>NC_071441.1:36595690-36938190 GCF_017976375.1 Cuculus canorus | reverse complement strand
TATTGTATTTCCTTTGTTAGGAAAATTGACTTACTGATCAGTCAATATATTCCAGTCTTCACATATTAAAAATGATGTAAGGAGAGATGGAAATATTCAGTATTGGAACATGAAAGTCCTGGACTTGGCTTCCAGCAAAATACAAGATGCAACACTCCTATGAAAATCTGTTTTCACAGAATCGCAGAATCATTTAGTTTGGAATGACAATGAAGTCCAACAGTACACTTAACACTGTCAAGTTCACCACTAAATAATATCTTAAGAACCACATCTTCACATCTATTAAATAACTCCAGGGATGGTGACTCAGCCACTTCCCTTGGCTGCCTGTTCCAATGCTTGACAATACTTTCAGTGAAGTAGTATTCTAGGGAATATGCAGTCTGAACCTCCTCTGATGCATCTTGAGGCTATTCCATTCATCCTATCATTTGTTACCTGTGAGAATAGACCAACACCTGTTTCACCACAACTACCTCTCAGGCAGTTGTAAAGAGCAATAGATCTCCCCTCTGCCTCCTTTTCTCCACACTGAATAACCAGTCCCCTTATCTGCTCCTCATAAGACCTGCGCTCCAGATCCTCCATGGGCTTCATTGACCTTCTTTGCACATGCTCCAGCACCATTTTAAGTTATCTATTGACATTTCAAGGATAAAAAGGATAAGCTGTTTAGCAAATATAAGAGTCTCATAATAAGAAGTTAATCATGGCACTCTGAAGCTTCAGATCATCAGCTATTAAGTTTTATTATCTCATCGACACTAATTGGTTTTTTACTCGCTAAAAGATCATTTACCCAACACAGAACGTTCTTCTTTTTTTTATCTTTGAAAATATTTTTTTTCCTATTTCAGTTGTGATATAGCTGTATGTCCTGCCTTTTATGTATTCATATTTCCTGAAGTAAATAATCTGAACATTATAGATAGGTATGGTCTTTGAAGAGTAGCCACAAACAGGTTGAAAGCTTGTGTGTCAGAGTAAAAGACCAAAACGAACCTTGAGACTGGTGTATACTACAGGCCACTGAATCAAGGAGAGCCTACTGATGAAGTCTTCTTCTCCAGCTATAGGAGGCTTCATGCTCACAAGCTCTCATCTTACCAGCAAACTTCAACTGTCCTGACGTATGCTGGAAAAGTAGCACAGCAAGCTGTAGGCAATCCAGGAGACTCCTAGAGTGCCTTGAAGATGATATCTTAACCCAAGTAACAGACACCCTCACCCCAGGAGTAGCAGTACTGTACCTGATGGTGACCAATGCAAGTGAGCTCATCAGTGACATCAAGTTCGGAGGCAGCCTGGTCTGCAGTGCCCAAAAAATGGTGGACTCTAAAGTCCTGAGGGATGTGGGACAAGAAAGGACTATAGTCAGAACCCTAAATTTTAGGAAAGCAAACTTACAGCTGTTCAAGGAGTTACTTAGTAGGACTCCCAGGGAAACAGTCCTCTGGGACAAGGGAGCAGAACAGAGCTGGAAAATATTTAAGGATGCTTTCCATAAAGCACAAGAACGCTCAGTTCCCTGATGTAGCAAATTGGGAAGGTAAGGAAAGAGACCAGCATGGCTGAGTCGAGACCTGCTGGTCAAACTGTAGAACATGAGGGAACTGCACAGGCAGTGTAGGCACAGACAGGGAACCTGGGAAGAGTATAGGGATGCTGCCCAGTTGTGTACGTATGGGAGGCTAAGGCGCAGCTGGAGCTGCACTTCGCAAGGGAACCAAAGATTAAGAAGAAGGGCTTCCACAGGTATGTCAATCAGAAAAGGAAAGTTAAAGAAAGCGTATCCCAACTGATGAATGAAAATGGTGACCTCATATCAACAGACGACAAGAAGGCTGAGGTACTCAACAACTTCTTTTTTGCCTCAGTCTTCACTGACAATTGCTCTCCTCACCCCTCCTGGGTCAATGGACAACAAGAAGGGAATCAAGATTGTATAGTTCTTCCCACTATAGAGGACAATCAGATTTGTGAACACTTGAGAAACCTGAACATATACAAGTCTATGGAACCTGATGCGATGCATCCCAGAGTCCTGAGGAAATTGGCTGATATGTTTGCCAAGGCACTTTCCATAATATTTGAAAAGTCACGGTAATCAGGAGAAGTCGCTGGTGACTGGAAATAGTAACACTGTCTCCACTTTTAAAAAGGGTAGAAAATATTGACGGTTTCAATACAGGATGGGGGATGATGTGATTGAGAGCAGCCCTGTGGAGAATGACTTGAGGGTGATGTCTGAGGAGAACTCAACCTAAGCCAGCAATGTGCACTTGCAGCCCAGAAGGCCAACTGTATCCGGGCTGCATCTGGGCTGAGGAATGTGATTCTACCGCTCTACTCTGCTCTCATGAGTCCTCATCTGAATACTGTGTCCAGTTCTGGAATCATCAACATAAGAAGGATACTGAACTGTTGGGACAGGACAAGAGGAGAGCCACAAAGATGATCACAGGAATGGGGCACCTCCCATACGTGGCCAGTCTGAGAGAGTTGGGGTTGTTCAGCCTGAAGAAGAGAAAGTTCCGAGGAGATCTTATAGCGACCTTCCAGTACCTGATGGGGGCATAAACAAAGCTGGAGAAGGACTTTTTTACAGGGCCATGTAGTGATAGGACCAGGGAAAATGGCTATAAATTGGAAGGAGGAAAACTTAGACTAGACATTAGGAAGAAATTCTTCACCATGAGGGTGGTGAGACACTGGAACAGTTGCCCAGGGAAGTTGTGGGTGCCCCATGTCTGGAAGAGTTCAAGGCCAGCTTGGAAGGGGCATTGGGCAGCCTGATCAAGTGGGAGATGTCCCCGCCCATGGCAGGGAGTTTGGAGCTAGATGATCTTTAAGATCCCTTCCAACCCAAACCATTCTGTGCTTCTATTATTCTAGATTTCATTTTTCTTGGTGTTTACCAGTTAGTTCTTTCAGCTTCATGTTACAGTTGTAAACATAGTAGTATTCTTCTTAAAATTTTTTCAAACTCATCTTCTTTCAAGTAAAGTCTTAATGCTGAGGTTCTCCAGGATACCTTGTGAGGTATACATTCCACTTTCTTCTAGCCAAAATTAAAAAAAAAACCAAAACCCTAGTATTTTCTCTTGGTCTTCTAATTGTATTAAATCAATAACAACTGAAGAATAATCTTATCTATTCCCTCATGTAATAACAGTAGAGCTGTTTCAACAAAAATAATGGAGACACAATGCCAATGACAAATATCTTTTATTTTCTTCTTCTGGTATGCAATAATATGTTTAAATTACTGAATTTACTCTGACATTCATAGTCTAACTTCCTTTTCCATAATGAAGTATCTTCTGTAGACTATATTTTAATGTATTTCTCTAAGGCAATGAGAAGTGATTTACCTACAGTCATTAACGAGCCAATGCAAAAAATGAAAAACTAATGCTTCTCATGTCTTTTTTCCTTAGGTATATGATTATGCATCAGTACCACAGTGTTCCTCAGGAAAAAACCCAAAACAACTCAAAACACAACTTCTAGTGGCATTTTTTCCTTATTTTTTTTTGTTTGCTTGCTTTTCTGAAGTTGTTTTCAACTGAAATATAAAACTTTTTCATGCTAAATTTTCAGTGAATTTGCAAACAAAGTTACAAGAACACAGGAGGACTGAAATAAAAATAATGGAAATTTTTTTCCATGCATATAATTTTTGTGTTTATGAAAAGAGAAATGACCAGTAGTCTAGTTCTTTTTCACGGATTTTTCCCTTGGCTTCCTCATGTTTATCTTTAGTCTCAGACTTCCTTGCTCACAGGAATCGTATACCAGCCTAAATTTCTGTTTATTTCCATTTATGTTGCCATCCTATAACTTTTCTCTTTAGCGCTTTGTTCTGCTCACAGAGCTATATTTTGTTTCTCACTACTGCTTATGTCATCATGTTTGTTTCTCCCTATGCCTTCCTCCTCATCTAACTCTTCCTGTTCTCCATTTTAGTCCAACTCCTCTTTCCTTTTTCTTGCCACTACTTTTTCCTCTACTTATTACTTCATCTGTTGTCTTCAGCATAGTAAACCCTGGTTTCATCACAGGTTTTTCTCTACTGTTTCTTTTCATACTTTCAGATTCCCATGCATAGTCTTTTTCCACATCCTCTTGTTCAGGAAATGTCTAAACCATGTGTTTCGTCCTTGCAGTGTTTACCCTCTTGTATGTTTTATTTTCCACTCAAATCCTATGTGAACTCCACCACATTCTTTTGCATTTCAAGTCCTAGGATCTTTCCCATGAAGTCATACCAAAAAATACATTTAAATGTAACGACTGAAAAACATTGTATATCTTCACCAGCCAGTACCTTTATTTTGCTGACATCTCTGTTGTCAACCTTGAGGAATATAAAAGAGAAAACCCTTTCCAATGTCATAGATAAACTCTCGTTTTCTTTTCCTTCTTCTCTCCCCCCGCCCCCATTTCTCTAGTCTTTGTTTATTTATGTTTTAAAATTTTACTGTTCTTCCTCTCCTCTAAATGCTACTCAGAAGGGACCAAATGTCTCAGAAAAAAATATTTTCAATGCATAGCACACAAGTCTCTCACAGACTGTGCAAAAAGTAAATTTAAAACTAAACTATGAAATCTCTACATATAAACAAGTTACCAAACAACTCCACCTCTCTTCTACAATAAAAAAACTCCAAACTTGTTTATCATCACGGTTTATGCTCTTTCCAACAAAAAGCCCAACTTGTACTATTCTTTTTTCCTGTTCTTTACTCATCTTGGTTATCTTAAAAAACTGATGTGTTTTGAGAAACAGAAATTCCTGAAATACATAGCAAGCCTAACACAGTAAGCATAATACTGATGGTATACCTCTAATAAAATGCTGATATAAATATGCTGATATATATTTCAGTGGATAATCTTATATGGATAAAGTTTATCACATCAAATAGAACAATATGGATACATCATTTTGATTCTGTTAAGAGGTCAGAAGCAGGGTAACAAGGAAATAAAACACAAAAAGTCATTTCAGTAGACTGCTTAACTTTCACAATTGTATCCAATACCATGAATCCCTTATCAGCATGCTTTGCATACTTCATCTGTTTCTGAAAAAGACCTTCAAGTCCATAGAAATAGAAATTGATTTACTCTTCTTACATTCACGTTATTTCACTTGTTTCATTTAGCTAGATACTATGTTTGCCATGTGATTCCGTTACATGAGTATATTTTGGAAAATAATAATATATTACAAAACATGGTTCATATAATAAGTATGCATCAGCAGTTTTCTGATGACAGCAGTTTGTCTCTGTAACGGTCTTCAACATCTTTCCCGATGTATCAGCCACTTTATTACTAATATTTCTCTTATTTACGCAAATAATGTAAAAGACTATGGAAAAGACTTTATGGTTAATATGGCTTACTTCAAAAAAAAATCTGAACTGTAGAACTCCGAATTTGCAGAACTACTGCAAATATTTATACTAGATCTCTGCAATTTAACAGGTATAGTATCCAAAACAGCATAGTAGTAATCTTTCTTTAATATTACCTCGGTAACATAAGTCCAGATAAATTCACTTTTAGAATCATGGAATCATAAAATGTAGGAAGGTTCAAGGGACCTTAAAGATCATCAGGTTCTACCCATCTTGAGATGGGGAGGGACACCAAGATGTTCAGTCTCATCCAACCTGGCCTTGAACACCTCCAGGGATGGGCACCCATGACTTCTCTGGGCAACCTATTCCAGTGCCTCATCACCCTCACAGTAAAAATTCTTCCTAATATCTTATCTAAATCTCCCCTCTTTCAACTTAAAACCATAACCCCTCATCCTATGAATCCCTGATAAAGAGCTTTTTCCCAGCTTTCCTCTAGACCCATTTTAAGTACTAGAAAGCTTCTATAAGGTCTCTCCCAAGCCTTTCCTTCACCAGGCTAAGCAAGCCCAACTCTTTCTTGTTTACACCAACATTTTAAAAAAGGGATTAGATAGATTTTCTTGCTTATCATATTTTAGTTTTAAATAGCACCTTTCACTTAAAAAATATATATCAACATTACTGGAAGATATCAATATCAAAATTGAACTCATTGCACGACTAGTATCTTGTGTACTGCACAGAAAGACAGTGAGGGAACAAGTGTGTATTGACAACTGAAACAGCATTAAAATTTTCTTTCTGTCCACAGAGGGAGCTTTCAGTTATGGTCTCCTCAAAAATCAGACAGTGAACCAGAAGACAAAGAACGAGTTATTCTCTGTCATCCACAAAAGCAGAGTTTATATCTCCTGTGCCAGTAATGATTTTTCCTTTCTCTTTCAATTTTATTTCTTTATTCATTTCCCTCTGTCCCTGACATGATCCAGTAAAATAACTTCCTTTAAAATAGATTTAAACCTTTTGTCTTCTGGTATTATCTGCAATTACATATTCCTTTTTGCAGTGCTGTTCCCATCTCACAATTGCAAGCAGATAAAGAATGTATTGCTTAACATTACACATTTGCACAACATTTAACTATACTGGCATTTAGAAAAGAAGTGATGTACATTCAATCTTAGTTCATAAATCATGAACAGAAGACAGATCTTTTCATTAATAATTACGTCTCTTACAACAGACCGCAACACATCTCACCAAATTTTTCATATTTCAGTTTTTCTCTTTACCATATTACTATTTTGATTCCTTAGTAAAATGCAGAAAACTGGGGAAAGGGAAGGTGGAATTAATTTAGCAAAACCTTTTTTTTTTTAATGTAAATTAAAAGCAATGTAACGAAATTCCCCAAAAATAAAACAAGTAGTTCATACAGGATGCATCTGTCATAGAAAGCTTAAAGAGATGCATTTCTACTAGAAATATTCTATAATAAAGGTAAGATAGTAGTTCATAAATATGAAGAAAAATCCCACAGCTATGTGATTCAGATGCAGGATATTATGCAGTTAAGTTACGATGACTTTTGCCAATTTTTCCTGTCTGTAATTCTAAGAAATACTAGCAAATGTTGGGATAAGAGCAAAAATCTGCACAGACAGTTAGTCAAAAAAGGTAGCAAATGCCATGGAGTCGCACGGGAATTCCCTGATTGTTTCCACAGCCTATGCTGTCAGAAAAGTGATTGTGATAGTAAGACAGACAAATTTATAGCATCCCTGACCTGTTCACTATGCCAAATAAAACTTTTAACTAACAGGGAAAATTAAAACTTAGCTGTTTTTCATGGCAAATCCTGGGAGTTACTGAATTCTACACAAAAATTTATATGCTCAATTCCTTTATTTTTTCATAGATGAAATGGGTCAAGTATGTTTGCAGGGAGGTTGGACTAAATGACCTGTAAAGGTCCCTTCCAATTCAAACCATTCTGATTCTATGTCAAATAGAGTTTCAATATGTCCATTTAAGTAAAATAATTGTGATGTTCACACAAGGAAATCTGCTGAAAAATCAACATGTATAAGAAATATTTTGACAAAGGAGATGCATGTTAAAATAGGTTAAAGGTCATAAGTTAAAATGTTTCTTGAAACTTTTCTGATTTTTTTCACTTAGTTCTGGAGATCAAAACCCCATGCGATTCCAGATGATTTCCTTACAGTTAACTATATAAAGAAATAGAGAAAAGGGCACCTTCAGGGGTATTTGTCAGTGATATTTTAATTAGGGTTGGTGACCTTCAAAAAAAAAGCAATTTAAGAGGTAGGATAAAAAAGCTATTCACTGAATTTTCAAAGAGTAGAACTGATCTCATAGAAATCTTCACTAGATATAAGATCAGTAGTGGTGCTATAATTGCTAAATCACTTATTTAAAACACACTGAAATATTCTTTTCACAGTTTAAGTTTAGCAAGTTTTATACAAAGGATGAAATGTACAATAAAATTAATTTTAAACCTACTTATCTGTGACCTTTAAAATAAGTGGTAGCAAATGCCACTGCCTGGCAATAGCAAATGTAGATTTAGGTGGATTAAACCTAAAATTTCAGTCTACCCCCAAAAATATAATTATTAGATATGGAATGCATTCTGCTAAGAAGGAAATACATGTAGTGGAATAACATTCATTTCCATCTATGAAAAGATCCCTAAAATATGGCAACAAGAAACTACACAATATTGATATATAGGTTATTAATGTTTTGGTTTTACACAATTTATTTTGCAAAAAATGAATAGAAACTATGTTAAGTATGAGTTTGTAAAATTTTAGTAAATGCTATAGCACTACAAAGGAATAATGACATCAAATTATGTAGATGCAATGACCACATGGAATCTTAGTCAACTAAGAAATATGCACAGTGTAAATACTATCAAGATATTGGTCAGGTCAAAATTGAAAGTGGTATTGATAAAATAAGACATTCATGCTAACAGATATATAGATATTCTACTTCAAAAATCAATGGAAATTTCATACATACTCTTAAAGATGTTCTTGCATAATTAAGCATTATGAACTCTGTCTTCAGAGACATAGATTCACCCTATATTTACACTGTTTGTCCAATAAGAAACATACTTTAAGAACACTTTTTTTTCCCAAAAAAGTCTCCATATTCAAACAGCATTTAGAAGGTAATGCCTAGGTGTTATCTATAACCATAACTGTATTAGCAGAAGGTAAGGTAGAGGCCATCCAGATTTCCAGAGAATGCTCAGGATTAGTGCAGTGCGCTATTGCAAAATGAACAGCAGATACACTATCATACAGCAGGTGATAATTGCCTATTATTAGTTAGATCATATAACCCAAGAAATAACAGGGACTTCTGCTTTGTTTGTGGAACAGAATGAATACAGAAACATAGCAGCAGATTTAACTTTATCAATAGCCCTATACATGAACTGGGACAAAACTCAAATGTTATTACAACAACAAAGGATCACCACCCAAACAGAATTATAAAACATTTGTAATGCATCAGCAATTCCTATTCAAACGGAAAACTGACATTAAATCATGTCAGATAAAAGAATTATTATTCATGCTATCTGTTTAAAAGAAATACAGTTTCAGAGAAAGAACAGAAAGAAATAAGTATTGGATTGACACCAAATACTACAGCTTAAAATCAGAGTCCTAAAAGATGAAATAATAATTTGGGCATCTAAGTATACTTTTGAGTTCCCAGGTTTAAGTAAATCAGCAATACTTAGATCTCCAAATTCCTATTTCAACTTCTAGGAATCTATAATGTCAGTCTTTAAGAAGTTTTCTTTTTAAATTTAGGAATATAAAATGTTAAAGATTTAACTTTAAAAATCTAGGAATTTTAAGTTCCTAAAAGGGAAATGTGAAGGTTAAACATATATGACTATTCTGTAAAGACAATGTACTCTCGCAATGGCATGACCATCACAATATTAGATTTAAGACTGTATGTAGTCAAAATAAACTTGAGGTTTTCTCTGAAGTTCAATGATCAAAGTTTCATAAAAATTTAGGGGTTTCTCCTTGGTTAATTTTAAACTTCAGGGGTTGTACTAGGCATAAAATAAATCCATACATAATAGAGACATGCTTCCAAAGGAAGTCTGAAGTCAACTTCTTAAAGTATTTTGGCTACATCCAAGAGAGTGGCTGGGCTAAACTGAGAAGTTGCGTGTGAGGTGTGCTACTACTTTCTAGTTCAGTAGACCTTAAGAAAAATAAACACCGACCGTTCTGTTTATGAAGATGAACTGTTTTTTTTCAAAGACAACTTGATTTCCTCAGGTTATCTGCATAGTTCACAATTTGTCTGTTGTGAAAAACAGAGGGTAATATTTTCCAATCCATAGCACATTTATTCATCTATCATAATCCATTTTCAGACAAGAAAATATGTTCAAGCACAAACTGCTCATATTAGTATGAGAATGATATGATCAGTATAATATCACTCTAGAACAGCCAGCACCTAAGAAGCAAAGAACTAAACCATTCATTTCTAGTTGTAATATTTCCTATAGTATTTTCCACAAAGTAGATATTATAAAGTCATTGACCTTATGACAATAATAAGTAGAAACAATCTATAATAATTCAGCATATATCAAAGTGAATTATTTTCATGAAAATATAGTGTTACACCATCACTATATCTAGATTAAGAGATAATCAGAGGTCAAGAGAAAATAATTACCTTCATGGAAAACTACCATTGTTATTAAACCAAATTAGATAATAGTATTGCTTTTTCCAGGATCTGTGCACATTAGAAGTATAAACTCATGCTTTGGCTTTTATAGCACAAACTCACTAACTAAAATTGCAAAGAAAGGCAAAAGCAATGAACCGGTTACTTGCTGTTTCTCCTACTACTAAATACAGCAAATTGTAGTCGCTCTTTTACTGCTTTCCCTAAGAAAATCATGATGAAGCAGGTGACTTAGAAAAGCAGTTCTGATCAAGATCAGCCTCAGAATCTGACTCTAGTGCTAAATTAACAGTTTATGTGCACAGCTGTCTTTAAAACAATGAAGCTACACACTAAAAGTATGCTTCCAGAGCTTTTATTCATTAAGACAATTTAATAACTGCAGTAGCAGCACATACATTAGAATTTACATATGGATGTCTAACTCTAGTAGAACATTTACTTCTACATGTTGCTGAATTTGCATATTTTCAAGGCATCTTGCTGTCCTTAGATAAACATGGTTTCTTTAACTCTGTGCATAAAACTTTTTGTGCCCGGACCTGGATTGCCATAATATTTGCAGTGATACATAAGTAAGGTTTATTTTTATGTAAAGTCTCTTGATTAGGAGCTGTACAATCAGTTTTCTATGGTGGAATATATCTGCATTTGTAGGTGTGGGTATACACATGTACCTATACCAAAACATTGCTTGGGTTGCAGGGGAAACAAAATAGTCAGCTTTTGTGTCATTTTGTGTTTCACCAGTTAACCAAAAAGATTTGAAAATGTTATTCAATTTACTATTTCTGATAACTACAAAAAATAAGTAGCTGCTGTGTAACCAAAGAGATAGGGCAAGAAATCAGATGTTACTAGAAATATCCAGATTAACAGGATGCTTGGATTTTTTTCCCCTAGAACTGTGCAGACATCAAAACTGACCCCTCATAATCTTTTTCAAATTAAATTAACTTAACCATTTTCATATCTCATTTGGTTTCCCTACACATAATTTTCTAGTTCATGGGGTACTGTAAATGTATTCATCACAGTGTCATGAAATTAGTAACTCTTCTGGAAATTCATTTCAATTCATTATTCTGAACTTTTACTGAGGAAGGCCTGATCTCAACACTTGAGGTTACTTAGTTGGGGAATTTAAACATATCATTATGATCTGTGTACATATTGAGAACAGCTAAAGATATGTTCCTGAATACTGTAGCGAGCTGAATAAAAATCACAAGCTATTTCTAAAAGCACTACTCTACAAATAATTTGAAAATAGCTAATTCATTTATGCAAATCATACTCTGCCAACAGACAATTCTCAGGCAGAAAATGAAAACATTCATTGAATAAATTATTAGTTATGAATTATTCACATGTCTCTGTTCTCCTCCTCACATCAAGTGAAATAACAGACTAAGCAAACGTTTCAGATGACTGAATTCAAGAAATAGCTCAGTATCCAACCCTTTGTCACTGAGCCTCATTTTTCTTATGTCAGATGGGATTTTAGATTCTTATTTGGACACATCTTGGATGGATTCAGTGGGAGATAACAATGCCCACTTCCAATGTTCACATCTTAATTAGAAACATGCGTCCCCTGCCACCGAAAACACACATTCCTCCTTTTTCCTTCCTCTTTCCACTTATGGGCAGTGACATTGCAAAGATCAGACAGGTCCAATCTATTGATACATGGCTCCGTGGTAGGTGTCCCCTTAATAACTTTGGTTTTTTTGGCAATGAGATGGCCTACACGGCACCAGGTTTACAGGGAGCAGATGGGAGCCACCTTTGTCAAAGGAGGAGCAGGGTCTTTGCTCAGGAGCTGCACGGCTCATTGATAGGGCTTTAAACTAGATGTGAAGTGGGAGAGGGATAATATCAGGCTTGCCTGTGATAAGCTGCAGGAGGACACAGAACGATTGGAAGGATGAGGTGCTGGTATGGGTCCTTCACCTGTTTCCCAGCCGTGTGCTAGGGATGCTGTGACACAGCTGAAGTCCTGTGGAGATGAGTGGGAGGCTCCTGAGATAGCAGGTGAGAGGAAGGAAACTTGCACAAAACACCTTAAAGTAAATAAGGAGTCCTCCACTAAGAAGGCAATACGGCAACAATACAAACACACAAAGCTTGGGAAACAAACAGGAGGAGCTGCAAGCTACCACGCTACCAGAAAGCTACCATCTAGTTGCCATCACTGAAACTTGGTGGGATGAATTCCATGACTGGAGCGTGGCTATCGATGGCTACAGGCTGTTCAGAAGGGACAGACCATGAAGGAGGGGGAAGGTGTTGCCCTCCATATCAGAAAAGGGATAAAATGTGAAGAGCTGTCTTTGAAGAGTAGCCACGAGCAGGCTGAAAGCTTGTGGATTAGAATAAAAGACAGAAGAACCAAAGGGAACCTTGTGGTTGGTGTATACTACAGGCTACCTGATCAAGGAGAGCCAACCAATGAAGCCTTTCTTCTTCAACTACAGGAGCCTTCACACTTGCAAGCTCTCATCCTACAGGGGGGCTTCAATCACCCTGACATATGCTGGAAAAGTAGCATGTCAAGCAGTAGGCAATCCAGGAGACTCATGGAGTGCATCAAAGATAATTTCTTAATCTAGCTAATAGGGACCCCCACCCAAGGTGATGCAACACTGGACCTGATGGTCACTGATACTCACCAGTGACATCAAGATGGGAGTCAGCATGGGCTGCAGTGATCATGCAGTGGTGGAGTTCAAGGTCCTGAGGGATATGGGGCAAGCGAGGACTATAGTCAGGACCCTAAATTTCAGAAAAGCAGGCTTCCAGCTTGTCAAGGAGTCACTCAGTAGGACTCCCTGGGAAACAAGTCCTCAGGGACAAGGGGTAAGAACAGGCATGGTAAATATAGAAGGATGCTTTCCATACAGCACAAGAGTGCTCAGTCAGCAGATGTAGGAAATCAGGCAGGGAAGGAAAGAGACCAGCGTGACTGAGTCGAGACCTGCTGGACAAACTGAAGAACAAGAGCAAACTGCACAGGCAGCGCAAGCAGGGACACGGAACCTGGGAAGAGCACAGGGACTTGGTTCTGAAGGGCTGGGCTCAAGAAGGCAAGGCGCAGCTGGAGCTGAACTAAGCTGCAATATTTTTTTTTAACCACTTTTTACATACTAGTGCACTTTGGAGTTTTTACATATGAATTACTTAGTCTAACTGTGATGGTTTTCTCTTTGAGCATGTTGCAGAAAGATAGAAATCAGTTGCAGCTAAACTGTTATGTGTCCTTGAGTCACATAGTTAGGTCAAGTAGTTGAAGCTGTTCTGTTGGTAGTTTTTTGGTGGAAAATGCAAGATCTATGACAAATACAGGCATGTTAGAACCAACTGTGTTGAAGTCAGCACCATCTGTCCTACTTTAATTCTTAGATAAAGAGGTTCTTTATTTTCTATGAGTAGCAACAGAAAAAGTGACACACTAGTCTGCATCCTGAATCCACAACATTTGGAATCTGTATCTAAGGAAAATGTAGTGATGGAGTACCCATTTTTATTACCTATGCCTTGGGAAGAAAATGGAGTAAATACAAAGTTGTTTTAGTTCAAAGAAGTAATTAAGAGAAGTCTTAATTAAGGTATAGGTACAGTGGTTTGCTTTTACAGTGAAGCAGATTGTTATTAAGAACAGTGACTGTTTTTTTCTTTAAGGAAAAGGATCGTATCTTCTAACAAATGTGAATCCTTGAGACTTAGGAAGAGCCCTTGGCTTCAAGGAAATAGTGAAGCAACTCCACACTCTTGAACTGTATGTGACTATTACAGAATACATGAGACTTGGTAGTCCTTAATCTGGAACATTCCATAATGATGAGTCATTTTACAGCACAGGAAGTTTCCGAAAAAAAAATATAACAATTCAAATATTTTAGATGAGGAAGTTGGTCATATGTGTAGCAATGCACATGCAACAAATCACTCAACATTCATGCATTTTATTCCATACCATCAGAGTAGTAACTGTTAGAGTGAAACTACTTTTATGTGAACTCACAAGACTGAGAAAACTGTAATAAATTCAGCTAACATAAATAAAATGGAAAATAGATCCAGAATTCAAATAAACACACAAACACACACAGATGTAAAAATACTTGTGCATTGCAAAGATTTGTCTTTAAAAACAGATGTTGTAAAAATAGTCAGAAACTTCCCAATTTATTCTTACAGGAAATACATACACAGCCCCAAATAAATAATATAAACTATCAAGTACGAGATGAGATCCTTTATAGATAAACTAAGAGTGCTAATAACTACTGTACAAATTGCTCAGGAAAATAATAGTAGTACTACTATTAAAGGTAATATTTATAAAGTAAAACTTTTCTTGGTGCTTCTTGAACCAAAGCCTAAGTTTGTCATACATTTTTAGTGGTGTTCTACCATATATCTCTTGAAGTTTGAAAGAAAAGAGGCAAAAAGAATTGTCCTTTCCAGAGTACAAAGCTGACAGCTTAATAAAGGTATGCAACCAATGTGAATTTTAGAGGTAAAAAAGAAAACTATGCAAAAGCTTGGGCTTGGGAAGGTGGGCGTTACTGTACCTGAAATTATACTACAGAATGGAGAAATTAGGAATAGGTTTAAGAGCATACACATAAAGAAAAATAACAACGTTCCGTGTTCAAAGACGTTTACATTACATTAAGTAAAATATAAAATTTGTTTGAATTGGTCTCTTTCCTCTGTCCAAGAAATACTTATTTTACAATCAATAACAACTATTTCACTTGAGAATTATATCTTGACCAGAACTATAAGAACTTCTAAAAACATGTAGATTTTGATCCTATGAATGAAAAAAAGCCTGAAAAGGCTTTATATATAAAATATCAAAAGCAGTGTAGAAAAGACTTAGTAGTATCTTTTAAAAATGCATTGATAGTCATGTCATTGAGGCAAGGAATCAAAATGAATGTGCAAACGGTGTTGGTTTATATTTTTCAAACTAAGAGAAGAATTGCTAGAAGCCCTATACCTAAATACACTTGACAATACTTAATCTGCCATGAGAGTAGTCCTAGTAACTGTAATGGAGTCTTCCAAAAGTATCTTTAGTAATTAAAGGATTTTAAACTATAAATCAAATCTATGTGAAAGATAATGTTCTTACAGGTATAAGATAGCAAGTAAGGCATGCATTTATGCCATCAGTAAACTACCAATGAGAAAGCTGAGATCAAGGTATATTGCATGGGTAAGATAAATAGTCACCGTGATTCCTTCTAAATCAATTCCTAATATGCAGAAAAGTGAAAACAAATCATATTTAGCAGCCACAAGAGGGGAAAGAGGTTCATCTCACCTAACTTTAGAATATCTACATCCGAATTCAGCACCACTAGGCAATGAAGAATTTTATAGATGGGGGAAGTATAAGACAGTTGTACATGATTAATTTTGAAATAACAAAGACATCCAAGGTCAGAGTAGCCAGCCTTAGAAAAGACTACCCTTTTGACAGATTGTTAAGAAATTTTTTATAACTTGATCATTTGCAGATGCCTAGATAGTCCTCCATTATATCTCAATTGTTATAAATATTTTACAGTCAGTGAAAAAGCTGTATCAGCTCCACTGACAAGAGGAACTTCAGAACTTTAAGCTAGGGTAAACCATAAGGTGACAAACACAAAACAAAACCAACTTCTGAAAAGGACAATGAAAAGTAGGGAGGTGTGAAATTTTAGAGGACACACGTATGCTATCTACTTAAGTTTATAAAGAGTGGTTATAAAGAGTAAATCCTTACATACAGCGAAGAATGCTGAAGTACTTAGAGCAATGCAAGACCCTCAAAACTGTGTGTCTTCTGTCTTTCTAATACATTGCACTAGTCAAGATAAAAAAGGATAAAAATTACTTCTAAGAAGCAATCTTGTAATAAGGCAATAACTTGGTTAAAAAGAGGATAGACACACAGCAGGTATCATAAAATGTGGGATATTCTTGCCTGAAATGAACTATAGCACTTCATTTAAAAAGACTTAACATAAATAGAAAATAGTCAGAGAAAATCTATAAAATAAATAGAGATTTAAGAGTTTCATTCCAAGACTACATCTATGCATTCGTTTACAAAAGAGAAAATATATTCCCCTAGAAGCAGAACTCCTAAATAAAGATACATAAAAAAGATCAATAGACTATCCTTGAAGTTGATGGTTTATATCCTTGAATTATGCATCACTGCCTGCAAGCCATACTTCCAATCTGCATTGCGATCATTAAAGTAATAATTTCTTTTATTAAGTTTTGAGATAATGGAACTGAAGCCTTATTTTCCCCTCTCCTACAGATCTAACAGTCTCCTTATCCCAATGTTTGTGTCAGCATTCAACAATTTTTGGAACCCTCGTTTGATATTTTCCTAGTGGCAATATTCAGTAACTACCTATATCACTGTTTGCAATATCAATACAGGATTTCAAAAGAACCCTCACTGAAAAGACCAAGCAACTCTATCTCTCAGATTTGTTTTATCACCCTGTCTGGAGATGAACAAAGACAATATTGCAACAGCTTATTCTCATTTAACATTTGGAAGATTGTTTTTCTTTTCTCATTCCCTACAACCATATGGATTAGAAACTCATTTATTTCTCTTTGTTATGAAAACATAATCTGAAGCAGAACTATAAATTCAAAAAGAAGGATAATTATGCAACAAGTAAGCCAATGCATAATCTCATTATACCATAGATAGGGTCTGACAATAAGAGTGACAAGAACATTTTGAATTAAAAGTCAACAAAATTAAAATGCATAAAATGAAATACTTCTTAACATAATATTTAACTGCAGCAAAAACCAAGCAAAGTCTACAGCTTAGTAATATTTAAAATTAAACAGCTGTTTGTATGTGGAGTATAGAAGTAACCTAAAAGGATAAAATTGCAGACTGCAGGTACCAATATTCTTCCTTTGGTTCAAGATGCTAATCATCAGGGATCAAGGAAATATGCAATTGTGGTCTAAAACTGTATCATTCTATTTTCTATTTTTCTATTTTAGACATTGTCTGTCTGGTATTGCCTGTCCTTTGCTCACAATAAAATTCATGTGAATAGAAGGTGACAAGCATAACAAGGCTTATTAATTATTATTATAGTAAGAGACAATTGAGTTAGAATAGTAGAAAGGAGACTGAATTAGATGGCCCAAAATTAAATATTGCTCATTATTTATTTGTTTTCAAATAAACTGAGATTTGTTTAGTTATGATTTTGATTATTGTTGTGTGTTGGGTTTTATTTTTACAATGATATTAAGTGTTCCAGGAAAAAAAAAATATTACTTTTTTTTTTTTTTTATCCTAATTAAAAGGCAAATTTAACATACTGGGATCAATACTTTGGAAAACAACTTTACCATACAAAAGAGACCATGTAGTACATTTTTAGTACTCAGAATATGTCCTTGAGACAGTTAATGGAGTAATGCTAAGGCTAGGTTTCTGATGTTTCTTTAGTTTTTACAGCCTTTTATCTTGTTAAAAGCTAGATTACTTCATGTATTTATCTAAATACTTTCAGTGTAGTTCTTTATATTCCACTACTTTGTTTATATTGCCAACAGTGTACAGCACATGTATTTTAAGTCTTCTGCAGAAACTTAATTTTCATTATTGATAGAACATACCCAAGTGCTTTCTTCTTGACGATACTGCTTCCAGTTTCGTCCACCATCACTAAACATTAGAAGGTAGCTTGTTACCCAGTCGGAGCTCCCATAACCACCTTGAGTAGCAACAGCAGTAATCTCAGTTCTTTCACCAAGATCAATTTGAAGCCACTGATATTTATTGGACACAAGTGGAGACCAGCCACCAGCACCTTAAAAAGAATGAAAAAAAAAAATAAATGTATTCCTAAAGGTAAAAGTTAAAGCAAAACTTGTATATTAATTAATTTGAGCAATCTGATCTACTGAAAGATGTCATTGTCCAAAAGAGATATTTGAAACAGGATGACCTTTAAAGGTCCTCTCCAACAGAAATCATTATATGATTCTATGATTCCAATTCAAGATACAGTTGCACTAAAACTGCCCTGATAACATTTAGCAAGTATTATGGAAACTGATACTGCGGACTGGTTATACCTTCTGAATGTATTCACTCCCTTTTTTCTCTGACACTTTTAATGAATTTTACAGAGTAATTTTTGCAGTTAGACAAAGGCTCTTCAAGTCAGAAACTCAGAGTTTTATTTTTTTGTTTTATACATCTTAATTCCATTTCACATAGAAGAGATGTCCTGAGGTCCCATCGAACCTGAATGATTCTGCCTGATTCTACTATCTGAGGAATGGATATACAGATTTGTATCTGAAATGATAAAGCAGACTTAGATGATAAGTTTACATATGACTCTTAATGGAATTAACTAGTTCTTAGGTGAAATTGTAAGAAAATAAGACATAAATATCTGCAGCTTCAATCAAGAGACAGACTAGTTTGCAAAGATGAAGTATACATCAAAACACAGAGCTATATATAAAGCTTCTACAGTATTTCAACTAATCAGAAAGGCGTGTCAAAATGAAGACATCACATTAATCCAATTCTCTCTTGTCTTCCTTAATTTGCCTTTATATCCTCAGAAGAGGCTAATACCTTATCTGTTAAGTTGGGTGGAAGAGCCCAAGGGTAGGTCACAATCAATATCGCAAGAAAAAATATTGATTTACTAAAATATTTTGGAAAATTTGCATGCATTTAGACACTGCAAGCACCTGATGAGCTTTATTAGAAAAATGAGGTGACAATGAATGATAAAAGATCCATTTTGTAAGCACAGGTTGGGTTCTGCTTCAGACAAATTCACAAACCATAACTGTCATCCTGAAAAGTTCTTAAAGCATACAGATACAGAACAAGAACGCATGTATCTAGTTCCCACAACACTCAATAAACCCTCCATTACGTGAAAATACGTGCGATCAAATCTTATACTTGTATAGCCTTCAAGATGCATAGCATTTCAAAATAAAACATCACAGATTGTTTAATTCTGTTCAGTCATAAGTCAGGTTCATAATATTAATTCCTTTATGGGAAAAAAAATGAAAGAATTGTAGCTTAGGGATATCTAACTGTCATTTAGAGCTAAAATGATGGGAAGTCGTATAGGTGTTCATCGGGCACAAAAAGTGAGGTTCATGCTAAAGAGCAAGGTAAGTTGAAAGAGTGGAGAGAAATACATTAAACTCCATGTAGGTAACATTTCCTTTGTCTACACATTTATGAATGTAATTCATAATTAAGATGTAACACATTTAAATATATGGGTGGAGTTGAAGACAGTATTTTTTTTTTTCTCACTCTTTACCTTAATCAGAATTTAGAACTTCATGTAAATACTTTGAGATATTTTACCTTTACTCATTGAGTTTCTCTTTTTATGCATGTCTTCATAAGAGACAACAGTTCCCTGATGTATCGATAGCATTTTCTACACAGGCATTTTCTGTGGTTTCTTTATGAATTTATCATGGAGACTGTAGCTGAGTGGGGATTTGAATTTTCACTTCATTGGAATCATTGATAAAATTATTTAGCAAACTAATTTAAAAACAACCATAGTTAGTCCCAGTAAAGACTCTGAACTACAGAGAATAGAAACTGATATAAAGATTCTCCCTTTTGTATGGACAGCATCCCCCTACTTGTTCATCCAGCTCTGATTGCAGTTGTCTATGTTGTTGTGTAAACCAAGCCACAGTTAACTCATATTCCACCAGCTTCTTCACATGTAGTTCATTATACCATTTAGTCAGCATCACCATTTATACCTCTTTAAATTCAGTCAATTTTTGCATATTTAATCATAATAACTACAAGCAATACAGATAAGTAAAATAACAGATTTAAACTAACACACATCATAAAGGATGCTTGCCTTTGATTAACCAAGCAGTGTATTTCCCATATGGATCATTTAACAGAAGCTGATTTTAATGTGAAGCCAAGAAAGTTGCACCAGGGATAAATTTAGTTGCATATATTACAAAGCAGTTTTTCTACATGCAAGAAATTGACAACTGAGGCTTCCTAGGCTTAGGAAAGTCAAATCTAGTGTTTTAAAGCATCCAAAATACCTAAAATACCAAAATATGGCATTATTTCCTTTCTTAAGCTGAAAAGCAAGACATCCTCTTTCACAAATGGATTATTGTGAACTGTAGGTTTACAGTTAAGTAAACAACACAAAGGTTTTGTTCTCTGAAATTTGTTTACTGATGACAGGGATGGGGAGGAATATCTTATAAACTGTGTTGACAGATTGCTACTAGATGAGAACCCTCTTGGCCCCTTAGAAAAGTTTCCTGAGATACCGAACCAGGGAAGAGGTAGAATGCTAAGATCAAAACTTTGTCTTCTAGATTTCAGTTCTTCTGTGTTTGAATGAGGCAATCCAAGAAACAGAGATCATGCAGTTAGTAACTGTCATTTATACAGTAGCAAAATGCAAGAAAAGCAGTTATCGGGAATAACCTGAATAGCCAAAGATGCCAAACAGTGTAAATGACAACTTGGTCAGTTTTTCAGAAAGGCTATGCAGCAATGTTGTTCTGAATTGCATCTCTGTAATAAAAGACATGAATGTGATCATAAAAATTTGAAACCATGGGTTAACTGTGGCAAGAAAACCTGAGAAGATGAAGGACCTCAAGCTACGAATAAGAAATACGAGACACAGAATCATCTTTGAACACAGACAGAGGAAGTAGAGAGGGACTGCTAGATTAGAAGCCAGCTTTGCAATAAGTGCTCCATATATGAATTTTCAACTTAGTATTTTTCAACCACATGCTTGATAACTGCACCATCTTTTTCCTTTGATCTAAGCAAAATCCTGTTTCTTCCCATGAGATTATTTTCAAAACTAAGAAGTCTCTCATACTCATGTATTACCTATATATTAAAACTGTCATTAAAAATAGCTAATCCTAACACCTAAAAAAGACAAAAGGGCATTCAATGCAGTTAAGCTCAGATGCAGTAAAGTGCAGTTCTTCAAAAAAAGGTCATTATTGCCTGAAGAAAGGCTCATGTCTGACATGTCCCAGACAGAACAGCCTTGGTGTCTCCTTCTCTGTAATCTCCTCTCCTTCTTATGGAATTTAGCAGATATATTGTGCTCAGCTAAATTGTAAGAACAAAGAAATATCTCTAAATAAAGAGATTACAAAACCAGTAGGCTATGAATAGTTTGGGAATCTAAAATTTCTAGTAAGAAATTACTTTTTCATGAAAGAGACATATTATTCATTTGGATGAGACTAAAAGAAGCCTGTCACTTACCAGTTTATAGAAAAGACTCCATGGCTGTCCTTCAGGGCAGTGTCATGGTTCAGTATCCCTGCATAACTGGATTCTGCGGAAAACCACTCAATACCTTTACCATATCCCATCAATTTTAGTAGTGTTTAAATAACATAAATTGAATCTAGGAAACTAAATACTAGCTGAAATTGTCCTAATTATTAAGAACAACTGGTAAAACTAAGAAATACTGCCAACTTTACTCATAGCTTCTTGGCTGTTCTCTGGTCTTTTCTTCATATGCTACAAACTGCCAAAGATAGATTAAACTCAGTGTAAATACGAGTAAGAGTTACTATGTCACAAGAAGTTTCAGAGGCATGTTGGATCTGATGCAGCACGATAGAAGTCAGTAGGAAATGGTACCAATAATGTCAAAGTTTGCTCTAACTTAGTGGAGACAGAAGAATGTAGCTAACTTTATTTCATCCCTTTTCTGCTGCATTAACAGTAATTTAGGAGAGCGAGCGAGCAAGTGAGTGAATGAGTAAGTACCGTTTTACACTCTATCTTCAGGAGGCTTTGAAGACATTTCTTCTCAATCAGTCATTACATTAATATAACCAGGGAGTTGTTTTACAAAGGTGAATGTCATAGTTTATCAAAAAGAAGAGTTTATTGACAATGACTTAGACTTACCAAAATAAATAATAAATAAATATTATTTTTTTTTTAGAAATATTATGATGAAGCTGTAATTGTGTGGGATATAATCTGAGACCAAGTCATTCCTGCTATGTATTTTAAAGGGATTATCCTCCCAGAAGACAGATAGTAAAAAAATATCCTTCCAAGAGATTTCTGCTGGGAAAGCAGCTCCTGCTCTTCACAGACAATGCTTCTTAGGGTGCCAGTTCATTGCAAGGCATGCATCATCCTTGGCTGTTACTATTCACTTTTATTTGATTATTTCAGTAAAATATCTCCCTTACTATGAACCAGGGATTTCACATAGTTTGCAGGTACACACCCTTTTGGCACATATTCCAACAAAAATCCTAACACTAAAATTAAGATAGGACACAATCTGGGACATTGTTTCTTTCTTAGGAAAATGCATTCTTGCATTAATGTTGTTCTCTTTCCTTTCTACAGCCGCTAGTTATATCCTGGTTCAGGATGCTTTATTAGTAAGTCCTGATGTGTGTAAAGCTTGGGTCATTACTTCTCATCCTAAATCTTATCTCTTTTTTTTTTTTCTTCAGCAAAGTGGGGATTGTTTACATCTCATCATTGTGAATTTTGTCTGAAGAAATAATTTTCACAGGAAGATGATGCATAGAAATCTTTGTGGGGAAAACCAAAAATATAAAAATCTCATTGGCACCATCTTTATTTACACTGCTGCAATTAATAAGAATTCTCATTTAGAATTCTGTACTGATCTAATTTCTAATTGTGTATATACAACATTCTGCTAGCAAATATAAATCTTATGGAGTGAAAATGGAAAATTGTATCAATATTTGTTACAACAAAACTAAAGAATAACACAAATAATTCCAGTATGTTGTTCAGTACAGTTTAATAAAGTTACACAACTTCTTTCAGGCTAATGAATTTTTACATGCTCTTTACATAGCAGCTGCTTTCAGTTGACCACTTTTATGTGTTTTCCTTGTTCTGTGGTTTTACCCAACATGTTATTCTTCTGTCTTGCAATTTAAAGCCAGCACTAATAATAGTGATAGCTTTCATGGCCAAAAATATTTTTATATGGTCAAAGATGGGGTTTGGATCTTTTTCTTTCTTTCTGGTTGTCTCCTTTTTATTCTCTCAGATGTGAAATAACCACATAAAAAAGACTCTATAGAAACACATCAAACTTGGTTCTTTTTTTATGGCACACTGTTCACTTCAAGCCAGTGTGCCATCCCAATATTTTACTGGCTATGGTCAAACAACTACAAGAAAAGTAAAGCAAGATTTAAACTTTTTGTATTGGTCAGTTGGCCTCAGAACATGTGTCACAAGAAGAATGTGAGCATTTAAAATATATGCCCCTGTGACAATGTTCTGATGATGTTTTTCAGGGTAATTAAATGAAATTTTCTAACTCAAGCTACAGTCTTCAGTGATGTGAATTACATTGAAAAATACACATATGTATTTATATATATACGCGCCCAGGTTGTATTTCTTTGATCCAGACATTCATTTATAATTTGTGTTCCTGTTCCCTCAAACATAAATCCAGCACTTGCGTTTTAGGAAATATTGACCTTCATGAAGAGCAGATTGACACGGGTATGGACTGAAGTTTTCCAAGAAAAAGTGGAATAATATTTCAGACACTTTTATATTTTCCTTGAGGAATGGCACACTGTTTTGGAGTCTGTTAAACAGCTCTATCAGTGAACTGCAAAAAGAATGGCAGCAGATTTAAAAATAATATCAAACTAAATTTTAAATCTCTTTGCTATTTATAACTCAGTTCTAAGATAAACCTAGATAGATCATCTCCAGCCCTAATCAGCGGGAGTGATATGTATTATCTGCTAGAAAATGTACAGTGCAGCATCTCTGAGCAGACGACTGTATTTGTTTCTACAATTTTTATCACTATTTTAATCTCAGTCCTTGACGATTCACTTTCTGATAGTGGTACTTCTGAAAATTCTCTTTCAGCACCTGGAAATGCCAATTCACTGCTTTGACATCTGTTTTAGCATGTCCAATATAGTGCATTTAGTACAGCAAAGGCAACAGATAAGTTGGCACCTTCAGTCTCCAAGCCAAAATAATCTAAGTGTATATATTTAAAACGGAAAAGCTCTATTTTTTTTTTTTTTTTAATTATTGTGGGTATAAATTGTTACAGCTAGCAGCAGGCAAACAGCAGCCAACGCCATCTGGTTATTGGCCTGCATGCAGATTTGACACACACACGAAGAGAACACAACTTTATAACTCTGAGAACAAGTGTACTGTCACTTTCCTGGTGCTTAAAGTCCATTTGTGCTTACGTCCACAAGAAAATAAATATTCTACAATGGACTGAAGATTATCTATAAGTTAACTCAAATATCTAGTCTGATTCTATTTTGACTCTGTGTAAGGTACACTTCTCAAGAGTCTCAATAGGAATGTAGTTATGCAGTTCTATTTGTGTGCATGTGTATTTGCCAACTACTGGACCTGACAAACATAAAAGGATAAGATCAAACTGTTAAGAGCAATGTCCCCTATATCAACTGTATTTCCCTAATTTGGTGTTCCAGGTATGACTTCCAGAGCAGTGTTCTGTTCACTTATGCAATTTTATGTCATGTGATACCTATTTAGAAAATAGGCACATTCTTAATTAAACTATTTGTCACTCTACTGACATTTTTCAATAATTCCAAGATTATTTAGCAATTAATTTGTTTATATGTATAGTACCACAGTGCTAGATCCTTAGCAGGAAAACTAGTTTAGTGTATTTAGTTTTCCTTAAATTAGTCTATTTAGTTTTCAATATTTTTTTCCATACTAACCTGAATGGTAGCATACTGATATAGCAATTTAGTACGTAGCTTTCAGAAACCCACAATTTAACTAACCAATTAGCTCATTTATCTTCTATGTTTTAATATTTCTATTCATATAGAAAGAACTAAAAATAAGCTACATGATTCCTCTTCAAGTCCAAGTGAATTTCTGTTCTTGTCTCTGTGCAATATCTGTGCTTCGTCAGAACTCATGGATTCTGATGTCAATAAATCACCACAGAATTTAGAAATAAGGTCTCATGACTATGGTGTCTGTACACTTCATATTAGATAAGAATAAACAGCGTACGCTCCTGACTCAGTTTTATTGGCAAGAAATCTGAGAGTATAACTATGATGGCTAGGAAAATAGAAAAGAGAAAATGCAATTGAGCTAGACTAATGAAATTTCATGATTAGCAAATATAATCACATCTGGCTTTATTATCAGAAATAGAAGATAACATTTTCGTTGGTTAAAGGTTTAAATTATATGTAGTAGAGCAATAATAATTACCAGATTGAGAGTTTTCTTATTGTTCCATGCAACTTTGGAGGACAAAATTTATTATTTTAACTACTTGGCGACGAAAAAAAAGGAAATTCTGTTCACTTAAATTTTGTCCTTGGAACAAAGCTTCATTTTTCAGCAATCTACTTTTTTTTTTTTTTTTTTACAGAGTAGTACAATGACATTAATACTCATTTGTGATTTTCAAAAATATCAACTTAATGTTTATGAAACCAAATCAACCAACCTCATGAGCCAAATGAGAAATTCAGGGACTTTGTATTTGCATCAGTTTTATGACAACTGATATATAAAACATGCACAGATAAGCTGTATTATTTATAAAGCTATGTTTAACTTAAAAGCTTTCTCACACTGAAAATTGTGCATTTACGCATATTCAAATCCCTTCTTTTCAGAGCATCACAGCTTCTTAATTTTAATGACAGCCATTATGGACAGCAGAACTATTGGAATCAGGCTATATAATACATGAAAAAATAAATAAATCATATTAGATTATGTGTAGCAAAGTTTCCATTGATTTCAGAAAAGTAATATTCTTGTTAAAAGCCTTGATAAATTACAGTGCAGCTTCTGCATGCTATTATGATTCCAACTACTTTTTTCTTCAGTAATGTTGTCATCCAGTACTACTTAAAAATACACATACAGGTTCTTCTTGCTTGCAAGAATTAATTTTTTAAACTGAAAGTTCTTTAATGTGACCTTGAAGAAACAGAAGTTAATCTGATATCAGCAAATACCCATTAAATAATTATATTTTTAGAAATATACCCACTTTTTTGCAAATTATTTTCAATCTCTTATTACTTTTAATATTTTTTATTAACCCATGGGTAAATAAAATACTAATTACTAATACAAAACCTCATTTTAGGACAAAATAAAAGGCCACAAATAGATATAACCATAAATAAAATGTGATTAGACAATATTTGTGCTTCATTTACATCTATAATTATGCAGTTACTAATTTCCAATTGCAAACTAATGTCTGACAAAACTGTTGTTTTGGTTCTCCTGTCTATAGCCAAACATTCATATGGCAGCTTGACTAACTCTTATTCTGAAACATTATCCTAGATGACCATATGAGGACAGGCTGAGAGAGCTGGAATTATTCAGCCTGGAGAAGAGAAGGCTCTAAGGAGATCTTGCTGTGGCCTTTGAATTTTTAAATGGTGTTTATAAGAAATACGGGTACAAACTTTTTAGAGGGGCCTGTTGCAGTAGGACAAGAAATAAAAGTTTTAAACAAAAAGAAGGTAAATTCAGACTAGACATATCGAAGAATTTTTTTACAATGAGGATGGTGAAACACTGAAAGAGATTACTGAGAGGGGTTGTAGATGTCCCATCCCTGCAAACACTCAAGGTCAGGCTGAGTACAGTACTCTGAGCAACCTGATCAAGTTGAAGATGTCCCTGCAGGGAGGTTGGATTAGATAACTTTGAAAGTCCCTTCCAACCAAACTGTTCCATGATTCTTTGAATCTATGAAAAGGTCACTAGGATTCAATAGTTGGATATTAAGTGAGAAATGGGACTGTGCTCTCTGCTCTTATTTCCAAAAAGTTATATGGCTGTCTTGTTATCTCAAACATGTTCTGGAACAGTAGGTTTCTCTGAGTTGAAATTTTTGCTTTTTATATCTTAAAACTTTTTTGAAATAGATTATTATGATAAACATTATATAAATGTATACACATCATATATAGATATCCACATCATATATATATATGTGTGTGTGTGTATATATATATATATATATATATATATAAAATGAGAACCTGACAGTATCCATCAAAAAAACATATATATGCACATACACACACACACGTCTCCTAGAGTCCCTTAAATTTAACCAGCATACTACTTATTTCATTTATGAATGCCAGCTGGCTAACAAATATACATTACTAACTGGATTGCAAACAGATTTATTATAGAATCATGAAATCCCTAGGCTGGAAAAGGCCTTTGAGATCATCAAGTCCAACCTGTTCACTACTAAATCATATCCCTAATAGCAAGGCAAGATGTTCTCTGGATACTGAGCCTCATGAGCCAGAAAACAGGGAGGGAGAGTATAACAAAGATCTTACAATTTATGAGGAAAAGACCATCTCAGCCAATTAAACATCCTCCTCCACCAAGATGTAGGCAGGGGCTTAAAGGATGGAGTGAACAGAAGTAAGTCCATCAACCTGACAGAAAACTAACGCCCTCATTGCCCACAACTCCCCAGGTGCCTCTGCACAGTAGATATGAGGCTGTAGATGTGGAAGATGGACTGAAGGAAAACATGGGGGATAACTTACCTACATCAGAGTAGGTAAGGGCTGGGACTAGAATGACACACACCCATATTACTTCAACTGCCACAAGGACAAAAAGGTGAGTCACAGTTGTAGAAGACTCTCTGTTGAGGGGAACAGAGGGTCCGATATGTTGAGCAGACCCTACTCACAGGTAAGTCTGCTGCCTCCCAGATGCCTGGGGTAAGGAGTGTTGCTAGGAAACTCTCCAGTCTGTTAAGGCCGTTAGACTACTACCTCTTACTGCTTGTTCCATATAGGAGGTGACGAAGCTGCAGTATGTAGCCCAAGGGTGATTAAAAGAGATTGTAGGGCCTTGGGATGTCAAGTGAGGGACTCAGAAGCCCAGGTGATTTTTTTTTTCCTTCCTCCTTCCAGTTACAGGTGGTGACATTGTAAGGATCAGATGGGTCTGGTCTGTTAATACATGACTCCATGGCTGCTGTCACTGTAATAACTTTGGGTGTTTTGACAACGGGATGGCCTACATGGCACTGGGTTTACAGGTAGCAGATGGGAGCCACCTTTCTCAAAGAGGGTGCAGTGTCTTTCCTCAGGAACTTGCAGGGCTCATTGACAGGGCTTTAAACTAGATGTCAAGTGGGAGAGCGATAATATCAGACTTGTCTATGACAAGCAGCGGGAGGACACACAATGGTTGGAGGGATGGGATGCAGCCTGATCTAGTGGGAGGTGTCCCACTCCTTGGCAGGGGTTGGAACTAGATGATCTTTAAATTCTTTCCAACCCAAATTATTCTCTAATTCTGTGATTAAGTACCTCAGCCCTATCCTCAACCTTTTTCACTGATGTCCCCCCTGCGTCCAGTAAAGGATGGAGATTCCTCTTGGCCTTCCTTTTGTTGTTGATATATTTGTACAATTTTGTATATTTTTTATTATCTTTTACAGAATTGGCCATATATGTTATAGTTGGGCTTTAGGTCTCCTGGTTTTCTCTCTACATGATCTCACATCACCCTTGTATTCTTCCCAAGATCCTTCCCCTACTTCCAAAGCTCATATGCTTTCCTCTTTTTTCTGAAATTCACCCAGATCTCTCTGCTCAGCCAAGCTGGCTTTAATAGAACTGCATCAGATTAGTCATAAATACTACATAAATACTTAATGTGTGAAGAATTCATGAAGAAAGTTTTTAAGTGAGCTGAAAATATGGAATGAAGAAGAATGCTCTCAGAATAAATTACAGTCTTAGAAACAGCATGTTCTCTGATTGTTGGGTCATCTTTTTCATAAATATTGGTGTTGTGAGGCAAAAAAAAAGCATGTTGTACAAATGGAGGACGGATATTGCCGCTTTTATGACACTAAGATACTATCTGCATTTGAATCAATGAGAAGTCAAAGGCTCATCAGTAGCAAAATCTGAATCAGGTTCATGCAGGTAACATTCAATTTCTTTAGGGGTTTTGAGGTAAGAACTTTTTTCTGAAAACTGTTGTCATGGCAGGGTATTGTATACCTCCAGGGTCAGTAATTACATGTGGCAGTCCTTCGCATCTCATTTGCATATCTGCTAATTCAAAGGTGAAACTGAGTCCAGGCAATCTTGTAACTTGATTAAAGGCCAGAACATAAGGCAAAACTGCCTCAGCAAGTAGGAAGCTACAAAATTAACTGTGCCTTTTTTCTGCTCTGATTTTAGAAATTTTGTACACATTAGAGAAATGAGTGGAAGAAGCAACTGAAAGGATTTGAGAGCTACTGAACATGCAATATAGCCAGAAACTGCACTGGGAATCCTGTCTTCTGTAAATTTTGGCATTTAAGAAATTCTTCTTGTCTGTCACTAGGTATGCCTTCTCAGGAGGAGGTTCCAGTTTCTTCACATCCCAGCACTAGGTTGAACAGTCCACCCCTATTCATATTGACATTCCTGGTTTTCTGATTTTATGTGCCAGAACTCCCCATTCAGTCCTAACTTTGCCAAATTCCCCCTGGTTTCTTTTCAATCACTAGTCCCAGCATATGATGAATTCTCAACGGACAATTGTTTAACAGTGGCTCATGCAAGTCTCAGTCTAGCTGAAAAAACTATCTTTGAGATGAAAGTGAAACACATGAATCTGGAAAAAAGTTTCCAGGAGTCCTGGGAAAGATGGACATAGACAACTTTTCTGGATTTCTGAGAGGAAAAATATCTTGCATGCTCTTAAAAAATAAGAACAGAGCCACAGCGGTTTTTGTGCTCTCTCACCTGAGCATGAAGAATCCTATGCATGCATATGGTCCCCTAAGAACCTACATATAGCCTATGTTCCTATGTACATGCAGATTTAAAGGCACTAGATGATTACAGAATTAATTTTATGTGACAAATATTCATATGGCAGCAAAAATAAGAAATTCCTTGTTGCAGATCCAAATAGAAAGTGAAATGGAGTTTTTTGTTTGTTTTGCTTTGCTTTTGTTTTATTAGGAAATAATAAACTGAGATTACTTCTATTTCATATTTATATCTCTAGCACTTCCATCTATTAAAAAATTAAATGATGAAAGCTTTTTCTTATTTCCACAGGCTAGACAAATAATCAAGCCTTCTTAGTTCTCCAAAAGGCAAAACAATCCCTTGAGGAAACAGAGTCAACGATGTAATGAGTTGTGAAATCTGGTATTTTAATGGGTTATTTCATTTTTGCCTGACCTGCTCTTTCACGACTACCTTTGTAATCTTACCAATTTCAAGACTGCAGTTTTACTAAATATAGACAGCTGGCCTTCTGCGTTGAATTAATAGTTAGTCTTGTGAGTATATACAGAAACTACGTATTAGAAACAATGATTTTCTACCAAATATATTTAAAAACTATTACTGCTATAACTATTAGAAGGGGTAAAAAAGCTAAATCAGAAAAGTAGTGTAGGGTAGTCTGACAAATAATTTTCAGTTTATAAAAAAGATCTCATATCTAAACATAGGTACAATGTTAGAGGGTAATTGCGGAAAGCACAATATACCTGAAAACAAAGCTATTGAATTACTTTAAAATAGAAGGAGCTTGACTCATCATTAAAAATCAGTAGCAAACCAAAAATCTGATACAGTTTATTGTTATTTTAGGTCACGTATGAGACATATATAGGTAATGCCCAAAGTACTTTTACTCATCTTTCTATTGAATATTTGCATCTTAGCAAAATAGAAAAGTACATGTTTATGCATCTTTTAAACTTCAAAAATCTAAATCAGAATACTTATATTTTTGTGAATCATAATAGTTTACTTATAATAGCTGTACTTTGAAAAGAAAGTAAAGACATCAGTTTTTAAGGAAATGGAAGATTTTTCCCGTATCAGTTTTAATCAGGAGCAATTAGTTTCTAAGAGGAAGAACATCTCTTTTGAGAACTAGTGGTCACTTCAGTATGCAATATTCTTTTTAGCAACACAATGTCTCCCACATTTATTAGCAAAAAAATCCAAAAGATTTTCTGTAGTTAACAAGGTGTTTATTTGTGAGAAGACACTGAAGACCAAGAGACATAAAATAATATCTTAACATTAAGGACTAAGCAAACATAGCCCAGAGTTCTGTTTAATGAAGATAAAATGTCTGTTTAAGCTCTCATGGCTCATAAATCAAAACATGTTTGTAAGATGTCTTGAAATTTCTGGATGTAACGATACATTGAATGACACACGAATAGTTCACTGAATACCTGAATAAGAAAAATATTTTGTGAAAAAAGAGCTAGCATTAAATGAGAAAAAAAAATACAATTATTTTCAATACATAATGATGTATCTTCCAGTTCTTTTTTATCCTTAATGTATCCTGATTTTGATTTTGATTTTTTTTTTTTGGTGTTTAACTAAACACTCAATTATTTTATAAATTCTCTTAAACTGCAAACATCCTTTTTCAGAAGTACAGATGTATAACAACCTCAAACAATAGGTTGTTCTTGATAGATGTAAACCACTTGATAGATGTAATCACTCTCAATAAGAGCAAAAGTGAAGATCCCACTGCATTCCTTCACTCTGTATTTAGAAATCAGGCACGCCTTGGCATGAGAAAGCTTAACCCCATTTAAAAGGTTAGAAGTTGAAGTATCAAGAGCTGTCTGAAAACAGATTTGTCAATGAGCTTCTGCCAGTCTGTTTTTGACAATTTACACTTTAGAATCAATAGAACCTTTGATTTCCCATCAGAGGACATCTATATTTCTGCAGCTCAAGGATGTAATATCAAAGGCAGACTGGCTGTATTACTTCTAAAAATAATAAGCACAACTTTTACTCATCAATCATTACTCATGTACTTGTCAAAAACACAAATAAAATTGAATTATAACACTGAAAACATTTGGAGGAAGTCTACCGTATACCCTTGTTTGTATATTTTTATTTAATTATTAAAATTATTCTTTAACAGTCTCTTTTTTTTTCCTAATGAATTTTCAATGGAATTTCACAGTATTACTGAAATTAAACAACTATCATCAGCAATAATGCTTCACCTCAAAGTATTCTGGATTGTGCCTATGTTAAGATTCCCACACTGTGCCTCTCATCCTGCAGTTGGCAACACTGGAAATCTCAGTTGTGGATATTTTAAAATCAATGCCTGATCAATCACATCAATTATCTACTTAAAATTTCATATGCATTTCAAAATTGTATTAGCTACACTTGTAAAGTAGCATACTGCTCACACTTGAAGGGTGTTCAGTACTGAACACATTTTATTTCATTTGAGAAGCTTTTATAAAATAGACCATTTCCATTTATCAACAAATCATAAGTGTTGATAAAGTCTGTAAAATTACTTCTTTTATCATAAAATCTTCTATCCTTGGCCACTATTGAGTAAGAGAGATTTTTTCAGTTTTCAGAGTCCTTTTATAAAGATTAAACTTTGCATTAAAAACACTTGTCTGGCAAGGATGCAAATGATCTCAACTATGTCCTTCTCATGTTTCCTAGAGATTTAGTGAGCACTAGTTTCTCATGGCCTTTTTATTTAAAAAAAAAGTAAAAATTAAAAAAAAAGTAAAATTTAAAAAAAAATTACAAAATTCTTTGGTAATGGACTCAAAACTCTAGTTTGGATTTCAGACCTTAAAATGTCCTGAGGATTACTAATGAATTTTCAAGTTCATTACACTATTCTGAGAATGATTAACTAGGTTTGAATGCAATGGATAACCTCTCCTGAGTCTGATTTGTTCATGTAGAAAACAATTTTTAATTTGAATTTTTATTTCTGAGTTCTCTTTTGGATTTTCTTTTACAACTAATTCCTCAAACATAATTACTTAGGGTTGCATTTCTCTGTGCTCGTCTTCTGGCCCAAAACAAGTTATCCTTTTTGACAATGTTTTTGTGGAATTAATCATAATTATGTAGGATAACTATGGATCAAAAAATGTGGGTTTATTTTATTTTTTTCTGTTGCTTTGTAGGTCAGACTACTCAGCAACGGTCTCTTTATGTTGTTTTGCAAATGGTACTAGGGATAATCTGTGAGTGAGACATCCTGCAATTCATTCATGCTTAAGGCAGACTGCAACCTTAGTGCACAAAAATGAACAGGTAACACTGTTATCAGCACCACTTCTATTCAGGTTAATTCTCTACTGAAGAATTAGAGACTATGTCAGCCAGAAAATAGGATAAATTTACTATAAACAACTGATTGCGGACCTTAGAGTATTTGCAGAGTTGACTTTCACAAAGGCTATCACTCTACTCCTGCAATGCTTCCTAAAAAAAACACAGACTAACCCTTGCCAAAAAGCCTGAACTGAGACCTGTGCAAAAATGTACAAAGTATACCCTTTGTTTGCTTTCTTTCCCATGATAAGCTTGGTGCACAACTGTTTTTCAGTTATCAAAAGCAGAATGAAAGCAGATTACTACGTAGAACAAATGACTGTATAAAATGAAGCATTACTTTCTTTCTTATTATTGACAGGAAAGGAAAGCTCTTCTATACACCACAAAAAAAAAAAAAAAAAACAAAAAAAAAAAAAAAACCCAAAAAAAGGCAAAAGCTACACACCAAAACCCTCACCTTTAAAAAAATCAAAAACTGGAATGTGAATTATTCTTAAAAGGAACAAAAAAAAGCAATAGTTCTGGTAACCTACATATATTCATGTACTATAACATGGAAGAGATTTTTTTTACCCTGAGCTACCGAAGACTTAGCAGCTTAATTTACTGATGACCTTTTACTTTCATTTAACATGATTTATGAACTACAATTCACAATGTTGGAAGCAAAGGTCAAGTTTACATTTGGTATGAACTGGTACCAAGTACTAATGTGACAACAGGAAGAGATCACAACAACAGAAAGAATATTAACTATTTTATTTAAATTTTAGAATCTTCATGACACTGTAATTTAGGTTCCTAATATTTAAAATCAAGGAGGGCTGTAAAAACTACAAATTCCTACAAAGCAGCTGACTTTCCACAATATTTATGGAAATTTTACTTTCTTTTTTTTTTCTTTGTTTAAAAGTCGAGGAAAAATAGAGAGAACTTACAGACGAAGGCTTTGTGGCTTATCCACATTGTCATTAATTACTTAACTGTAGAAAATAACTAATGGAAATACCTTGCATCATGCAAATAACATGAATATTAATTCTAAGATGTATTATAAGCTATCTATTCCTAAATGACATTAATATATAAAAATATATAATACTGAATGTCGTATTACAGAGCTTATAGCAGAGTTCTTATTTGTGTTAAACAGTGAAAGACAAAAATGAAGTAGCAGGCAGGTAAATCTGTAAAATAGTTACTTTTATAAAGAGGAAAAAGAAATGTTCATTGAAAGTTCTACCAACTCCATCCAAATCAATACCAACTTAACTGTACCTCACTGTCTACTATCATGACAATTTGAATGGCTTTAAAAAAACGAAACTTAAATTACATTATCACTTCTGTTTGTACCTTAATAATCCTGCTCATGGAGCTACTTGACCTTTTTCATAGAATCATAGAATCATAGAATCACTGCGTTGGAAAAGACTTCTTGGATCACTGAGTCCAACAATTCCTATCAACCACTAAACCATGTCCTTAAGCACCTACCGTTTCAGTCACTGGGAGGAGTTATGGGTAAAAGCTGCACTATGGATGAAGAAAATCATAAAGTCAAATTCACACAATTATCTTGCAGGCTTAGCTGGTGGATCATAGTGGTTTTGTGAGATATTTATACCAGGCGCAAGAATGGAATTTATTCCAACATGGACAAGGAAATTAATGTGCTTTTACGCACTGCTCTGTACAGCTGAAACCTTTTTTGCACCCTCTTTCCATTCACTACTTCCGCATTAATTTATTACAGCTTGTCTGGTTATAAGTCAAGCTTCTGGACAACACAGAAAAAAATTGATTGAGGAACCATGCACACATTTTGTTGTTCACTGGAAATCTGGAAGAGATGCAGTGACAAGTATAATGTAATGGCTTTATTTCACACTAATTTTCATGACCCAACACTAATTTCTTTGTCAAACTCTTTTTACGTAAAACAGTTTGTAACTGAAAACTATTCATCTAGAATATAAACTACTTCTGTTTTGGAAGAAAAACAAAAGGATATATGACTCGTAGACAGAGACTACTGTTCTTCAGCTTGCTTGGAGACCAACAAAATTTATTCAAAACTACTAAGTAATAGGATTTCACTGTCAATCTCACTACAAAAATTCTCCTCTTTAATTTGTCTCCTGATCAGGACCAGATTGTGACAGAAAGCTTAAAACATGAATAAAATATAAATGTCCGTTTTCTATACACAATGCCATTATGTAATATATCATTGTATTTAAGATATTATTTAATATTGTGTTCATCTTTGGGTTTGATTTAAAACTTAAAAATAAAATTATAAAAATAAAATGTTATTATTAGATACTTTATTTCTATCCAATTGTAGAGCAAAAAAATGAGGCAGAATCAAGTCAAAGTTACCTTCCACTAGTTAGTCCTACTTTAGATACTAGTCAATTTAATATGAGGAGTCTGTTATTTCTAAGGGATGTTTCATGAATGACTAACTTACTCTCAGCTCTTATGTATTATTTTCTGAAGTGGTATAGGAATTTCTGCATTTTTGAGATGTCTAAAGGCCTAGATTAGAATGTAATATCACAAATGTAACATAAGTTATAAGGTTATGATAGTATTTAATTAACTACTTCCTTATCTGACACTGAGGAAAATAGTAACTAAGATATCCATGAGAATGCTACAGTTTATTAGGACTTAGCAATTCTGAGCTCTCCATCCAGTGGAGCTGGTACTGCAGTTCTGTCCTAGTGCAATGACAGACTGAGTAGGATCATAAAAAAGAAAAGCACACTTTGTATACCAGCAAACTGAACACTAACAGGACAAGGAAAACTAATTTAAAGGAGATTGCAAGCGACAGATATTTTGTTAAAATTAAAGACACTGCCTTTTTGTAGGGGTGTGTCAGGAGGAATCTTTCATATTTTTTATACTATTCTGCTTTAGAATTGAAAAAATTAAGAATTCATCTAAAATTGGAATTTAAGACATTCAAATTTGTTTTGTAGCACTACTGAAAATCGACAAGATTACATCATACAGAAAATTTCCTACTGTTTTTTAATTTAGGAAACTGTCCAAAATCCCTGATCTTTGCCTATGTAGCAAAAGGTGAATCCTTTGTGAGTTTTTTGGATTTGTCAGCAAAAAATATACCAACGCCCTTGCTGCCTCAAACATACAACAAAAAACTGAGGAAAACCATATGCATGAGTACACACGATCTATTTTTTCATCCCCCAAATATTAAAGAAAGTCCGATCTTAGATTATTTGTTACTGCAAATCAGGCTTGGGAGTCAAGTTCTCTTATGACTCTCTAAAAGACATCATATCGATTCAAATTGCAGTTCTACACAATATTCAAAAGTACACAATTTTTTTGCAGAAATTGTTCTCACTCTTTTTCTATTGCCATAGCCGTATACCAGGTAGAAAACATCGTCCCAAACAATGTCAACAATAAAGCACACTTATTACCATTACTTTTTTTGTTCTGTGGATTTCACCATAATTTGAATTTGCTATTCCACAGATGTTCTCACACATGAAATAACTCTGATTGAAACCTTTTGTTATGCTTTGTTACACTTGAATGGATTTTGATGACAAAGCTGGAATTTGGTTTCTGGAAATAACTGTATGAATATTCTTTACTCCTTATAGATATCCATGAAAGCAATGCTCTGTAATATATAAAATATTTGAAAATATTTTATCCTATTTATTTACTCTCTTCTCTCGCTCTTCTCTTTCTTTCTTTTTCCACCTTTTTCTTTTTTCTTCTTTCTTTCAGTTTCTCTCTTTTTTTCTCAATTTTTCTCTTTCTCCCATACATCTCTTGCCACATCAAAATCACACCACACATACACACTCAACCTCAAACAAAGCAAAACAAACCCAGCACAAATACAATTTCAGACATTAAAGAGATACTACTGCTTCAAATCCTCCCTTCACCAAGGCTGGAGTAAACTTGATAATATCTTAAAACTTGTAGTGCAATACCATATACAATTCATATACACTCCTATATTTTCTTTAAGATGCTTAAAGCAGGTGTTAAAAACATTTTCCACATAAAAAGTGAAACAATACAATAATACTAAAAACAATTTTTTAATTAGTACCGAGAGACTGATGGTGTCCTCACTGAAAGCTCTAATTATTGCAGTAGTTAAACCAAAAAAATATGACCTATGAATTCTTCCTCAGAAACTGAATGGTACAGGAATTTCATTGACAATAGAGTAGTAGAAATCTTATGGTCTTTTATGCATAAGTCACTGTAGCCACTGCTTATTTTATTTAGTATAAAAATAAAACATTTAGACTGTCACTTGCAGCTTTTTCCAGACACACCTATTGAAGTACAGGTAAGTCATAAAAATCTAAATCTTAATGCTAGGTGGATCAGTTTAGATTTGCTGTTAATTTATAAAAGCACAATGATTACCATCAGACTGAATCTTTTTCACTCTGTTAATTTTACTATTGCTTGCACTAGAACAAAATACCAACCTTAATGGATTTTATCTGCATATTAATCAAATGGAGGGAGTAAGCTTTTTCTAATTATCTTCTGGTGACTAACAAATCTAGCTGCTATGAAGATTTTAAATTTGTCTACTTTTTTATAATTTTTACATTAGATTATGGAGATCAAACTATTTCTTAAAAAAAAAGCTGAAAACAGACTTTTCTTATTGTGTAAGAAATGTTTTGGTTTTTTTTTTTAACTATTTCCTTGATGTCTTTAACTACTGACAGGTAGAATTCATTTACACATTTTGACCTACTTAATGTGAATTCTCAAAAATTGATTAAAATATAGAGTTTTATACCAACAACAAAAAAAAAAGACAAACAACTTCACAGTACTGTACTGAATAAATTGTTCTTCCACTTCTCTTTATACTAAATAAAATGCATTAAGGTGTATTTGATATTAAGTGAAATGGTAGGATAAAGACCAGAAAGACAAAGAAGCTCCATATACACATAAGAGAAAAAACAGACCTGTTAATTCATTTAATTTTCAGTCTGCTTCCGGAAATCTGGCAATGTAAACTGGCAGTATAATTAAAAAAAATGGGTTTCTTCATGCTTCAGGGAAAGAGAAAGTTGTAAGCTAGATTTTTTAGATAATTGATAGCTTCTACATTTAGTTTTGTTCTATCGCATTCTAGTTAGGTAACTGTGTATGACTATGCAGAAGACATTCATAGCCAAATCCCTGTCCAGTTCATTTAGCTGCCTAAATATCAAGGTTCTTCTGTGGCAATGGGTATGCTTATACAGAAACTGTCTTCTGTTTTTTTTACCTGTAAAGTAGCAAAAGTTCATTAATTCAAAAGAAGGCTCATATTCATGGGTATAATGGTTCACAGTCCCATTAATAAACCTTTTCCAGTGGGATTCTAATGGTGAATGAGAGGACTTTGTGTATGTACAGTTAGCGTGAAATACTGATCCTACTGCATACAAAATCAAAAGATCCTGACCTCAACAATGACACGATCTCCTGCCTGTCTAGCATATGGCTCTTCTGCAGATCATGGCTGGGAGATAAAATGTCAAGAATTCTTTCGTATTTGCAGATGGAGTAAGCAGTCTGTAGTGTCAAACCTCAACTGACTACTCATCGTGAAAACTATCGGCAAAGAGTGAATAGAGGCATATCTTCCATGGCCCAGGGTAGATATTGGTACTTATGGTTTGTATCACTAGCCCTAGGACGCATGCTCTGCATGCTGGCCAATTTTCCCCCTTCTTTTTAGATGGTTTATTTCCCCATACAAACATGTGCAGCCTATCTCTTTTAACCAAAAATATCCCCAATAACAATAAAGATAAAATAAGATTTTAAAAAAAGGACTCTCCTTTGGACCACGTCTACTTTCAAGACATTCAAATGCTTAAATGATTGCCCCCATCTGTCTTTTTCACAACTTCTGCACGCTGTGTTTTGTTTCTTCTCTTGTTTGTTTTCGGGGGTTTTCAGGGTTTTTTTTTTTTCCTTTTGCTGCTTTTAGCCTCACTGGAAAGATAAACAAAATCACCTCCTGCAATTTTTTTTTTTTCTTTTTTTTAAATCTATTCACAGTGCCAGAACCAGCACAGAAGAACAGCCTAGTTTTTCAAGAAATCTTTCAGGATCCTTCATATACTCCACTGGTGAAGTATAGATCTATACAGACAGCTTTGTAGGGTATAGTTCCAACTCAATAAGTATGGAAACCATTCTTTCTTCTAACCACTTTAAAACTCACCTTTCTAAAGTGTTTATTTTAATAGGTAAATTTCTTAGATATCTCTGCATAATTGCTTTGCCACGATTATTTACTATTTCACCAATTTTCATGTCATTTATATATTTCATCAAAAAAGCTTTGTGTGTACTTGTATATAATCAACAGAAGTATTGAACCCAGTTGGCCTAGAATTTTTCTCTGCACTTCTGTTGAAATTATGCATACCATTATGCAGTGCTGATAAACACTTTTTGAGATCAACCAGCTAGATCTTAACCCATTTAACCTGGACTGTATTTAAATTGTGCTATTATTTAAAATTAGAAAGTCATAGAACATTAGGCCAGAAGTCTATAAAATTCCACATAAACTACATCCCTGCATATATGTATACTAACCTCAAATAATTAAATCAGGATTTTTGAGGATATATTATTCCATTAAAAATATTTGACTGCTATTAGCCTTGGTTTGTTTTTTTTTTTTTATTTTACTTAATTCTTGTTACTTGACTCTTCTATCTACTTTTCCATTGTTGTAAGCAGACCTGATGTCAGAGTAACTACTTCAGCAGTTAGCTGTAATATTCACTGGCAATGCTTGAGTACTGAATATTTGCAAAGCTTCACGAAACCAATGCACCAATAATAATTAATAGTTTGAAGATCATTTAACAAGTTATTCCTAGAAGTTAACACTTTCTTTAGTGGTTAGTGTACATTTTTTAAACTACAGTGTTCATTTCTCCATCCTTTTAACATTTGCTATTAATTTTCTACAACTAGTAAATATAAAGCTATTTGGTTAAACAACAATTTCCCCCTTCAGTGCAACTTCCCACAGTCCTGATAAATGTTCTGTAAATTTCTACCTTTTCTTTGCTAACTGAATGTATGTATGTTTATATTCGTATTTGTTTTATTTCTTTCCTGATGAGTGAAAACAAATTGACTCCCAAGGGATCTATGTAAAAATACTATACTTTTTCCTGTCTAAACTTTGTTACATTTTTCCTTATTTTGGTATTTTAAGAAAAAAGTTAATTATTGGACTAGGACCTGTAATCATGTGTAAATTGAATGTTAGAAGGTCATAGACACTCCCAGACCCTAACTTTGGTGAATGAATGATTTGGTTTTATTCAAAGTAGAGAATTGTTAAAGGCAAACCTATTTACAATTATCAGACAATATAACTGCGAAACTATTTTTGTACATGTAATCACTGACAACACAGCAATCCAAGTCATAGTCTCCTAATAACAGATCTTTTTTTCTTCTAGTTTATATATATTTTTCTAAATGATTTAACAACCATTTCTTGCATGATTAAACCCCTTTGTCCATAACTTTGTGTATGTAATTACTTGCTTTGTTCCGCCAAAATAAAACTTTCATGTACATATGACTATAAACACACTAAGGTTTTCCTTAGGATTTAATTTACACAGTTCTCTATTATAGACATGGTTATATAATATGATAATGAAATCCATGAGCAGGACTGAATGCATTTGAATAGTTCTAAATAAACAGCACAGTTCTTATCATCTGTACTAATTCTAAATTATTAAGATTAGATTGTGACATAAGATACAATATTTCAATTAGGTCTCCCAGAACTACACCTTTGAATCAGTTTTTTTCTCGCTTCCTCATCGGTAATGATTAAACAGAAGCCTGTATCCATAGAATCTCCTTCTTCCACAAGCACGTACAGCAGCTCCAGCCACTGTGTGCTCACGTTGCCAGACAGCTTACCAATTGGATGGGAGCTTTAGGTACACTGCGGATCATGGCTGATTTACAAACAACAGACCTAAATTATTTGAAATAGTAACATATGCTTTTGGATATATCAACTTAATTAATCTCAACCCAGACTTTAGCTGTTTTTAAAGCCATAATTTTAAAACAGAGTTATTTTTAGGTATGTCAACAAGTGAGGTTTTGTTTACCAATAACACCATATTGCCACATTTTAATAAAATCCTTCCTAAATATATTTATCCTTCCTTAATACTAGCACTGCAATGTTAAGTCTAAGAACCTTATTGGTATGCTGGGGAAAAAAAGAATAAAAATCACCTTAAGTATCTTATTGACAGGAATGACCGACCTCCTGGATACTTGCATTATGAGTCTGATGACTAAGATTTCTTGGTATTTCAAAGGTTTTTTTTATCTCTGTAATTTTTAATGTACTTATATGTAATTCTTAACATGACTTTTGAACACTATTACTTATTACAAATAGGACACAAACGCAGCACAAAGTCTAATGAATTATGTTTTGATTCTTTATGGCCTTTTTGACAAATTTTATATAATCTAGCAGGTACTGTCTACTGTTTCACAATAGATGTCCTTCACAAAGTATAGTAATACTGTTAACATTAGGTAAAGAAAAACACTTCTTATTCCTACAGTATCCTTGACCCAAAATATCTGCATGAGGTTCAACAAGGCAAAGTGCAGGGGTTTACACTTTGGTCACAACAACCCTGTGCAATGCTATAGGCCTGGGGAAATGTGGCTGCACAGATGCCTGGTGGAAAAAGACCTCGGGGAGGGGGGGGGTGGGGGGGGTGGGGAGGGGTGCTGGTTCACAGCCAGCTGAACATGAGCCAGCAGTGTGCCTAGGTGGCCAAGAAGACCAACAGCATCCTGGCTTGTATCAGTCATGGTGTGGCCAGCAGAACCAGAGAAGTGATTGTGCCCCTGTAATTGGTGCTGGTGAGGCTGTACCTTGGATACTGGTTTGAGCCCTTCAGTAGAGGAAGGACATTGAGATGTGAAAGCATGTCCAGAAGAGGGCAACGAGGCTGGTGAAGGATCTGGAGAACAAGTCTTATGAGGAGCATTTGAAGGAACTGGGATCATTTAACCTGGAGAAGACAAGGCTTAGGGGAGACCTTAGTGCTCTCTAAAACCACCTGAAAGACAGCTATAGCAATGTGGGTGCTGGTTTCTTCAACCAAGTAACAAATGACAGGACAAGAAGAAACAACCTCAAGTTGTGCCAGGGGAGGTTTAGCTTGTATACCAGGAAAAAGTTCTTTACTGAAAGGGTGGTGAAACGTTGGTACAGGCTGCCCAAGGAAGTGGTGGAGTCACGATCCCTGGAGGTGTTCAAAAAGCATGTGGATGTGGCACTTCGGGATATGGTTTAATAGGCATGTTGGTATTGTGTTGAAGGTTGGCTTGATAATCTTAGAGGTCTTTTCCAACCTTAACGATTCTCTGAGTCTATGATTCTGCATGATTTGAGTTACCACTAATCATCAACTAAAATGCGTAATCTCCAGATCTTCTGACATATACACATACCTTTTAGCTACAAGTCAGAAGAGATGAAAATAACAATGCTGTTAGAGTTTAACTGCATTTAACAAGACAAAGTATCCCACAATTGACAAAAAATTATATATTTAACAAATATACCAAAGAAAATTAGAAATCATAAAAAGCTTTCAGAAGATTAATACAGAGATATAACATAAATAATAACCTAATAGGCAAGTTTCCTTCACTGTAGTAGAAACTTGTAAAACACGCCAGTTATGTAGTTTGCCACAGTGTCAGTGAATAAGTACAATAAAATATTAGATTGAGTGACGAAAATTACTTACAATAATCAAAAAAACAGTTTCTTAAAAATATTTCATTAATATCTGGTCCTATCTTTCCAAATGGAATCTGCCACTGCCCCTACTTCCTTACAGAATGACATACAAAACATATCTTTGCAGTTTTTCTGTTTGTCTAAGAGAAAAGAGATTAGTTGTGTCATTGTTGTCTTGCTAAGAAATCATACTAATATGCCTTTTGTTTTAGGAGTAGGCACAAATATATGCCCAAAGCTGTCTACATTTTATGCTGGAAAACCAAATGAACATTTTTATTTCAGTCAGGATGAATGCTTTACACTAAAATTAATAAAATGTTCACAAGTGCCTGAATGTATAATTTTACTAGGAAAAACTTGGTGTACATGACGAAGTGACTTTGAGACTGTTCTAACTTCCCTTTCTCCTTAAAACAATAAACATAACTCTCTCCAGACCAAATTACCCAGAATTTGCTCACCATGTACCATTTCAACATTAAGCACGGGTATAAAAATGCTTTAAAAAGCTTCTAAAAAAAATAACATCAATCAACACATAATACGCACTCACCCTCTCTTCGATTAAGCCTTGCAAATTCCGGGCTGTGACTGCTAGACAGCTCTGATGAACTGCTGAAAGATGACTGAGGCAAAGAAGACACCAACTGATCATCACAATTATCTGCCAGTGAAAAACAACACGTTCAGGTTAATATGATGAACACCACTTACTGTAACTATAATCACAGAGAACACTAGAAAAATATCTGAATCAGTCCTGTGAACAGCATATCTCTAAATATTTCCTCTTGTATTATATGAAAACATATCAGTACTGAAGCAGCACTTTCTCCCCCCCTTTTTTTACCCAGTACTTTATGAGACTGCCAAGGTGCAATTTATTACGTTCTTCAACCAGTGGCTGTACGTGCCCACTTCCAATCTAATTTTGAGATCATACTGATAAATTGTCCACAGCTCATTCACTATCATTTACATGGATAGTAACTGATGCTTTCTAGTCTTCGTTGTAGCATGGACTGACACCCTCAGCACACACCCTTTGTTTTCTTTAGACCTGCTGCCAGCACAGGTCTGTGCAACGACATCTAATATGCGATCATATAAAATGCAGCTATTTCTTTAAAAAAAATTAAATTAAATAAAAACAACTTTTAAGCACTGAAGAATGGCCACGTACACAACCTTTTGTTTTGCCAATGATATGTGTGTTAGATAAAGGTACAGCACAAAATCATTATAGCACAGTTCTTAGCATGCAAGTCCTAACATCACACAGAATAAAATCTGAGAGTTTCAGAAAAAGAAGACAACTGTAGCTCACAATCAATGGTGAGTAAGCAAGCAAATGCTAATCAATACTTTGGAAGTTAAGTGCCTCTCCAGTTCAATTGCTATACAGGGCATGTGTTCATTCTCCATTTAAACTCGAAAAATATACATCGAGAATCAACAACAGTTTTAGCTGAAAGAAGACTGACTTTAAAACACTAGAAGAAATATAAACAGGTGTTTTCCAAGCTATACCATGCTGGCATCTCTTGTTTATAAAATGAGAGGAAATTATGTAAAATATTAGTCTTTATGAAATGCTTCTTTTAGGACAAACACATTTTCTGGATGCAATTGATAAGTTATTTGTCATGGGTGAGTCATTCTTTTTCTAACCCTTCCATTTGTCTACCAGGTTTCCACTATCAAAATAATGAATATTAATTACTACAAAATCCTTCCTGATTCATTGATAATTAGGTGCTTCTGCTGAATTATTATGGATATTTTTATTAGCAACAAGACTTTTCTATGAATGCCTCAAGGTTTTTTTTTTATGACCTTCAAAAATTATTATTTTTTGTTTAAAGTTAGTTCATCTGGTTCTTTAAGCAAAGCTTTGCCTAAACTAACGGCCTGATGCTGAATATGACAGCTACAATTATAAGTTCTCTCAAATCCCGTAAGTAATATTCAGTCACTAAAAGAAGAATATACTACTTGCTTTTCATAAGCCCACCAAATTCAGAGCATCTCATCCACCTGAAAGGAACAAATAAAATTATTATTTTCTTTCATAAGTTTATTTCCTGCTCTAGCCTTCTATAACAAAAACTGCAAAATTTTATAAGTACTCTTTATTGTCTAACCACAAGCTCGTTTTTCACTTCATTATTTATAGATTAGATTTATAATGGTGAAAAAGGCTGTGCTACTTGGGACAAATTCTCCAACTGCTAAGCACAGAAGAAGAACAAAAATGAAGGGACACTAACTTTTTGAGCCAATGTATCACACTAGTAAGTCTTAGAAAAGGATGTCATTAGCAAAAGGTTTCTGTTACAGCTGCTGATGTAGTGTAAGCAGATGCAGATTACCCCTTTAAGTAGTGAAAGGCAGCAGTAAGGTTTTTCCAGAGATTTCTCTTCTTCAGGTTGAACAATCCCAACTCTCCTAGCCTGTCTTCATAGAAGAGATACTCCATCCCTGTGATAATTTCTGTGGCCCTCCTCTGGACCTGCTCCAATAGGTCTATTACTTCCTTTTGCTAAGTAGTCCAGGGCTGCATGCAGTAGATTGTCTCATCACTTTCATATGTCTCATGCTTTCACCTCTGCTTTTCTGGGTGAAGAGTGGCATGTGTTATGTAATGGATCACTGGAATAAGACCATGGGATTAACACTTGCAAGCACTGGCAAATATACAACAGGCACATAGTTTCACAACAGTGCTAGATCTGTCTAAGTTTTCATAAACTCTTAATTCATAAGGAAAAAAAAGCATATTTCCACTGGATGCATGTAATAGGTGCCTTTGCATTATTTCTTTTCTGCTGGCCACATTTCTTACCTCTTTTCTTCCTAACATACAAATTAGAAAGGAATTAATGGCACTGCATCATTCTGCCTAGATGGCCTAATACACATATTTGTATGAAAGTCATATCTTGCTTTGAGCACCTATATAGTATTTATCCTGTAATAATTCATAATTTATATTCACTTATGTCAATTTTAATTTACAATAGAAAGTTACATAAACAGTTGGATATATGCAAGATGTTCTCAAAAATCAAACAGTGCAAGACATTTTTTCTGCCTTTACACAAAAATTATGAGAGAAATGTGCAATGTATCACAATTATATCTACTCTGAATAATTATGCATCTATTTAACAACAGTTGCAATGATTCGTTTCATGAAAATAATTTCATATCAAATTATTTTTTATTACTTAGCACATGTTGCTTAAAAAGTTGCAGCTTACAATGCAGCTCCAAATTTAGTAAGAATTTCAGACTTGAATTTTACTTTGTGGAAATCAGCAGGGAACAGATGGTCAGTATTGACCTGTTTCTCAAATTAAATAAAAGCAAATGAAAGCATAATGTGTACAGCATGACGATTCTATAGGGAGAATATGTCTTCTTCACAGCGTAAGACATACTACACGATGAAACACTTGGAATTCAGTGTTCTCTCACATGCTCTTCCTTTCTCTTGGTCCCCCTTCTTATGTACAACAGAGTAGATCACACTGCTGAAGGATTTCTAGAGGAATTCCACATAGCTCCTCCAGGCTAAATAAACACTTCAGTAATCTACTCTAATAGGAATTTTAAAAGAATTGTCATTAACAGCTATGCATCATATAAGTTTATTAGATTTTTGTGATTTTTTTTTTATTTTTTAAACCATAGCTAAGGATATGCTATCAAATATCACATCCTTAGGAATGATATGTATTTTATATTATGAAGGAAATAATATGTATTTAATTATATTATGCTGATGTAGAGACATTTTGGCAAACAAAATCAAGCTCAGACCTACAGTCATTCTACAGCAGCTGTACAATAACTGCAGTATGCTGACACGATCTGTAGTATTTGCTATTTAAAAACAATGTCTGAAATGAGTAGTATTCAGCAGGATAGAAAGGCATTACTCTGTGAACAAGAGGTGAAAACCTGAAATGCAACAGATAACAAAAAAAAATAATCAAGACTACGCAGATGGAGGGGAGGATGTATAAACACAAATATATTACCTGTTTCATCACCAAATGAAAAAAGTTATTCAAATTACATATGAGGCATGCTTTTCCATACCTCATATTTCCAGTGCAGATTTAATCAAATTTATACATCAACTGAGGCATTTTATAGGACTAAAACTCTTAAGTTTTTCATGTACAAAGAATGTATATCATTTCTCCTCCAGCTTCAAATACTATCTCATTATGCAAATCAGAGTAAATCAGGATATTATTCATACAGCGGTATCATAATTTACATAGATCACAGTATGCGTTCTACAACAGACGGAGTTCAAATCGGATATCATGCAGTAAAGCAGTTATCACAGTTATGTTTATAGCACTATGGTTGATCAAATAAATTTTGTGGTTTTGACTAAAGTAGTAGATTGTTAAAATAAATATAATAAGAAAACCAGTAGAAATTGTGACAACCTGGGATTTATTTCTTCAAGATGCCTAAGTGTATATTTTCATGTAATGAAAAAAACACAATGACATTCTCAAGCACAATTCTTTTTTTTCTCTTGCAACATCGAGAATATATGTCATTGATCGCAGTTTGAATGTAACAGTCAGGCTGATGTATGTCACCTAAATTTTCAGCTTACTCCATAATATCGATTCATAGATTTTCACGTATTTCAATTTGATTGCAAATTTACTGACTAAGCAAACATCAGAGTCCAATGACTAGTTATTACAAGCTGACAATGCAATAAGGATTCTATTCATAATTATCTAAAATGTACATGTATTACATTGAGATATTCACTTTAAGACATATCTCAATTCAAACAAAAATATCCCAACAGAAGAGCATATACAAATTAAAATATTGAATTTTCCCTTATTAAACTTTTCAATGAAATAAAATCCAGATATTATATTGTTTTATATACTTATTTCTTTAAATTTTAGTTTAATTTTTAGTTTAAAAGTTCAAAACTTTCTCAACAAACAAGAACTAGCAATTTCTTAATAAAGTACTAAACTCCTCATAAAGCATGACATAGGTAGCAGAGAAGAAAAGAAGATTACAATGATTGACTTCCCTAAAACATTATTCAGTTCTTCAGCTTTATCAAGGACTCAGAGAAAACATTGAGTGCCTAATGAGCAAAGTAATAAACATTTTAACATTAACAAAAAAACAGCTGCTACACTAAGCCAAATGAAAACAAAACACAACAACAACAAAAAAACAAATCAAAGAAAGTTTATCAATCCTTCCTCAGTTAGGGAAAACTAAACCCCTAATCCTCAGACAAACAGACCAGCAAGGGACAACTGGAAACACAGTCTTAGTGAAACAGAATAGAAGAAATAATAACTGTGGGAGTCTGTAAGAAGCTTATTAATGTTCATCTTTCTCATGCAAGAGAAGCTGCAATGCTTAGGAAGGATCAACTGTGCTGTCATTAATACATTCAGATATGAATAAAAGAATTCTTGTCATCAAAAACTTCATGAAAAAAAAAGATGTCATATTGTATCAACTGGACTAGTACTTGCTAAAACCTAAAAAAGGTGTGCCACAAGATTTATCCTTTAATATTTATAAAATCTCCGATTCACAGACATGGACTTCAAGGTCCTCCTTTTCCTATTACTGCAAAGACTAAATACCCTTGAGCCTACCTACTGTTTTCAACAGAAGATATCTAATTCTCCCTATGAGTCAGAACATATCTCACTTTACTTAATAGAACCTTTAAACACGTTAATTGTGGTAATTCAGACTTTGGCCCATGTACAGGCCTGTAATTGATTTCAAAAGATTCACTGAATTTAATGAGATTCATGTGCCATAGATAAAAATAAACATGACCTTCTCCTCCTCTTGCTGAGAGGTATTGACCATAATGCTGATCCCAATTATGGTGAATTCTTCATCAATACAGATAGGAATAATGAGGCTAAGCCAAATTGATAGATTTACAGGCAATTAGATAAGGTTAGTTTGAGGCCTTCTGACTATACAATATGCAATGTTACTTAATATGAAACAAGTCTACGGTTGCTGCTGCTATATGCTTTCCCTTGCTTTTGTTTCCTGACTAGGTCTAAGTTGTCTTTTTTTTCCAAAGATGTTAAGGATTTCTTCATACTGGGTCTACTGCTGCCTGTTTGTAGCTAAGAGTTTAAAAACAACTAACTAGAAAAGTTGAATTGTTTCATGTGTGGCTCTTTGAGCTCCTTGAAGAAGTTTTTAGCCACTACTGTTTCCCTTTTCCACTCTTCAGTTCATTTTGTGGAATATTTTCAGGCATTTTAGGTACTTTTTAACATATATCATTTGAACTGCATATAGAAGCCATAAAAGGTCACAGTGATTTTTCTTTGCTTTGCTTTGCTGAGGTTTTCTACCCATTTTCAGCTGCTTACTCCTTTGAAAACTGTTAACCCTTCATGTTGAAACTGTACTGGTGATTGGCGTAGGTCGACGTGTTTGTTTGTTTTTGTTTAAACACAAGTTTTCATCAACAGGTTTCAGCTATTGCTTAGAGTGGGTTGGAGGGAGAACGAGGGGAGCTGATTGCTCAAGATAAAATAAGTCTTCAGGCTTTTGTAACAGTTTCTCCGTGAATGTAAAGAATTATTTACCACGACTGTCATGGCAAGGCTGATTCTTTTCTTGACTTTGAAACAAAATCTTCCAGTTTTTCTGATAAAATTTTTAGCCTTTGCAGACTGTATTTCACACAAATTCAGAACAGAATTCTGACACTTAGGTGTCAGTTGTTTCTACTATACTATTCAGATCAGGCACACTATGTTTACCTTAACAAAAAGATGTAATGCTTCCTTCAATTCAAGGAGATATTCACATTTCACAGTTGCAGTTACTTCATGTCAATGACAGATTAAGTGATCATAAAAAGCCAAATTTCCTCTATGCTCACTGACCACCCTGTTGTTGTACAGAGACAAAAAGCCTTTTTGTGACTAAATGTGGGAGCTCAAAAGCCAGACCAGAAGAAAGAAGAAAACCACTGTATTTAGATAGATCAAAACTTAAAGGACTGGAAAAGATATATGTGGGGCTGGAGCACCTCCAGTATGAGGACAGGCTGAGAGAGTTAGGGTTGTTCCGCCTGGAGAAGAGAAGGCTCCAAGGAGACCTTATAACAGTCTTCCAGTACCTGAAGGGGGCCTACAAGAAAGGCATACAGTGATAGGACTAGGGGGAATGGCTATAAATTGGAGAGGGGAAGATTTAGACTAGACGTAATGAAGTAATTCTTCATAGTGAGGGTGGTGAGGCACTGGCACCGGCTGCCCAGGGAAATTCTGGATCTCTCATTCCTGGAATTGTTCAGGTCAACAAACCTTCAATGGCTGCCACAGCTTTTATATCTGGGTATTGTATTTTTATTTAATTTCACCTTTTATTCTTATCTGACTTTTGAATCACTTCTGTTCCATATTTTAGAAAAAAAAAAAATCATAAAAAACTAAGGACTTCCCTGTTCTTGGTACCCAGAAATCAAGCCAAGAATCAAAAACCTTGGACTTAATTAGCATTGAAGATATATTGATAGTAACTGAGTTAACTAATTCCTGACTTTCTTGATCTTTTCTAGAAACCTTTAGTCTATGATCTGGTGCAAATGGAGTACTGTCATGAAAACACCTAATTTGTAGTGCCCTCTGAAACCAAAAAGTTCCTATTAAGTTCCACGATTATTGGATGAAATTTGTATTATTTTATAGATTCCAATTACATTTTATGTGTGTGAATTCAGTGATGAAATAGTATTTGATTCAATAAAACATTAGAGTAGGACAAATTAGAACTGAGAGTTCTAATTAAAAAACATTAGAGAAGGACAAATTAGAACTGATTGTTGACAGGAGAAATGAGTCATTTTCAGTTAGGTTCTTTCTATTCACTTTAAAGACATATGGCAAAATTTATTGATTAATTATTATTAATTAATTAATGAATAATATGCTTCAGTAGTGCTTTCAGATCAGCTTGTTCAAGGTGTATACTACAGAAAATCAAGAAAGCAGAGAGGCATACCTTCTGCTACATCGATGGTTATCTTGTCTATTTTGTCTTAAAGCCTCATTTCTTACCAAACAACAGTCAAAACTGGCAAGATTAAGTAGAACACATTCTAAAACATCAGCAGAGTCTGAAATCTGTGGGATCTTATGGGCCCTTGCTTAGTTGTATTAACTCACACTAATATTGTTTACTTACTATTTCTGCTATCAAAAGACCTTTCAGTGTGGTTTTATTGCCACTGCATTTGGTGGAGTCTTAGCATCATGGAATAACGACTGAAAAAAATTCTAATCCTAAGAGATAGATAGCTAGATAGACAGACAGACAGACAGACAGACAGACAGAAATGTATTAAATGTTAATGAGAATAATTTTCTGAGAAAAAAATTTAATTCAGTAGGTATAATGGGTTCCTTCTGCGAAAAGCAGTGAGACTAATGCAATTGTAATGTAAGCTGAAACTATCTTAAGCATCTGTGATAGTAAAACAGCAAGATTTTTAGAGAAGCAAAGCAGAATTTATATAAAATAAGGGAACAAAGAGAAGTTACTTACAATTTAAAATTAAAATATTTCATATCGGTCAAGAACATAAGAAAGTTGTTATCAGCATTAATTCTTTCCTGTGTAGGTGTGCAATATCTGAAAAGTAATTTTGTAACAGCATGAGATGTTCTTTGTCTTGAAGTATGTCTTACACTTACTCATTGGATTACTAAATTTTCACTGTTTTGCCCTCGCTCATATTATTTTAAAAAATTTTCAATATCCTGTAATACATAATATTTTTTTCAGCTGAGATACCATAAACAGAGTTCAGTAAAATTTTTTTGGGGGGTGAATAAAAACATCTTTGTCAGAGTATGTCAAAAGCCTTATTACCAGATGAACATAGAAATTGTTTTTCTTTCTCCAAAACTAGCAGATGTAGATAGAATTCACACAGAATAAGGAAGGGATTGTTTGTTTGTTGGTTCCAATGATAATTTTAACTTTAATTTTATTAAATCAAATTTTGCTCAAACGCAAAGGTTTTCCACCGGATTACATTTCTCTAGAAACAAACTAGAGACAAACTTCCTGTACTTAGAGTTAGAAAAGAAATGCATGCTTCCTTTTTATTGAAGGCAAAATTATATCTAAGTGTTTAAGAGAAAAATAAAAACATAATTCAGTGCCTAAACCCCCAAAAGCTTACATTGAAAAATAAAAAAACAAAACAAAACCAAAACCCTACATTAAATCCATGCAAGTAAACTCTGCCAAATGCCACTGAAAGGGCCATCTTTATAATGTGGTTGTAAAGAGCAATCTTAAGCAAACCACAAATAAAGACAGGACAGAACTCTACTTGCTGTTAAACAGGGTTGGGGGAGGGAATTCTGTTTAAGGGAAAACGATCATAGGTAGGAATATCTAAGCTGCAAGTGTCTCACAATTTTATTACTTTTATCAATATTTACTTTTGTTACTATCACTATATTGGCATAACAAAATACTTCTTTGCAATGGAAGTGTAAGAGTTCACATCTTCATGTACACAAGCCCTGGAAATGCAGTTATTTATTAAGAGATCAACACAGGTAGATCACACTGCATTACACTGGATTTGAGACAAACATTATCAGTCATTGCATCTCAGTTAAAGTAAGATAATTCTTAAAGCATCCCTAACAATATAACTTGCAGTTGTTTAATGAGACTTTAACAGCTCTTGTTATCTTTTCAACTACAAAGCATTTGCCTTCTATTGCCACAGCTGAGGCTTCAAAGAAAGGGACATCAAAACCCTTCCGGCACTTATCACAGGTATATAATTAACATCAATTCATTTGCACAAAAGGTAAAAACCAAGAGGAAAGTTGCAATACTAGGCACAACACTAGTGACTCCCACTGATGCTTTAGTCAAATACAGGAGGGGGACCAGTTATTTAGTATTCTGGCCCCTGACCACCACCTCCAAAAGCACAGAGCTAGCTTTGCTCCTCTTGAAAGCATCTGGCACAAGCAATTAAACTCAAGAGGTCTGAGAATGCTGAGGGGAGTATAGATAAAATCCTTGTTATGGTGCTATAGGAAAAGAGGAAATAAGAAAGTACACGCACGTATAATTTCAAGAAAAAAAGGATCAATACAAAATGGACTCCACTTACAGACTATAAAAATTGTCCTGGAAACAGAACAGAAAGCACATAATTCAAATACACACATAGAGAAGCAAATTTTATTGTATGATGTTGTAAATTTTCCTTTTTCTTCAAAATTTTATGAATTTAAATATCACTACTGTGAGGGGAATATACCTTTTTTCAGAGATAAAACTTCAAAGAGAAGAACTTAAGTCTAGCTTCAGTTGTAAGCCTGTGGATCTTGTTATCTTGTCACCATACAAAGGAAAAATCTCCTGTCCACACTGTCAGTTATATTATTTCAAGTGCAAGTTTGTACAGATGGTGATCAAGACACGTCTCAATTCTATAGTAAGATAAATTCCTTTTGTCTTACTCTGTGAGCTTTGGTCCCAGCCCCTGCATCACTTTGTAGGCTTACTCTGAAGGGAAGCTACCATCACAGAAATCAGCAGCAGAGGTCCATGCTGTGTACTGAAAACAAACTGATTCCAACTTCATAATTTGCTTTGTTCAATTATTGTTATATACTGCATTCATCAAACCTTTAATCATGGCATTACAGTCATTCCATTTTGAAGAAGTTTTCCATAATGACCTCAAGCATTTCTTAGGCCAGTAGGTCTTGGGATACCTTCCCCTTTCATGGACATAACCTGATTGGGGAGATCTCAAATGTACACACCCATACTACCAAATATACATTCACTGCAATAAGAAGCATGGTGTTTTGTATTGTCAATATGTAAACAGACAATTCAGAACATCCTTTGGTAACCTCTCTTTTTTATTATTATCATTTACATTTGATTATGTCATTTTGATCCATGTGTACACCGTTGACAAAACAGGACTGGGTGAAGTACCTGTCTCTGAGGCACCCTTTTAATCAAAGCTCAGTTTATTGCTATCACGTTATTTACAGCTACATATTTTAAGACTGGCATTGAGCCAGTTTTTAATGCAATTTAAGATATCCTACATTAATTACATAAAATGCAATACTTTTAGTCAGTCTTATACAGCAATATATCACATAACTAAGAGTTATGCAAGTATATAATATTAGAACTATTACAAAATGGTTTTGTGATAGATGTATAAACCAATACGTTAGACTTCTTCAGGTTATTAATGAAGGTTTTAAGTTTATTTGATCCGAGTACTAAAGCCCTCTCTGAAGTCCTGTACTAGACTCCAATTTACTATTACTCTAGTTTGTATTTATGCATCATATCCAAATCTTTATGAAGGTATGCTTCTGCCATTAAAAACTATCACCAGCATTTCATTAAAGTCCAAATACTACTTTCCACTGACAAGTGTGTTAATTACTCTACAGTTTACAAATTACAACAACAAATAAACTGATACTATGAGCTTTTTAGAATGTACGGACACTCACGGACTGCAAATTGAAATACTTTTTCCTATTGAATAATCAAGATCTACTGAGGTCTGATACCATTATGCATAGTAAACAATGTAATAGACTGTCAATTTGACTGGCATGCATGATGAAGTCTGACCTCATTAAACAGATGTAATGTTCTACAACAATATGACTAAATACTATGGTGAATTCCACAAATGAAAAGTCTTATAATGCAGGCTTTGTGAGGAAAAAAACTAGCAATTTCAGCTGTAGACAGAGATGCAGCATGGATAAATCTGCTTTAATACACAGGTTTATCCATGTATCATTCAATTTCCTATAAACAGCATAAGTGCCAAACAGCACTTTAAATAGAAACAAATTTCTCTAAGAGATATTCACAAGAAATTTCTCTTAAATTAAAACACATTTTTCACACATTTCTCAACAATTGTTTACTCCCTAAAATAAAACAAAGAAATATTTGGTTTGAAGCCCAATAGGCATTGAAGAAATCCAAGAAAAATAAAGTGTAGAAGGCATAGGAATATTATCAGCAGGCAAATTCCCACTCCTGTTTCAGGACACAATGCTGTTCCAGGAAGTACGTCAAAGGAGAGTATGTGCCTTTCCACAACACGCTAGGTTATAAATTCACTCAAATCAGTTCAGTGCCAAGCAGTGAAAGTTTCACTGCTGATATATTTCTTTGGGATATTTCTCTGACATAATCACCACCACCACCCCCCGACAATACTCTTCTTTCTTAAACTGAAATTCAGCACTGATCTAGCTGAGTAGTCAGCACACCCACAAGGTTACTGATGGGTTAGAAACTTCAGCAAGCAGTCACTTAGGAATTAAGACTGTTTCACTTTGGACTATAGCAGGGTCAATAGCCCAAACGAAGTGCATCTACATGAATACACGCAGCACAGGAAGCAAACAGGAGGAACCAAAGGTCATTGTATGACAAGAAAACTTGGCAAGTATAATTACCATCATGGAAATGTAGTGGCTATCAACTCTTCAGATGAGATAGGTGAGGAATAAGAAGCAGTGGGATAGCCCTTTATGTTAGAGGGTGTTTTGATTGCTTTGACCTTGATGGTCGCGATGATAGGGTTGATTGTTTATGAGTAAAAATCAGTGGAACGCCCAAAAAGGCAGATATCATGTTGTGAGTCTGCTACAAACCACACAACTAGGAAGAACAGGCTGATGAGATATTCTACAAGCAACTGGGAGAAGTCTCACAATCACTAGTCCTTGTCCTTATGGAAGACTTCAACTTATCTGATGTCTGCTGGAGGTATAATACAGCTGAAAGGAAACGGTCTAGGAAGTTCCTGGAGGGCATGGAAGACCACTTCCTGACACAACTGCTGAGTGAAACGACTAGGGCAGGTGCCCCACTGGCCCTGCTTCTGTGAACAGAGAAGCACTTGTGGGAGATATGATAGCTGGAGGATGCCTGGGGCACAGCGATCACAAGATGATTGAATTCTCAGTTCTAGGAGAAGTAAGGAAGGGAGTCAGCAGAACTTCCACCTTGGACTTCCAGAGAGCAGAGTTTGGACTGTTCGGAAGGCTGGTTGATAATGTTTCTTGGGAGGCAGTCCTAAAGGGCAAAGGAAACGAAGAAACCTGGATACTAAGAAGGAAATACTAAGAAGGTGGTGAAAGAGCAGGCCATCCTTGTGTGGAGAAAATAAGCTGGCATGGAAAAAAATGGATTTGGCTGAACAGAGAGCTTTGGGTAAATCTCAGAAAAAAGAGGAAAGTATATGATCTTTGGAAGAAAGAGCAAGCATCTCAGGAGGACTACAAGGATGAAGTGAAACCATGCAGACAGAAAACACAAGAAGGGCTAAGCCCAACTAGAACTTAAATTGGCCAATTCTATAAAAGATAATAAAAAATGTTTCTACAAAAACACTAACAACAAAAGGAGGGCCAAGGAGAATCTCCAGCCTTTACTGGACACAAGGGTAACAACAGTAACAAAGGACGAGGATAGGGCTCAGGTACTTAATGCCTTCTTTGCCTTAGATGTTTCCTGGGTACTGAGCATCCTGAGCCACAAGACAGGGAGGAAGAGCAAAACAAAGCTCCTTTGATCCAAGAGGAAATGGTTAGAGATCTGCTTGGCCAGTTAGACATTCACAAGTCTGTGAGGCCAGATGGGATTCACCCAAGGGTATTAAGGGAGATGGCAGAGGTGCTCGTCAAACGCTTTTCCATTATCTACCAGCAATCCTGGCTGACTAGGGACATTCCATGGGACTGGAGGATGGCAAATATTACACCCATTTACAAGAAGGGTTGGAGGGAGGATCCAGGGCACTACAGGCTTGTCAGTCTAACCTTGGTGCTGGGGAAGGTCTTGGAGCAGGTAATCTTGAGTGCTAGCACACAGTGCACACAAGACAAACAGGTGATCAAGCCCAGTCAACATGGGTTTAGGAAAGGCAGGTCCTACCAAACTAACTTGATCGCCTTCTATGACAAGGTGACTCATGTAATGGATGAGGCAAAGGCTGTGCATATGGTGTACTCGGACTTCAGTAAGGCCTTTGACACCGTTTCTCACAATGTTCTGCTTGAGAACCTGGCTGCCTCTGGCCTGGGCAGGCATACCCTCTGCTAGGTAAAAAACCTGTCTGGATGGCCAATCCCAAAGAGTCACAATAAATGAAGTCAAATAAAGTTGGAGTCAAGTCACAAGTGTCTTGCCCAAGGCTCAATACTGAGTCCAGTTCTGTTCAGTATCTTTATCAATGATCTGGATGAAGGGATCGAATGCACTCTTATTAAGTTTGCAGATGACACTAAGCTGGGTGGAAGTGTCGATCTGCTTGAGGGTAGGGAGTCTTGACAGAGGACTCTGAACAGGCTGGATCAATAGGTTGAGACCAACAGTATGAGGTTTAACAAGCCAAGTGCAGAGTCCTGCACTTGGGACACAACAACCTCATGCATCACTACAGGCATGGGGAAGAGTGGCTGGAAAGCTGTGCAGCAGAGAAGGACCTGGGGGTGTTGGTCGACTGAATATTACTCAGTAGTGTGCCCAGGTGGCCAAGAAGGCCAATAGCATCTTGGAATGTATCAGAAACAGTGTGGCCAGCAGGACAATGTAAGTGAGTCTGCCCCTGTAGTCAGCACTGGGGAGGCCGCACCTTCATTACTGTACGTAGTTTTGGGTTCCCCATTACAAGGAAGACATTGAGGTCCTGGAGAGTGTCTAGAGAAGAGCAACAAAGCTGGTGAAGGGGCTGGAGAACAGGTCTTATGAGGAGCAGCTGAGGGAACTGGAGTTGTTTAGCCTAGAGGAAAGGAAGCTCAGGGGAGACTTTAACACTGTCTACAACTATCTGAGAGGAGGTTGTAGCGAGGTGAGCGTTAGTCTCTTCTCCAAGTGACAGGTGACAGAACAAGAAAGAATGGCCTCAAGTTGTGCCAAGGCAGGTTTCAATTGGACATTAGCAAAAATTTGTTCACTAAAACGGTTATCAAGCACTGGAACAAGCTGCCCAGGAAGGTCATTGAGTCACCATCCATGGAGGTATTTAAGAGAAGGGCAGGTGAAGTGCTTAGGATATGATTCAGTAGTGGACAAGTACAGTTTGACTTGATGATCTCAAAGGTCTTTTCCAAGCTAGCAATTCTATGATTCTGTGAAGATCAGTGTTATGCACTGCTAATTTTAAATTTTCCTGAGTTACTTGTAGAATATTTTCTTTGAAAGAAGAAATCTATAATGCACAATCGATGCCTTTTCTTCCTTTCTTTTTTTTTTATGCATTTTTAAGTTAAGATAGTGAATGAATAGCAGAGATGTCATTTTGAATAGAATCAGATTTCAGGGTTTTGTTGTGAACACGTTATTAACCTTTCTTTGACATGACTTGAAGAAAGTGTATACTAGATAGGAAAACTCTTTTTCTCAGGAAGGGATGAGCACAGGATTCTAAATACAATAAAATCTTTATTGTTCAAATTCAAATAGAAGCCACACAATAATAACTTTGCTACCAAAAATCATGTAGTCTTCCATTAATGTTTATACCAGGAATGCAAGAATAGAACCAATATGATTTAGGATCCTGTATAACAGCTCAAAGTCATGCAGATCCCCCTAAGCAGGATGAATCTTCAGGTCATCAAATCATTAGCTTCCTGACTGCTTTAAATTATGAAACAAGAACAGTTAGTTAGTCTAAAGCATTATGTTTTTTTCTTGTTTTCCCTCACTTGAGATGAAAAATGAAAGAAAAAAATTCATTATGACTGCATTGACTTCTGTTATAAGTAAATCAACAGATTTGTTTCATCATTACTTGGCCTTCTGCAGCCATACCTCTGAATGTATTTTATGAAAGTCTCCTCTAGTCACTTAATGTACTGCTAGTTTATTCCAAATATGAATATATATGTAATGCGAAAAGCACTCAACATCACAGCCAAACCAAAGAACTTGAGAAGTTCTTTCATTTCCGAAAATTAAGGTGAGATCTTGTAGTACTCAAAATTAACAAGCATTCAAAGGTAATTACATTAAAATACAAGACTGAGGAATTTTGGATACATTAAGTGCAACTATATGAGGGAAGATTGACTTTATTGATTGGCTAGTATTTTTTTTTTTACTTAAGATTACACTTCAAAACCCACTGTCTGATCAATAAAGGACTTCAAAAATATATAAGCACTCTTATTTAAATATCAAAACGTAATATGCGCTGATAAAATCCTTCTGAACAAGGCAATATTTCTTCTATAAATAATTATAGCAGCTTCTTAGCTGAATCACGGAATCATAGAATAGTTTGGGTTGGAAAGGACCTTAAAGATCATTTAGTTCCAACCTAAATGACAGATGCAGGAACACCTCCCACTAGATCAGGCAGCTCAGAGCCCCATCTAGCCAGGCCTTGAACACCTCCAGGGATGGGGCGTCCACAACCTCCCTGGGCAACCTGTGCCAGTGCCTCACCACTCTCATAGCAAAGAATTTCTTCCTAATATCTAGTTTAAATCTTTTCCTCTCCAATTCACAGCCATTCCCTCTACTCCTATTATTACATGCCTTTCTAAACAGTCCCTCCCTAGGTAATGGAAGGTCACTATAAGGTCTCCTCAGAGCCTTCTCTCCTCCAGGCTGAACAACCCCAACTCTTTCAGCCTGTCCTCATGTGGGAGGTGCTCCAGCTCTCCAATCATCCTTATGGCCCTCCTCTGGACCTGTTCCAACAGCTCCATATCCTTCTTATGTTGAGGATTCCAGAACTGGACACAATACTCCAGATGAGGTCTCACAAGAGAGGAATAGAGAGGAAGATTCACCTCCCTCCAGTTGCTGACCACAATTCTTTTGATGCAGCCCAGGCCACGGTTGGCATTCTGGGCTGTGGGCAGACATTGCCACTCATGCCGAGCTTCTCATCGATGAGCACCCCCAAGTCCTTCTCTGCAGGGCTGCTCTCAATCACATCACCCCCATCCTTTACTGAAACCATGGATTGCCCTGACACAGGTGTAGGACCTTGCACTTTGCTTTGTTGAACGTCAAACAGGTTCAAACGGGACCACTTTTCCAGCTTGTCCAGGTCTCTCTGGATGACATCCCATCCTTCTGGTGTGGCAACTGCATCACTCAGCTTGGTGTCACCTGCAAACTGGCTGGCAGTGCACTCAGTTTCGCTGTCTATATCATTGATGAAGATATTAGACAACAGTGGTCCCAGTACGAACCCCTGAGAGACCTCTTGTCAAGAATCTCCATCTAGACATGAAGCTGCTGACCACTACTCTCTGAATAAAACCGTCCAACCAATTTCTTATCCACCAAATGGCCCACCCATCAAATCCATATCTCTCCAATTTAGAGAGAAGAATGTTGTGGGGGACCGTGTCAAAGGCTTTACAGAAGTCCAAACAGATCATATCTCCACAGGACTTCAACTGTGCCATAGCAATCCCAGCACGCTCCTGGGTAGCACCCCATTCCTCCAAACATTGTGTGTCCTCCCGTCACGTGTCATAGGCAAGCCTGATATCATCCTCCTATCCCTTGTAAGCCTGGTTTATCTTAGTACATTTAAAGAAATATGGGACATATCAAAATTGCTTATTATTTATACATGATGCAGTTTACCACAGGGTAAGTGGATACAAGAAGTCCTATACTAATTATATAAAACATCTAGTTGAAAACAAAGTGATGGAGATACTCGGACACCTAGGCAAAACCCCACTGTCACAAACTGTCACTTATAGCTAATGATTTTGGTTTAAATCCATCTGAAAATGCTTAAGTTTCTTGGTTTGCTGGGCTGTTTTGTTTATTTAATATTTGTTTGTGAACACTGTAAATAATTACCCTTTCTCATAAAGTTCAAAGTATAAATTATTATGAACACCTTCTATGGTTTCTCAAAAGAAAAATAAAAAAAAGTACTTGATTTTAAGGAATTTCTCCATTTTCAAAAAAAAATTTGGTGCTGGTGTGTGCCAGCACCAAAACCCCAAATTTGGTGCTGGCACACAGCTCATCTTCCTGTGACTTCCTATGTTGCTGTCACGGCCTTGGTCCATTACTAATATCTCTTGTTTATCAACAACATGTAAATCAAGATGTCATTTTAAAATATTTTGTACAGTTAGTTTTAATCTATGTACTAACCTGGACTAATGACTGTCTGGAAAGAGACAGAGTTCATTTTTAGTCTTTGTAATTATTTCTATTTTACAGTGAGTTATAGGTGTATGATTTGTGTGTATGTATTCATTATAGGAATAAGTTTTTGGTTTGATTCAGATGTGTTCAACCACCCATAGGTTCTAGTTAATTCTAGAAAAGCTATGTTTAGCTCAGAGTATCTGAAAGTAATTTTATTTCTACATCATACTGAGACAAGGCAGAAAAAAAAGAGTATAGTGGCATCAGACAAAGGCTACACCCTAAGTTTCACTTCTTTTCCCTTTATTTCAAAGGTCAAGGGTAAATGAAAGAGAATAGCCAAGTTTCCCATTCTCACAAACAGGTTTACAATCCTGCAAGCTTCTTCATGCAAGCAAATGCACTGAGAAGGAGTTTGCAGAACAACTTCGAATTCAGTAAGCTACAGATCAAAATAACAAAATCTACCAAGAGACACATGAACGACGGTGGAAATTCTAAACTGTTATCCAGCACTGAAAAGAACAAAAACCATCTTGATCTTTTAAGTCATATTAGCATGTAAAGTATTAGTATCATCACAGAGAGTGACCCAAAACCACCAGAACAGGTTAAAAAGTTTTTACAGTTTACATTATGTTTCATCTTCCTTTAGCTATACACTGATTAAATCTACTCTTGATTCTATGGATTATAACTTAAATATATATTAAATCAACAGAAGAGTAACAGCCAAATATTGAAGTTGCTTTCAGAGACAAAACATGTTTGTATTCTGCTGGGGATGTAATCGCTTTAATATAAAAGCCTGTTTGTTTATTTTTTCATACAAAACAATTCCAATATTTGTACTATAATTAAATAGCATTTGTAAACTTCATAGAATCATAGGATAGTTTGGGTTGAAAGGGACCTTAAAGACCATCTAGTTCCAACCTCCCTACCATGGGCAGGGACACCTCCCACCAGTCCAGGCTGCTCAAAGCCCCATCCAACCTGGCCTTGAACACCCTCAGGGATGGGGCATCCACAACTTCCATGGGCAACCTGTGCCAGTGCCTCACCACCGTGAGTGAAGAATTTCTTCCTAAGGTATAGTCTAAATATTTTCGTCTCCAGTTTATAGCCATTCCCTTTAGTCCTATCACTAAATGCCTGTGCCAGTGCCTCACCACTCTCATAGTGAAGAAATTCTTCCCTAAGTCTAGTCTAAATCCGCCCCTCTCCAATTTATACTCATTGCCCCTAGTCTCATCACTACAAGCCTGTCACTACAAGACTTTTCATAAATAGGTATCAATTAATTGTTAAAGGAATTAATAGGATTTTTTATTATTACTAATTTTGCCCTAAGATTTACTGGAAGACTACTTTGTTCAATGACATACAATTTAATGGCATCAGTTATTCTCTGAAGATTTAATTTTAACTGATGTTATGAGATAATTTTCAAGTATTTAATTCTTCAGAAAGGCTATTTAAAGTTCAATTTGGAAATAAGAGCTGCTATAAACATACTTTACAAGGGTTTGTTTTAAGTTAACAAGTATTCCCAAAGGCAAGAATACCATTAACAGTTTCCAGTATTGTAAAGCCTAAAAATAGCAGTTTCTAGTTTTTTTTTCACTCCTATTGTTTGTTGGTACATCCAGTTTTCCCTTCATTAGGCATGACAGTGTCTCAGAATTTAGGAAGCAAAAGGAGCATAAAATTATTCTTTCTTTTCCTAAATAATTTATGTAGGGTTGTTGTATTAGTTAAGAATGGTGAGGAAAAGCCTTACAGAAGTTTTGGTTCCTTTTTTTGGGTTTTTTGGGGTTTTTTTTTCCACTTGGAAATTTGACTCGTATTAAAATCATGATATACTGCCACTCCAAAAATTCTAGTATGCTTGGAAGCATTCTGGTTTGGGTGCAGTTTGCCTTCAGAGAAATGATACTCAGAAGTCCAGATGACCACCTTAAGAAGGAGTGATTTGCACTATAAATTGGAAAGTATAACAGCTCACAAATGTTACACTTACAATAGTAAACAAAATCTGCCTGTGATATGCTCAGTGCAGAGTCCATTCAGCAACAAAAATCTTCTATTCATATTGTTAAACTCCCAGCAACCCAGATAACATGGTGATATCTAAATTTCTGGCACATGCTAGTTCCTGTAACATACTTGGGAATAAATGGTAGAGGAAAAAGTGACCAAAAAACTTTCTTATGACCATCTTATCAATGATTAATCATGTAGATAATCAATTCCCACTGCCAAAACACCACCCCGTTAGCATGTAAGTATAGCAACAGCATGTAATTTTTGATTCTAGTACCTGTACTTCTTGAACTCCGATTAGCTCACATACAGTTAGAACAAATATTTCTATGTTGCTTCATATTTTTGTCCTGTATCCGATTAGAACCTTCAGATTTTTGGAAAACTGTCTTCAGAAGCAGGAAGAAGCGCTACTTGGCACCATGTTTGATTTCTTTTATTTGTTTAATATATATGAAATTTCAAAATTATATATAAATATATATTTACTAATTGCAAAATTTAAATAATTTTATAGATTTCATCTATGTATTTAACCCATATTTCTTAGCTACTTTGTCAATAAGCCAGCTGCCTGCAAAAATTTTCATGGAAATGTGGAGATAAGGTACATATGAACTGTCTCCTCCCCATGCCTCCAGGCTCTATCTGCTTAATGTAGGAATAATTATACATGTAGGAAATTAGAATATCTCAGAAAAAATGTGATTGTAAAAGAAGTTATTGCCACTTGTATGAAAGACTACAGAAAGCAAGTAATATAAAAAGAATAATAATATAAAAACCCAAAGTCATGCTTCCATGAAGCAATTGAGATTCTCAAGAAAAAAATATTTTCGTAGTAAATGAAAATGACAGAACACGATCACAACATTTGATAATTCCTGTGTGACAAGTGTTCACCCAAATCCTGTTTGACTGAACTGTTTTTTTCTACACATGTCAAGGATTTATTAGATTAAGAAAGAAACAGGAAATTTTTTCTCTGAGGATAATTGACTTTTTTTTCACCCTGACTCTGGGTGAAAGGCATATATGAAATGAAAAGATCCATAATTAGCAACCTTTGTGAAACAAGAATCTAGGTATTCTATTACTAGTTACTTCAAAATCAAAATAATTTAAAAAAATATTCTGGCAACAGTTTACATATCTACATTTTATTCTGGCAGGTATTCTTAATAAGCTATTTTTCTGTGTTGCTTACTTAGAATGAAGAATGCAGTGCATTGCAGGATATACACTTTAGCCAAAGAAACAAGGTTCTAACATAACCAAGAGTATCAAAAGACATTATGGCGCCTAGGAATGACAAAAATTATCTTTGAGTCATGTAATTAAAATATTTCTGTCCAGCAGCAAACAAGAACTTTATTCAAGTTGAACTGATATAAAGCTAATATTTAATTTAAACAATACCGATTTTTGAAATTAAATAATATTTAAGTTTTTGAAAGGTAAAACAGTAAGATTTCCAATCAGATCTAAGAAGGATCTGTTTAAAAAGCAGTCATATTTAGCTCATATTTAATCATATTTTAGTCATATTAGCTTATCCTTAAAGATTATAAACAAGCTGGAGGAAACAAATGGGAAGAAAAAGAAGAAAAGAATAACCCTAAAAATCAGTTTAAAAATTTGATTTCTGAAAAAAGATAAATTGGCTTCCCTCTTTATGAAGTAAACATACTATGAATGAAGGAAAGTACCTGAACTGGCATGGCAGCCTGCACTGTATTTGTAATTTATTTTTATAATTTACTATAGGTGATTTTTTTTTTATAAGATTTAGCATCCACTTTCATGGGAAATGGAATTGAAGCAGAGCTGGCAAACTCCATCTGAGTTGTTAGGACAACTGTAAATTTCATCTGTACCCGTCATCTGGGCTGGCAGGGCTGTTTCTCAATAGCAACCCATCAGCCTCTGAAGTCAGCCTGCTAAAATCTGTACTTTTTCATAGTGATTTCAATTACGTATCTGCAGCCTTCTATTCAGCTCAATTAGAAGTAAGTATGTCAGTGAGGACGTGTTTTTCCCACTGCCTTCAGAGAGGGAGAAATAAAGCAGAAAAAAAATGTAGTAGTTCCTGGGGGAAGAAAATTTTAAAAGTGCATTGTTTAATATTGTTTCAGTAGGAAACATACTCTCCGATGGAGATGGTGCACCACTGCATTTGGGAAACCTGAAAATGTCTTCGCTCATTTTACAATGTTTGTAAGTTCCTCCTTCAGAGCAACAATAAAAATAATAACAGAAAAACAAATAAAAGCAAATAAGAGAAAAATCAGACTTAATATTTATTCACCGACTTTGAAGTAGAACTAGCAAGATTTCCACCCATATTGTTCAGTTTGGTTTTCATGACATTTGCTTCAGATAGATATATTTCAAAACGCAGAGACAGAATAGTTCTTTCCTGCACTTAGAATTGCACCAGAAGCTTATCCTCTCCATGCTGTTCTGATGCAACACATACAAAAAAACCTGAAAGGAATTTGTATATATCCTGCTTAGTTCACAACTCTTTACTATGCCATCTGAACGTGTCAAATCTTAAAGACATTTATCTTCAGAAATATTCTAAGACATACAAGATGATGTTAATGAAGCAAAGAAAAGGCTTAGTGACTGTCTCCCTAGCATTATGCAACTGGACAGTTATTTTCTATTTCTCCACGAACCTAAAAAGTGTACATGAAGAGAGAAGCATACAGTTTAACTTGGTTCCTTAAACAATAAAAGTTATGTAGGTATACATGTACACTGTATGTGACTATTTTTGTCTCCCTTTCATTGTTATCCAACTCTTCAGTCTGTTGCCTAATTGCAACCAAATTTCAAAAATGTGAGAGATTCTAATGATAATGAAATTCCTAAAAATTTTGTCATCATAAAGGAAAAGTATTTCTTATATGTTCTGCCTGTAGGCAAGGCTTTCAGATGGATTTCCGTCTTATGAGACACCAGAGAATACACACTATAAACTGCAAATATCAACAAAGCCCAGTAAATGTTTACAATGGAGCTCAAAATGTCTTCTGTCAATCTGTATTCAGTCTTACACTGTAAGATATAAGTCCATAGAAGGTGGCTTCTTTAGCGCCAGCACTTTTAAGTTCATTTTCACTCTGCATATAGAAACAAAATTAATTAATTCAAATAGCATATTTCACATGCAGTGAACTGGAAGTTCAACTCCACAAACTGTTTCAGTATGACTTATGTCTATATACACACATTCTCAGTGCTTCAAGATTTAAAGAACTCAGCCACTATCAGGCTCTTCTCCTTACAGAAAACCTTATTCATCGGAGTGTAATTTTATTATGATCATGGCAGATCTTACTATCAGTTTTCTTTTTGACATTCATTCTCCTCATCAGTTTTAATTTTCAATATGAGAGAAATTAAGTTTAAAAGAGGTGAAAGAAAATAGATTTTTTTTTCTTCACTACAGTACAGAATATATGTGCACACACGTGCACACACATAAAACCAGTGTGTGTGGCAACTAAGGAATGTACTGATGGTGTCTTAAATATTAATAGGAAAAAAACAAGGTTGGAGAAGGCTATGTCAAGACTGACAGCTTTCAAGAAAACTCTAGTTTTAACTATAAATAAGTTTTATACTCCTAATTTCTTAGAGTCCTAAGTACCTTGGCCTTTAACAGACTAGATATGGAGAGCCTGCTAGGAAATAAAATAAAAACCAAAAATATCTTCCCAAAAAAACAAAACATAAAAAACAGAGTTACACCTGGGAGGTAGATAATTAACCCCTTATATCCCAGTGATTTTTAATAATAGTCAATATTTAGTGCTCTCTGCTGAAACTCAAACTGCAGTACCTCAAAATTATTTTTAGGAGTTTCAGCATTTTAAGGTACCAGTAAAAACAGTAAGTTTTCGCCTCATAAAAGTCTCAAAAAATTATAGCATGAAAGTTGGTAAAAGCCCAAGAAAATTACCCAGCATTATTAAGTTTACTTTCTTTTTTTTTTTTCTTTTTTTCCCAGGGCTGGGAAGGCAGAGGGTCACTATGGATCATTAATATTTTCCTTCATGTAAGTGAACAATCGACCAAACAAAACCCTAAGTCTAGTAGAGAAACGGTCTGCCTATATTATCAAAAAAATATAATATAAATTGGAAAGAAACGGTATCTCAGGATAGTTATGGGACTGAATGCCATTTAAGAAAGTCATTTTAAAATAATCTACTGGTATTTCTTTTTTAGTTTAATTCAATTAGCTACTATCGTACTACTCATATTGTTGTTTAATATAATTGTTAGCTAAAAGTTATTTAAATTTACACAATGAAAGAACCCTAAAAATTGGTAATGAGCCAATGTAATTTCCATAAAACAATCATTACATTTAACTGCTTGTATTTATTCAAAATGAGGTGCCATTACTGTTACAATGTAGCACATTTTAATCATTTTAAGTTTATACATATCAAGAGAGGTTCAAAACTTGATCACTTCAGAGAAACTCAGTATTTTTCCCATTCCACGTAGAGAAATGTCTATATACTACTACTGTAATTATTTACAGTTATTAAAGTATGTATTATGTCCATATATAGAAACACAACTACTCGGAGACAGTCAAATTTTACACTTGGTGAGGTTCCATGTAACATTTCAAAGAAACTGAACTGGATGAGTAGCACAGGTAAGTAACTTTTACAACAAAATTTGGAACATTCAAAAAGAAGTCTACTCAGGAACTTGGAAGGGAGAGATATTTTTAATTACTTTTTTTTAAGTGCTTAAACAACATACTACAAAACTAAAACATTTCTGCTGGGAATAACACACTCAGTATTAGAGAGACCTCACTACTGTGTTACCTTTGGTTTTGTGTGGTGAGGGTCTTCTTTTTTCTAGGCATATTTATTAAATTCAGAACATTTATTAATAGAATCATAGAATGGGTTGGGTTGGGTTGGGTTGGAAGGGACCTTAATGATCATCCAGTTCCCACCCCTTGCCATGGGCAGGAACATCCTCCACTAAACCAGGTTGCTCAAATCCTCATCCAGCCTGGCCTTGAACACATCCAGAGATGAGGCATCCACTGGTTCTCTGGGCCACCTGTTCCAGTGCCTCTCTACTCTTAAGAGAAAAAATTTTCTTCCTAATAGCTCATCTAAATCTCCACCTTTCAGCTGACAGCTGTTACTCCTCTTCCTATCACTGCACTCCCTGACAACGTGCCCCTTCCCAGCTTTCCTGTAGGCCCCCTTTAAGTACTGGATGACTGCTATAAGGTGTCCCTGGAGCCTTTTCCATCCCTCTGCTTATCTTTGTGGCCCTTCTCTGGACTCACTCCAACATATCCATATCCTCCCTATATTGACTGCAGCAGTTCAGGTACACTACTTGATTTAACCAGCTTAGGAAAACAGTTAAAAGAAAAACCAATAGTACAAAGTCAAATTGAAATGTTCCCTCCACATATAATAAAAAAGCAAATATAAAACTAAGTGTATGCAAAGTATTTTTAGGAGCAATAATCCCAGAAACATTTCCACAGTTCATATTACTTAAACATTTATTGGCTGTTATCACTCATATTTTATGATGTAATTTAAGAATGAATTCTGAGTACATGTTTATTTAATATCCTTGATTCTGCAAATCAGTATGTTTAACAAGTGCAGTGTGCCTATGTTTATTGATGAGACATTCTACTTTCTGTCACACACATCTCATTTCTTCCAGAACTATGAAAACATTTAATATTGAACGTGAAATTTCTTTGCTCTCCTCAAATATGAAGTTAGCTACTAAGTTATATAACAATGTCTATCAAAATATTTTACAAGTGTGATTGATGACCAAAGGGGCAGAAACAAGGTGTAAAATTTGAACAAATGAAACAAAAATAATGACAGTGCACTGTAACATCCCAGAATAAAGATCCTACCCCTGAATTCTGGACACTTAATACAAGATACCACAGATCCTGAATTAATCTACCAAGGAGAATTGGTAGTGAACAAATGGACAGTATCTGGTGTAGTATAAATACGGAATGGAGGAAAGGAGGAACACAGAAAGGGTGCAAAGCGGGCAGTAAAAATCTGTAAATCTGACATCAAGAATATGTGAAACTTTAGAATAATTTTGAAAGAAAAGAATATTTAAGGAAATGAAGGCAAATGGAAAACTAGATCAAATGGAACAAAGGTTATCTAATATAGATCATGTCAAAGTAGTATATGGTGTTCTATGACAGGCAACTTTTAGACTGAAAAGCAGTGGCTGATTTTATCTATTGTTGCACAGGAAATTGCTAGTCATTCATGAGTAGATGACAAAAGAAGGGAACTTACTGCATAAGGTGAGGAACATGGTAATGGGAGATATGAGGGGAGAATCAAACTGCTTGGGAATTAACTGTCTGCAAATAAAGGCATTCAATAAGACCATGAAGCAAATAAAGTAGATAGGTTTACGAATTCACGTCGTTATAAAATTAAGCGTTGTCAACAATACAGAGCAGAATCATAAGAAAAAAAACATAAGAAAAAACTAGATGTTGACAGAGTAACAAAAATAGAATGACAGCCGGCACCAAAAGTCCAAGGTCATGTACTTGACAGTAAATAACAAGTCAAGTCAGAAGTTCATTAGACAGACATGACTGAGTGCATTACTCAGTCATAAGACAACATAAAATTACCTACTAGTGCGAACAACTGTGAAAAAGCAAGTGGATGCTTAAAATTTATCACATTCAATTGCTGTCTAAACATGAGGAATTACAAATCCACAACCCAGCCTCAAAGATACGTATATAAAAAATTTACTGTAGGCCACTGGCAGTGGGTAGCACCTCATCCACAACACTCAGTCATTTGGAGAGGCAAGAAAGACAGACAGAGCAGAAAATCGATTGTCATTTTGTACACTCTGCATTATGAGACTTTTAGAAAGGAAAATGTTCCGTTTCCAGGGGTCATTTTTCCATTTCACATTACAAATTCACAGAGAATAAAGTAGTGGGATAGAAATCAAAATTCAGCATTACTGATTGCTTGTTCTCGGATGACTGATAGAATTCTATTTATATAACACACTACAAAGCAATAAAATGTACTGATGAAGTGAGGCTTCATCATAAAAACCAGAATATCCAGAATTTTTAAAAATTAATCTTTTAATGAAAATTGACAGCTTACACATAATGATTATTTAAATTTTTCAAGTGCACTTTAATAGTAGTCTGTTGAGGAACTGCAGATGGACATATAGATAATCCACCTGAAGAGTTCCTGCTTTGTTTAGATTATTAACACCACCATATTTTTGTTAGTATAGCGTAGAGCTGATCATACTGCTTATCTGAAACAATGAAAAACAAAGGTAACGTACAGGAATCCTCCCATTCCACTTGTTCCTGGACTGCAATATTGTAAAATAATGATAAGATCTATCAAAGGGAGACAGAAAAATAAGAAAGGAAAAATGTCTTTATTAGACTTCCCTCATCTTGCAACAGTACTGAAATACTGAAATATTCCAAAAGAATCCTCAAAAATAACACATTTTAAATTATTTTAAAAGACTAATAAGGCCTTTGAGGCATAATTTAATTTTCAATTTGCTTGCAGAATAGATCTTGCAGTTCAATAACTCTTTTCAATAAAAAAGATCAGAGTTTGAGAGAAATTTGCCTTTATAATCACAAGACCAATCCACAAAGCTCTGAGTTTGTTAGCTAAATTATCTCACCTCTTATCAGTATGTCAATTTTTTAGTGTAATGAAAATTTTGTAAGAGCTTCTACTGTTTTGTTTACTGAAGCTCTAAATAAAAGCATCATTTTAGGCTAATAAAATCCTAATCTCTTGGCAAACACTGAAACCTCAAAGGCACCATAGATAGCAAAAGTATGGGCTTCTTTTTCTGAAAAGTATGTGTTGCTTCACAGAATTCATTCATTTTTCTCTCAGCCCTAGCATTTCAAGTCTTTATTCATCCTTTTCAGTGACAGCAGTCTTTGCATGCTGATGGAGAGGAAATCCCTTGCTGGACATTTCCCTCATATTTCCACAGTTGTCTGTATTCCTGTAAAGGCAAAAGGTTTTGCTATATTCCTTACTTTGTTGGCCTGCTTAAAGAAATGGGATTCACTTTTAAAGAAAACAAGTGGAATGATATCCTAATATAGCATGGTCCCTAGAAAAACACTGCATTGCATTATTACTTAATTAATTTATCCAGTATTAAAAGAAAGCTCATCTCGTCATTCCAATGAATGCTGCTGCCCTAATTATGTACTGTGAATCCATTCTCCTCTCAAGACAGTATCTAAATAGTATAACACTGTGTGTTTCTTGCTGTTAGATCAACAACAAAGCCTGATGCACGGGGCAGGTGGGGTGGTGAAGGAAGCAGCTCTGTTTTGGGGATTTTGACTGAATACGGCACCATCAAAGACATAATTATCAACATAAGGTTTTGAAATCAATGGACTCTTGAAGTGTACTACATGGTAAAACAATTATACAATTTTGCTTACTGTTGTACGTACAGCAGAACTGTAATCTACATAACTCATGATCACAAGAAACTCTTCTGAGGCAAAGACATTGCAATTGGACAGAGGGAGAAAAAAAGTTATTCTACATGTAAAACATGTACTTGAATGTCTAATCAGTTTCTCCAAAAGATAAAGGCAGAACTAGACAAGATCTATAAGACGGCATTCCCATGTTTTTTGAAAGCTTACAGACAACATACAGTCCAAAGTTCAAAGCTCCATGGTACCCGCTTCTGCTGTAATTATGGCAAAATATAATTAAGCCAGAAGGAATAGACAGAATTTCGATGTCCTTTTTAGAAGCAGAAACATCATATGGGCTATGAAGCACACATCCACCAATACACATAAAAACTCCTTCAACATTTGGCTGTTGGTCCAGCTTTGCTAGTTTCTGTACCTACAGAAGGCATGCAGTGGCAGCATGCTCTATAACCTGCCTTGCTCAGAAAATTCCGCTGACACCAATCAGGAATGCTCTCCATCTGGAGTCCTGCTGGATCCTATAAATGGAATCTATTAATCTAATAAAGAGAACACTAATTGCCACTAGAAGAGTTACTAAAAAACAGCCCTTTCCTAATCATCATGAGTGTTTATCTCCTCTTTTCAAACAAATCAGTGGGTTTTTTTTCTTAATTAAAAAAAAAAAAAAGGCTCTATTCTATGGTGTGACATGACAACCAAGAATTGGTCAAAACTGCTGACAATGAGAGAAAAAAAGCATTAAAAAGCAGCTTTCTGTCACTTGCAACAACATCACATCTTAGAGATGTGAGCTCAACACAGAGTAGCTGTGAATGAGGCAGGATGTTCTGCAGCTGCATTTTTTTTCTCTTAAGGTTTATCAAAATTATATCTGAAACTTACGGAGAAAAGCAACAACAGATGTTTTTCTTATGACTCTCAAATCAGGTTCTGCATTGCTATCTGCAACTATACTACTTGTGCCCTGTATTAATTTCACATATGTGATTACACAGGGATATCAACAGGAAAACCATGTAAAAACTGAGGATGAACTAGAGGTTAGAGAGGCTCCTGCAGCATGAGGCACATTTGAAAAGATGCAAACACATGCTAAACATTTTTATTGAAATAAACTTCAAAATTACAACCCTAGCCCACCTCCAGCAAAGTAACTTTTGTACATCTAGATTTGTAAGTACACAGCTACAAATGCAGTCTTGCTAACCTAACAAATTCATTGATATGATGCATAAAAATATTAAGATGTTTAACTAATTAGAATTAAATTATAAAGACTTCCTTCTCCATTGGTTGGTTGGTTGTTTTTCTGGGTGCCTTGTCCTGCCCAACCCACTCCCACCCTGACCTTGCCCAATAAGGACAGAAGTTACCTGAAACTACAGTTTTACAGGTGCTGATATCAGCTAGGTTTCCAATGAAGTCTTTCAGCCAAGACTGGAAGACCAGAATGGGACCCACTCTTAAAATTCTTGAGGGATGCATGGAGATTGTCCGTGCCTTCAATAAGCTAATTCATTAAAAGTTTTTGTTCTCTATGCCACAACTGCAAGGATTAGCTGGCAGTCCTTGGAAAGCTACCATTTTGCATAATTGTTTGAATACTGGAGTTTCAGAGAAGGTTTATGATACCAAAAGGCAGCATAAAAACTATATGAGCTAGTAACAATGTATATGCAGTGTGTTGACATGCACAACCAACCTCTGTGAGTAAACCCATTTACTATCACAGAAGATGATGAATTACAGAGGGTCTACCAGCAGTACACATTTCAAGTGACTACTAGGCTCTTACTTTTTTTTTTAATGAGTTGTTGCTTCAAACATTCACGTGCATGTAACACTTCCAAGCTGATCTATCTTCATCAACTCATATCACTGTGAAAACTTCACATTCCTTAATAATAGTAAGAAACAGTGAAGAGCTAAGTAACCAAGGCTGGTCTCGGCAGCCAAACTACATGTCAGAAACAGAGAAAATTCCAGCTCTTGGAGAATATGCCAAGGGAAAAAAAAAAAAGCCACAGTAAAAAGATCTAGAAACTGAATTTCTGATGCCTGCAAACGGGAATGGAGGGAGTTTACAAAATACCTCTTCACTGTCAGAGTACTGGATCAACACTGGATCAAGTTTTGATTAATCATGTAACATTATTTCATGTTACAGAATACCTCACCCTTGAAATCAACGTAAAACTCAGTTAACTAAAAACAAACCAACCAAATAAAAGATCCTGAACAATGCTAAAAAATGTTTTTTCTATGATAATTTTCTGCACATTAAGAAAACCATGGTTGGACTTGATGATCCAGGGGCGTCCTTTCCAACGCAGTGATTATATGATTCTATGAAAGCGTAAATATTTCTAAGTAAACGAATGGCTTTTCAACTCTTTCAAAAACTTGGTTTAGGCATCACTCTTTACTTTAAATTTTCTTTAGATATCACAGTAGAATAAGCCATAGACATCTGTGTTTTGCCCATGCCCACAACCTAGACCTTCAACTGCAGTATTATGTGTCAGTCTGCTGGAAATTTTAATCTAATATATCAGCCACAAAACCAGACATCTTAAGTGCGATTAAAAAAAACCTAAAAAGCTACAAATTTACAAAAATAGAAGGGAGAATTCAAATTGTAACTGCTCTGCAGTGGTAAACTTGTGAATGTGAAAGGATGTAGCATGGAGGGCAAGAAAGCCGAAATGCAGAAGGGAGCAAGAATGATAGAGACAGAATGACTCCCTGTTATCTTATAGCCACCCTGCAATACCAGTAAGCACTAAGACGCCAACTTTGGGGAGCAGAATAAGGCTGAGAGATGTACCCAAGCATAGGCTTGCTTGAAACCACTTGCGCCATGAAACCACTCACAGGATTGGTGGAGGGTCAAGTGTATAAAGGCATCTGCTATGAGACTTGTTTGCAGACCCATGGGAACACAACAGAAGACTGGTGAGGAGGGATTGTAAGCCTGCTGAAGTCACTTGCATCAGGGGTGTCAAAACTTAAACACACCATATCAAACGTGGTTGAGATTTCTGCCCTGCTGTAGGAAAGATCAAAGCACAGCCATAAACTATGCCTCTATGTATCCTTTACAAAAGGGCTAAAACAGCAGTTTCATTTATCTTCTAGTGCAGACCAAGCTCCACATTGCATGCATCCCATTTTGTGTTCCTCTGCTCAGATACTGCTTTGGGGATTTCACATTTCATCTGTGGTTTTGTGGTTGTTCTTGTGTTAGTTGCCTGTGCTGGCTCACGCATTTGACACAGTCAGCAGGATCCAGGAACAAGCATGCCATGGCTGCTTGTTTCCAAGTCAGGAAATGGGGAGGTCACGACTGTGATTCCCTGTATTTTAGGATTACCCTTTCCTCAACGCTGAACTCATGACTGCTTTCTTGGCTACACTGGCTCTGTCAGTAGCATGGCCTGAAAGAAATGATGAGGAAGTTGTTACTCCCCCATACAACTGAAACGGCTTTGCATGGATTGGCATGGAAAGCAGTAACAGGCTCTTATCACAAGTTAGTGGAAAGATTGGGATAGTTATTACTCGTTACTGGTCTTAAAGGTCTTGGCCAAGAATCTGTTGCGTAAAATGAGAGAACTGGAAAAGGAATTTTGGATTTTAGAAGATCCAAAGGCAATCGCACAAGAAATTAATTATTACTCAAGCAGAGCACTTCCAAGAAACTGCAGAATGGTCAATAGCACATATTGCTAATAAACAGGGGGAGGCATGAGCAAGTGGCTGTGTGGTGCTTAGTTGCCAACCATGACAGTCCTTTTTGGTGTCCTACATGGTGTATGAAGGGCTCAAGATAATGACAGATTTTGACTTGAATGTCCCAGATCGAATTTATCACTGCTACTGCTGTTGAGCTATTAATCAGCAGGCTTCTGTGCTTGCCATGGGGCTTGCTTGTCTTACTGCATGCTAGAATCTAGTGCTCATTAGTGGCCGCTTTTTGCTTCCAGTGCTTGCTGTACTGCTTATCATCTATCTTACTGTGCTGTTCCAGGGAACATTTTGATAACTGCAATGGCTCACGTGTTGATTACAGGATTCAATTCGGACAGGGCAGCAGTAACAAGAACTATCAAAATGCAGCTTTTGAAAGGAGTGCCTTCCTCACTAGAAGCCTTGATTATACCTGCCGTCACAAATCCTGGTGGTAATTCAGGCACTCTAGCAAATACATTGAGGGAAATTGGGGCTGTAACTTTGGGACCATCTGTGTAGGTGATGAATAAAGAAAAGTCAGTAAAACTCAAAGGAATTACATCACAGGTGACATGGGAACAAATATGGAATGATCTAGTACAAGCTGGTGCCCCGCAATCAGAAATAAATGGAATTATAATATCAGAAAAGTTATTAAAAGTTAGCATCTATGCAAAAAACTGCCTCTGGCTACATCAGTAAATCCGCATCCACCTTCTACTCCTGCCTGCAACCTCAAAGCAAGGCACTACTTGGCAACTGCCAAATCAGGATAAATTAAGTTCTGGCAGGTCCCACAAAACTGCTGCCACTGTAGCCTCTTACCATGAGGGGGAACCCTATATTCCTTTAATTATAATGTGGTGGTCTAGGGGAATTTTATGAGTGTTAACTCTGCTGGATACTGAGGCTGAGGTTACTATTACATAGTAATAATAAAGAAGACACATCACATATCTGTGGACCAGGGGAGAATCCAATGCCTGCCCTCCAAGCTAAGCTACCTTAACAATAGGAAATGCCAGTCCATTTACCACAATGGTGTTAATTTCCCCAGTCAAAGAATATATCTTGGGTATTGATGTGTTGGCAGGATGAAGAGTTGAAACTTTAAATGTCCGCTTCTGCTTCAAGACTTTGAAAACATCATTTGCTATTCATTCTATAACCATCTTGTGTAGATTCCCAAAGCAGGATCTTGTTGCGCTGTCCACAACTGTCAAGGTGGTAACTGTGAAACAATAACGTATTCCAAGGCAGGCAGGAGCTATCACATTAAACAGAGGTGACATTCTGACAAGTGGCTAAGGAGACTCTCCTGTTGAGTCATGAGGATGAAAATGTACCACCTTGCTTTCTTAGCATCCCCTCAGAGAGGATCCCCGGTGTGTCTAGATCCATTTCTAGTCTCAGACTTGGTCGACAGTGCATGACTACAGGATTATGTGTGTGTGCTTACACATTTTTTTGCCACAAGTCAGAATTCGGTTACCTATGGGAGTCTCCTTAGAGACTGGTACACACAGAGTTAATATGTGTGGTCAACAGATGAATCTGGACCGTTGCTTGCAGCAAAGCCCATCAGAGAGACAATTTTGCAGTGCTGGAGGCAGTAATTAATTTAATTCAAGAGTCAGATTAAAAAAAAATTTGGCATTGCCTTGATAAATTCACTTGCTGTGTTAGGGCTTAAACAGTTATAACCAGTTAACACTTAGCGCATATATATCTATAAAGTAACAATAAAAAATCTGAGTTAGTAGTTATTTTTCTGGGGAAATATCTGGCAGAGCTAGAAGCATGCAATTCTTACCAAGACATTTCTTCTTGGTGGAGGAAGAGAGTTCCTGGCCCATCCACCCACCCATCACATAAGGTGGTCATTTTTTCTTTCCCCAAAAAAGGGTTTTCAGGTATCAGTCCTACACCTTTTGAAAACCTCTTGATGAGGTAGGAAATAAGTCAATTAGTGGGTGTTGATTAGCCCTTGCTAAGGCTGCTTGTGTCCTCAGACGCAGGGACTGAAGGTTCGCCACACCTTTGAGGCGAGGAGCTCAGTACATGCAGATGGGAATGCTTTTGCTCTTAATTGAAGCAACACCCCAGGTGTCACTTAGTTGATATGAATTTGAGAGCACCACCCAATTTATCTGCTTTACCAGATGCAGTTGTCCATTGCCAGTCGGTCCCTCTTGCCAACCACTCTCTTTTGCAAAGAACAAGCTTATTTTGCAGAAATAAGCTCATCTTTGCCAACTCACAATGCCACAGGGCCTAGCCAATCTATCACTCTACTGAAAGGAATTACTCAAACCATTCAGGCACTTCAACAAGTGGGAACTGTTATGAAAAACATGACTGCTTTTAATAATCCAATATGGCCTGTTCAAAAACCAGATGGCGCTTGAGAATGACGGTATATTCTAGAGAATTGAATAATGTCACCCCCTAACATCTGCAGTTATGGTACCAGACATGGTTACCCTTATGGAAAAAATCAGGAAAAAAATTACAGTCCTGGAAGGTGGTGATAGTTCTTGCTAAAGCTTTCTTTTCGATAGCCATTCCACATTTATAAAGCACGTGCATGTGCATATAACTGTACTATTTGTATGCAACTACATTTAATGGTACTATATATGCCATGGGGAAAGATAAAATGGGGTCAATGGGCCTTGAATAACCGGTACCTCAATCACTTAAGGCCCCTGTCCCTGTTGAGGGGTAGCAATATATTTTACTGCTGTGGATATAGTGTCAGGACTGTTTTTTCACTAAACCCACCAAATATGCCAATCAATATAACACAACTGAAGCATTACAACAATTCATTCTTCAATATATGGACCAAGGAACACATTTTAGTGGACATAATGTCCAAGACTGGGCTCAAGGGCTAGGTATAAATTGGATATTCCACACTGCCTACCAACTCCAAGCTAATGACTTGATTTAAAGAATTAATAGGATTTTGAAGGAATAATTAAAAAAAGATAAATAGTACTAAAGTTTACAATATTGGAGTCTACATCTTACTAAGGCAGTTTTTTTAGCAGCGTAGCTAATGAATCAGCTAGCATAGAGGGTGACATTCTACACCTTTAGGGCTTGATGTATCAAACTAAACAATCTACTGGTGGTGCTTGGTTGGCTAAGTAGTTTTATTACCTGACATGGTGAGTTGGACACCTGATTTAGAACATTATTATTGACCTATGTTTATTTCTTTTTCTATAATTGCTTATTTCATGCTTTTGTAAATTACTTTGCACTACACCCTGCAAGCCTACGCGGATGTGTCCAGTTTTGCCAGCCCCTACAGAAGTTGCCTCTTAAGCAAGGGGGTGAAATATGGGAAAATAATAAAAGATTGGCAAGGAAGATTGTAAACAAACTCAAGTGACTTGTAACTGGGTGTCCAAAACCACATGTATCACACTTATTGTTGTTTAGCCTTGTGTGTTGGACAAGTAGAATATCTTTGTTCAGATAACACCAGCATGAGTCTGGCAATCAGGCTTTGAAAATGAGAACTTTGTTTAGTCTGAAGGAATAGCACAATTAGTCCTTCATAACAAAGTCCACATTCTGATACAGACAGTACACCATGATATGGCATATGAATTCTTCTCTCAGTGACGGCCAACATTAATTGCAGAAAAAATGCCAATTAATTGTTTTATCAGAAGAAATTTAAGTGTGTCATGATACTGACCTTCAAATAATTTTAGTCAGACAATAAAGATACTACAAAATAGATTCTTACTTATATTCCAAGATGGTAACATACTGAGTGCTTACCACTCACTGCCATTTTCCTGGTCACATTTTATTAGAGATTACCACTTAAGAAACATTCCATATTTCACAGTGTTCTATTCTAAACAGTACCTCATTTTCTGAATTAAACTGTCCATTACTGCAAGCGTAGTTTTAATGTGGTTTTAGCAGTGGGGTTGCAGACTCAGAGGAACTCCTTCTTCACCTCTGCATTCTCCTGCAGATACCTCTTTACAGGCAAGTGGCAGAATAGGAAGGTAAGGACCACAGTCCTCAAGAGTCTGGGTCTCCCAGGTTTAAGATTAGTTTTGTTATATTCATCCAACTTGAACGACTGAGAAAGGAAGACATATCCAACTTGTGATGCTGTTTTCCAAATGTACTACATCAGTTAAAGCCACATAATAATGTGTATTAGATATAAAATTATATATATGTATATGGAATCAGAAAAGCATAACACCTCTGCTGTTATCAAAAAACAATACAGATGTGAAAGATTAATTACTCATTAAAAAAATTCTGCTAAGTGGTTAAAACATTCAACAAGATATGGATATAAGTAGTTATAAATAACTACAAATGTACATGTACAAACGAGCGTGATATTCAGCATCTCCAATTAAGGCATTTTGACCCATGATACTATCAGTTTACCTATACTAGTTCATCAGCAGATATTTGAATAATGCCTTTCAATCTATAATTCAACTATGCACAACCACGCACTGAAATTTGACATAACTTGATTCCACTCAACATACATTTTCAGCACCTGCAGCAGTATCTTAGAACAACATCCACTGAGACACTAAAAAAATATATTAGAAACATCAAAACAGAAACTACCCTTTTCAGTACCTCCATCACAAATACACACTTTACTAGAGGGGATCAGAGTTAGATCAGAGAATTCTCAGTTAGAATTTCTCAATCTACCCTTACCCAGAATAACTATAGAGAATACATTACTGTCCTTGCTAAAAAAAATAAATATTGTCAAATCTCTAAGTAGTCATTGCAGAGATAAAAGAACATAGGGGAGAATGTAGCACAAGATGCTGAAAAACAGCTTGCTTTCTGCTGCAGTATCCATAACAGACATCAAGCTCAGCATAACTGTGAATCCATCCCTTACTCATTGTTCAAAATTTGGGGCAATTTGCTTGGATATCTACCACTTCTGGTATACAGCAAGGTAGCAAATAGATGTAGATATTTTGCAAAGCACTCAACCGTAACAATCCATAATTGCAAATGGCACAAAAACTGAGCATATTGGTACTTGCACATCGACCACCTTTTACCCCAGTCTCTATTTTTAAATGCTTTGTTCTCCTGTTCAAGCAGAATGAATCAGGACACGGTAAAGCACAACCATACAGCGTAAGAATGATCTAGCAGATAATCACAGTTCATAAAAGTCAAAACAAATTTACAGTTGAGTACAGATGAGGTTTTTTGAGCCCTTGGGTAGGAAAGAGAAAAAAGGAAAAGAAGTCATCGTGTCCCAAAGCACATTAACAATAGAGGAGGAGTAGATGGTAAGAAGTTATATTCTGTAAAAGAAACCTATACATTTCCTAACTTACCTTAAAGGCTTGTTCAGGACAGTGCAACAGTTGCATCTAACGTGTCACCTGTGCCTAGTGCATTTGAGAGTTTTACACTTATTTATTCCTATCAGCACTTATATTCCACCCAATGGAAGAAAGTACATAGATAATCTCCTACAGTAACAGTGAGGCTATCAAATCCAAACTTCACTGAATTCCTTTTGTATTTTGCTTTACTTAATCATTTACTGAAGTTAGAATAAAATTTTTACAGCACTGTGCCATAAGCAAAAAGCTGTCATAATCCCGTTCTTGTGCCAGGCTCATCACTGTCATCCAGACCTTCCAAAAGTACCTTATAAAATCAGACCATAAACCACTGTGACTCTGTTTCTCTTATTTTACAAAGAAATAAATATATTCAGTGATATATATTTAGTTACAGATATATTTTGCGTAAAGTAAACAAGCTAAATTCATGGGTTAGTATTTGCAAACATGTTTTATGATGATCGCTCTTTTCTCCAAGAGATCTGTTCTCAGTCCTAATTACTGGAGAACGTGTCTACTCTGTAGGAAAGCAGACTCTGAGAAAGATTTTGCTTGAGGACAGATATGTAATCACTGCAGGGCACAGTGAAGCTCCAGAGGATGCTGGCATGGTGCTACTTAAAAACAGCCCTACATTTTCCACACTCAAGCTGACAAAACTAAGAGTTACTTTAACGCACCTGCAGAGCTCAGCAGCCTCCAGTATGCTTCACTGTATTCAGATATTCCTGAAAGTACTAAGTTTTGATGTTTGTTTGGGTTCTCTTTTTGTTTTTTTTTTAAATGTTATCATTGGCTCAGAAAAACAGAGCAGCAGTTTTTCACTGCAGGCATATAAATTCCCTAAGCGCAAGAACTAGCTGAAATTCTAAATGTCTTTTTCTCCACTTATTTATTTTTTTGTCAAGTGGGACAAAAGATTAATCCCTGTTAGTTACATGTTTCTGTATGAGTCCTTCAAATAAGGCAAAATGAAAGGAAATAAAATAGAAAGGAAATAAAGAGACCAGTGATACTCAAACTATGCAGCATACCACTGTTCAATGAATATTAAGATCATTATTTCTACAGTTTTTTATTCAATATTTATTTAGGCACAGGTCCCATTGATTTCCCTAGGAGCTTTAGCTGAATAAGGACATTGTGATGCAGTATCATTTTTCATTGATTAAAAAGAAAAAAACAATCTTAGTTGCTAAAGACTGCATTTAAAAAAAATAATAATTGTAAGTCTCACTATGATTACAAAACTACTGCAAACCAGAGTGGCACAAAGTAGACAGGTATCCTGTCATTGATCGAGAAAAGCAGTTACAGTGAGAGCCACAGTTTGCTGGCTTGGAGCATAAATGGGCTTCCTGCCCTGTATATCGGTTAGTCTGTAATCACCATTAGATGTTGGATAGTAAAATGTTTTTAAAGTAACAATACGAATACCAGGATACCATCATCTAGTTTACTAATGTTTTATGAAAAGAAATACTGTAGCATTCTGCTGATTTTCACAGAATCACAGAATCACAGAATTTTGTTCATAAAACAGTCTCTTTTCAATTTATATTTTCTTTGCAAGCAAAAAAACCTGAAGCAAACCACGTTTTGACAAGACTAGGGTTAAATGGAGCGTTGATCGTGCTTTGTGAAAAGGGTGGAAAGATCAGACTATCTCAGGTGAGTAAAATGGGCATCTCCAGCTTATTTAAGCTAGAAAGATTCTCACTTTACCAGAACAATGCACATGGTCAAAATACCTGCATATTTCATCTTTTCAGTGGTGAAATAAGCTCTCACTAGTAGAACCTTTCCAGTTCCTCACTTAGCCCATATATTTTGTCTAGGATTATCAATATAGCAGTCGTTACCCTTGGGAAATCAAGAATAACCCACTTACCCATGCAAGGGAGGCTATAGGAGCTTTAACACCAAACACTAACATACTGTGTGTATATATACATATATATGAAATATATATATATATATAATTATAACATGTTTGTTATAACATGTTGATCAGAGGGCTGGAGCACCTCCTACACAAGGGCAAGCTCAGAGAGTTGGGCTTGTTCAGCCTGGAGAAGGCTCCAAGGAGACCTTATAGCGACCTTCCAGTACCTGTAGAGGGCCTTCAAGGAAGCTGGAGAGGGACCATACACATGTAGTGACAGGATTAGAGGGAAGGGCTATAAATTGGAGAGGAAAAGATTTAGACTAGGCATTAGGAAGAAATACTTCACTATGAGGGTGGTAAGGCACTGGCACACATTGCACAAGGAAGTTGCGGATGCCTCATCCCTGGAGGTGTCCAAGGCCAGGTTGGATGGAGCCTTGAGCAGCCTGGTCTAGCGGGATGCTCCTGCTCATGGCAGGGGGGTTGGAACTAGATGATCTTTAAGGTCCCTTCCAACCCAAACTATTCTATGATTCTATGTTATGTATATATACACACATAATATACGGCAGGTGATTAATGTAAAAGGCATTCAGTATGACATAGCTTTCTCTAACATTCATTTAGAGTAGGATATTTTGATGGAACTGCAACTCATTTCAGGTAAGCTTCGATGTATACAAAGCCTCCAGCTGACCTAGTTATCTAGACTCAGAGACATAATCAATGATGAGACAAATGGCACTTCTATAGTGCAAATTGCCTTATACTAGATAATTAAATTTACATGTTACTTCTTCTTTCCATCTACTACCTGACTTCTCCCTATAAGAAATATTTTTTCTCTCATATGACTAAAAGGGAACATAGCTAGCTCAAAAGCAAACATCCACATTTCAGATTTTTAATTTTAGTTAGATAAATCCCAATTTTCCTGTCTCTGTAGAAGCCATCAAAGATCATCATGCATCTCAAAAGTAAAGCATATTTGCTAATAAATGAAGCAGTGAAAATTCAGGGAAAACCTCCCTTCTGTTGGTCCTCTATAGCTATTTCCAATTCAAAATGTCTTCTAGCTTCCCATGTAGCATTTTCTTATTAACACTCTATAGCAGTATACATCATATGACTTCTACTATAATTTGTAAACCCAAGGAGAAAACTTTTCCCTCTTCTCTCCTCCCCACTCCTCTCACTATTGAGCATACCCAATGTAATGTAGCAGATTATACAGCGCAATGCTACAGGTGAACTAAACAAAGGCTCCTTGTATGCTGCTCAGCCTGTCTGGAACATCACTTTTATAGTGTGTGTTACACTGTGGAAGTCTTGTTCAAAACCTCTTCTCTAGACCTTCTCTAATAATAACAAATACCATTTGCTGTCCTAGTAAAGTCATTTATTAAATTATATGGCATCTGTGCAATAGTATTTTTGTACCCTGTCTAACCACATACATTATAAGACTACATTCGTAATGTTGTTTAGAACTTTCTTTAAATGTATATTTTCACAATAACTAAACAGCTCAATCAGACAGAGCAGGGGATTTTTGGTTGCAAATTTTAAATGTTACAGGGAAAATATCTTTATCAAACTTTTAAAAGCAGCTTGGGTTTTGAAAAATGCTTTGTATTTAGATTTAGAAGTGAACAGATAACTGCCTGAAAAACAAGTTCTTCTTTGACTATAGGCCAAATAAGGAAGGATATTATGTAATAAGTATAAATTCAAATAGTGCAACATTCTGTTCCAAATATTTTTTTCCCTCAAGACCACATATGTAAACTTGTTAATGTTGAAAGATTGTCATAAAAACAAACAGGCACTTTTAACATCAAGGACAAGCAATAGCTTATTCTTGAGCAAAACTAAATAAGATCTACTTAATAAAAAAGTAATGAGACCTGCCATCTATCTGGATAGATTCCCTAACCATATTTTTTCTCCCTTCTTTTAAATCTCTTTGAGATTTAAAACCCTGGAGGTAGTTTTCTCCTCTAGTCTATTAAGTGACTATGGTATTTAAATAATAATTCTGTAGTTACTAATTTTAACCTACTTAAAATATTAGAAGTTTGCAGTATTTTAATCACTTTTCAAATGATTGCACTGAAAATACTCATTAAGTAGAAAATAAGCAGTATTATTTTTACCTCACAGTCCACATTACATTTTGCTTACTAATCAACAGAATAGTAATTTGTAATAAATACTGAAAACTGTCCTCTGAAAACCAAAATCATTGGACACCAACCCTTCTCTGCATTTCACAGATTTGACTCAAGGTTACTGGCATAGGCTGCAACTGATGGAGGGAGAGCTTTAGAGTAATTGTTCGACAAACATTAGTCTGTAATGCTGTACTTGCAGGTATATAGACCACACAAAGCAACAGATAAGTAAGAATGATTAAATGCGTAGGCAGAAAACGCTGCAGAGTTCAAATCTCAGTTAACTGCAATTGGTTAAACTCTAGCATTAAAGCTGCATTATTTTTCACAAACAAATAAAACAAAACTATTTTAATCATAACAACCCACTTTATCTCATATACATTCCAAGTTACTTTCAAGCTTAGAGAGACAGCTTTTGTCATAATGACATGTATGTAAAACATGCTAGTCTACTGAGATACATTTCCCTCTTTCATTTTTAATCTAGAAGTCATGCACAGGCCTTGAATGCCAAAATTAGAAGCTGTTTGTTACAAATAAGTATTTTATATACAAGACCTACCAGATCAATCTACTGAAACATATAACCTTAGTCATATTCAACAGTGAAAACAAAAACTTCAAGTAATTGCATGGAAACTACTAAAATTAATGTTATCACTATTGTTTTGGTTTTCCTTCGCTCTTCATGAAACAACTGAAAACTGTGAAGGAAAAGGACATTTTAAACTCTTGCTTCAGAAACCTGTTAAAAAACTTTTACTGCTGGAGTCAGAGGTGCACATGACTAATTTTAGTAACTGGTATTTCTTTATCCCTCTTAACTAATTGCCTGGTGTGTCCTAGAAAGGAGAACCCATGGAATTAGTGATGGATCTCACTGAACCCACTTCCACTATCACTCGATTAGCTGAGAGCAACTAACAAGGAATAAATACATAAAAGTTTTGAGAAGCAGTTTCAACTCTCCCTCAAAACAGAGCTCAAATCCTGTGCAATACCACACACTAAATTCTCTAACTTCCAAGAAGCACTAAAGCATGGGGTCATTTGCGGGGGTTGGGGAATAAAATTAATATTTGAAAGATGCAATGCTTCTCAAGCATTCAGGTGCTCTTTCATTTGCTTGATTGGGGTGAGAAGGCAGCAGAGGTGAGAAGGGATTGATTTGCTTGATTGGGATGAGGAGGCAGCGGGGGTGAGAAGGGATGGAGGGGAGATAAGACCTGTTTTTTCCCCATCTAAACTTGTTAGAAGCTATTGTGATTGCTGTAGTTCTTGCAGAGGATGAACCAGTAGAGGCAGAATAATGGCAAATATATCATGAGATGTATTGATGTATGACAACCTATTTGTTTTCTACTGATGCATAGAAGCATTCAGAAATAAGTACTAAACTTGAGCATTGTACCTCATATACAATGATAGAAATGTACATGATTTCGTAAGACATAGGTAATTGGATACAACACCTTAGTTAAAGGTTGCCTTTCTTATGCATGAACACAGATGTATGCTACTTATTATGTACAAGAGCAGGCAGAATGACCACAACTGCAGAATTATCAAGATGTTAAGAAGCTAGTGATTGCTCTGAACTCCTAACTGGTACTTAACTAAAGCACAGCAGATCCTAACACATAATGCAAATGTTACTACTAGCACTAGCAATATACTTTACAAGTAACGTACTACATCTTCTTGTTAAGATTGATTCTATCCCACTTCAGGAATATCATTCCTTATCTGTCACTATTCATCAGTCATGACCAAATTTGCTCCATCCATCCTGATGACTGAACCCAGGGACAAATATGTTCATGGGAATTTGCAAGCCTAGAGCAAGAGGATATAAATTGTTGATAACACTGAGTGTAATCATCAACTCAAGCCCCTTCTGTGAATTCTCAACCTTGAAAGTCTGAAATATATTTTCATAGAGTTTTCCATTGGTATCAGCTTAGACTTGATGTCGATACAAGCTTTTGATGTTGCTGTACTAAAAATATGCAAAATATACTAGATGTTTCTGTAATGTTTTATTCATGTAAACAATTGCCCAGAGATGGCCTGATCTCCGATGAGGTCTCCACTGCTGTCTCAGAGCAGAGGTAGATAATAATAAACAGAAGATAAATATTCATGAGTTTAAAATAAAATTAAGGAAATAAATTAAAATCAAGGAAATAGCTTTGTTGTGATAAACGGCACTACAGAATATTTTTATTGCAAGTCCATAATGTTGTCAAATAGTCTATGGAACTCTTTGGTATCAATGACCAACATCAGAAGGAAATTGTTTTCTGAATTAAGATACAGTATTTTCCTTGTACCAAGTAATCTCTTCCCTGGGGATATTACTTGTACAATGACTTGCATTTCATAACATAGTAGTTGTACAATCCTCTTTTGAAAACTTCAGCATCATTAACAGTTGCTCTCTCTCAGCTTTAGAACAGGTATTATATTGTAGCATTAGCAAGAAATCCTTCATATTTAAAAATAGCAAAACCAGCAATAATAATAATAAACATTTCTGCATTTACAGAAATTGTGATCACTGCAGTACAAATATTAAAATCTGAATTAATAAAAGATTCTGCAAAACGGGAGAGTTTTAACAAAAAGAAGTAGGTATAAATAAGTGACAATTTACACTGAAAGTTCCTAATTTTCTCTCTTTATTTCTATACAGTTATTAAATTTTAGTTACAGTTGAGTTGATGTATGTAGAGGTTTAATTATGTTTTGTGCAACACTTCAGTTTTAGAGAGTTTTAAAAAAATAAATTACTGCATCTATTAGAGTACCAGTTGCTGCAGAGTTCTGAAGGGCTGATTTAGTAACTTGCTGATTTACAACTGTAGAAGAGACAGTTCACAATACATTAATGTTTCCTAGCTGCAGTGAAAAAAACTTGACAGGAGTACTTGCTTTAATCCTTCATTTAAAACTCAAGCTTGACCTTATACAATCACTTAGTCAGGACTGTGCACTTCTTTCAACCGCTTCGGAAGTACAATTCCTTGGGACTAAGAAAGCAAAGGAAAGCATGGAGCATCGCTACTACAGATCTCTTGAAAGATTTGAGTTTCCAGCAGCAATTACTATCTCTTTTAGTTGGAAATGTCAGCATTACTTTTCAGAAGAAAAAGCCCAACAAAACGAAGAAACAAAAATTCAAATTAAAACCTCAGAGATAAACTTTCATATTCTAGATGATAGGTTCTGTCACCTTCAGATAACCTAAGAAATTCAAAATCATTTTACTCAAAAGAAGAATACTGTGATGATTCATTTAAGACAGAAATTATTCTGAATACATCAGGTTTTGATCCAAGAAATTTTCTTTACATAACTGACTTCGTGACATTAGCATTGACACTTCAAGGTGAAGTGTAGACGTCTTTACTTTGGTCATTTCTTAATGGCAGCTGTTCTGAAGAAGGACAACCCAAAACCTAGGTATGCAGGATCTGATATTAAAGAAAGTATCATAAAATTAAAAGAAGAAAAATAAATTTAGAGTAAGAATTAAAACAACAAAAGATCTTATTTTCTTCGATGACTGGCAGCCTATTGGATAATCTAACTACCAAAATTCTTGCAGGAATACTGAACCTTATCTGGTTTTGTAAATGTATATAACTACAGAGATGCCAATAGTAGAACTACCTACTGGAAAGGATTTCAATTCCTGGTCAACTTCTCAAGAAAAAAGGAATAAATAACTTCAAGTAAGTTGATAATGGTTGCTGCATGTATCTGCTGTAATCAATAATTATAAAAAACTTTTTCTTCTGCGGTCATTTAATTAAACTTAGCACAATAACGAAATTCATACCTTGACACTTGAGATGAAAACTCATTTTTTAAAACAAACTAAACCTCCCCCAGAAAATTCCAAAATAATACATATATATAAAGGGGTTTTAATTATTTACCCACATTAGATATTGAAAAGGAATAATATTTTATAGGTTGGCCAAATTATATTCACATGATAGCACTCACTCCTTCTTAATCTAAATAATTTCATTTACCTTTTCCATAATCAGTTTCCTTGCCTGTAGCATGAGGAAAGCTCATTCTTTTTCAATTGAGATGAGTGTTTTGACATAGAAGTTAGGATTTATTCATAAATAAAAATACTATACATTAATAAATACTAGCATGTATATGAAAAATCTGTTCATTCAATTGACTAATTTGGTACTTTATTTGAGTCTGGCTTTGTTTTTGAGGAGTATTTAGGAAAGCCAGTAGTAAACGTATTTCACACATGATTTGTTTCATCCTTCACTATTCTGTATTTCAAACAAGCTTGAGCCCTTTCTTCAAACCTTGCTTCCGAAATTGTAAGACTGACCTCTAGTGCTTTACTGCTTTGCTGTGTGATGCGTCTTTCCTGCAATGGTTTTAATATGCCTCCTTGTAAGCAACTGATTTAGTTTTGTGCATAGTGCCAAATGCTATTAATGTGCAATTCAATTATCATGGTCCTGTGAAAATGGATGTATTCATAAGCTGTACAATGCAGGATGATGAAGAGAATTAAAGCTGTGGCTGGACTGCAGCAGGGTGTTTAACAAGAGGAACTTAGTATTCATGTTTAGGGCTACAGTATGCACTGGAGTATCAAATGAGATATCACTACTGAATGACAGCACAAGATCACTGTGGTGCCACAATGTGAATGTCTGGCTCACATTTAGTTTACAAACCATCCATATGCAAAACCTGAAGCTATAGACCCACAGAGCACTTCAAACTTCTCTGCCATTGCTCTGATGTTTCCAGGGAGCTGTCCCCTGCCACTGGGCTGTAAGGTTATTCCTGAACGTTCCTCCTTCCTTTAGTAGGCACTTTCCTCCTACAGAGGCACTGCTCCTGCCCTCCCCATTCCTGTGATGCACAACCAGTGCCTTAACACGAAGGGAAGAAAATATGCTTAGTTCAGGATATGAGCATCTGGATTTTAGGCAACTGTTCTACCACATGTATACAAAATGAAATTCTTCAGCTTGCTGAATCTGAACCAAATGGAACTAGAATAGCTCAGAACTATTACTGACTGAAAAATCCCTTAAAAATTACTTTCTTGTTTTTTCTTTTTTTTAATTTTAAGACAATTAATCTAATTAACGCTGAAAACAGATTTTCAGGTATGTCAGACTTGTCTCCTAGAGAGCATATTGTCTTTAAAACTGTAATCACTATCTTTATTCTGCAATACCACCCTACTGCCTAACTATGAATTACTAATTTTTGAAAAAACTTTCTGCTGGAACTGACAGCCTTCTCTTCTTTAGTCACGCATGAAGAATATTGCCTAAGCAATAAAAAAAAAAAAAGCATAAAATCTTGCTATCCACATTTTTCCTTGTTAGAGTTGTACTGCTCTTGAACTGCATAGTAATGTTTATCAGAGTTATTTGAGTGTCAGGAGATGCAGATATTTCTTTCAAAATTATGAATTGCTAAAAATCAAGCTGAAACAGTACACAAAAGAAATGTGCCAGTAATTTCCACGTAAGACACAATTCCTTGAAAAATGCTGCACTTTTGTAAATAGAAAATAGAAATTAAAATGGAGCTGAACATGCATCCCTTAGTAAAATGCTGCTTTCAGATACTCTCAGACTGTAAGCTTCATAAACAATATTCTGTGCAGACTCATTACAAAAATCTATAGCAGGATTTTAGAACATTTTCAGCCTAGTAACTTGCTGCCATGATTTCAAAGCTGCAAGCATTTTCCTCACAAATTATTTCTATTCTAAATGCAAATAAAATATCCCAGAAGTTTTCAAATCGCTCTGGATTGAGTTTTAAATCACAGGCAATACTTACATTTATCCCCCGCCACTGCCGTGTGCCAGTCACGAGCAGAGAGCAGAAACAGCAGCATCAAGAAGATTTCAGTGACAGAATCCATGTTCACATTCACCGAGGCACCCAAAAGAACCGGAGTATTAGGAAACAGCTGCTCTACACTTCAGTCCTGCTCCTGCCTCCTCCTTCCGTCTCTGCCTTCTCACGCAGATACCTCACCCAAACGCACCCCGCGTCTGCTCACACACACGCACACGCCTCCGAATCTGCTTTTCCCTCTCACGACCGCAGCCTCTGAAGAGCAGCGGCGAGAACCTCTTCCCTCAGTTTCACGGAATCACTCAAGGCTAAACTGCCAGACTTCCCTGCGCGGCGCGGTGACGGGAGGCTCCCGCTCTCCGCGCGCCCTGGACACCCCTGGTGGCGGCAGGTGGGAAGTGTGATGGTCTGCTGAAAGCCAGACAATAAGGTAGAGCAGCCAACACATGACCGCTGAGGCACATCGCTTAGGGGTGCTGTCCCTGCCCGCTGCTCTGTCATTATATTTTCAGTATTTTTATTATTTATTCTTTCTTTTTTTCTGGCGGGGAGGCGGGGCAGAGCACTGGCTGTGCTTGCTGCAGTTCCTCCGCTGTTTTTCAGCATGGTTTTTACACTTTCAGTTCTGCATTTTTTTTTTTTTTTTTTTTGAATGAACACATTTTGACTGTAGTGGAGAACCTGAGCTTATGAGGAAAAGGAGCAGTCAGCCTTTACTTATCAAATGAGTGTAGGACCAAATGATCGGCTGCTCCTCAGATAAATGCACTACGGATGTCCCTCTTCAGATTTATGGTTATTAATGCTGACATTAAAGAATTAAATTCTCAGCTCCTAAGAGCAAACACTTATAAATATGTGATTGTGCCGAGTTTCCCCAAAATAACTTAGCCTCCAAATACCGACATAAAGTAAATTTTGCTTTCTATACTTCTGCAAAGAGGAAGCTGTTTAAAACTGTCCCAATGTTTGTACTTAATTTACATTGGGAAAGAGCTTGATTTGGGAAAACACTTCAGAGGAATTTTAGGTCATTATAGTTAAACCATATCTGAAACATGCTTTTTTGCAAAACAGTCTAAATTGCTGTGTATGTTAACTGTAGAAAAGATACAGTCCACAAGTATAAGTAATAAGCCACTTATTAGCAAATTTCTGACATGAACATGAGGAAGAACTTTCTTTGAGAGTGACAGCACACTGAATCAGGCTTCCCAAAGATGATATGGATTTTCTTTCTCTGTAAATATTCAAAACCCACCTGGACGCACTCCTGTGCAACATGCTGTAGTTGGAATCTGCTTTAGCAGGGGGTTGGACTAGATGCCAGAAGCTCCTTCCAACCCAGACCATTTTGTGATTCTGTGAATAAGGAGGGCAAAGACTGCATTAAAGGACCACATTGGTGGCTCCATCACTGCTACTTCTGCAGGACTTCCAGAAGTATATACAGACTGCCTTTATATTTTGGAAGAAATTACTATGACAATGCACTAAATAAGGACTGTTAAATAAATTACTGTCAGGTGCATAATGAGCAGACTTAGAAATTACACATTCAGCCCAGTGGCCCAAAATTTTTTTCCTACTTCCTGTGAACTGTTTAGGAGCTCAGATATACCAACAACTGTTTCCATCCAAAAGGATTCTCACATCTGTGGGTCAGATACTACACACCATGAGTTTCCTTCTCGCACGTTGCAGAGACTATGGCATTTAATGCAAATTGCCTTGTAGAACACTCTGGTGTCAGGAACAACTACAGAACACAGATGAACTGTGAATTAAGCCTGAGAAGCTTCAAAGCTTTAGTTGCTTATTTAAATAACTTCCTCAGCCCCTGAAAGATTCAAACAGAGAAGGAAGAGTAAGCTGTGTTTCAGTTTGATGCTACCTTAGCCAGACTAATTTAGGTTTTACAAAAATATACTCAAGGCTAAGCCAAAACATCAAACATAAAAATGCTCAATATATAGATGTATTTCAAAAGGTGCTAAATGTAGTTCTTGGTAACGATCTTTTAAAAAACAGCCAGCTTGATTAAGATTAAAAAGGCTTGTTTCTAAATTACCATACTGGCCAGAAAGATTCAGGAGAAGTCAAAATAATCTATTGTGCATTTGGTCTTCCTCTCCTCTGTGACAACTTTTAGTTGAAAATAAAAAAGGCATGGAGAAACTGCATTAAAGATTATTTGGATCATAACCTGCCTTCTAGCTTTCAATTCTAAACTGGATTTCCAGTTGTCAGTACAACTACAGAGTAACTTGTCTATAAGCTGGCTTTCTTTGTCATATACTTCCTTCAGTTACTATTGACCTTCTGACTAAATTAATATGAGCATAAAAATGTTACCTGTGCTGCATCCCATTTTTAAAGTATATCTCATGAGATGGTCCTGGACTCTGCAACTCCACAAAATTTCATGCTTAAAAATAGGAAAAATATCATATAAAATCTTGACAAGGACTTTATCTATAGAGTGATGTTCTTTAGGAATAGCTCTAAGGACCCCAGGGCCCAGAATTAAAAAGAATTATTATTCTGGTAATGTAATGGAAATTCAGTAAAAAGGCCAGTGCTGTTGTGGGCAAATATTTGTCAGTCACCAAAATACTTTACAGTTACCAAAAAGGAATATCCTATAGAGAAAGGTCAGAGGATTTTTAATTTTTTTTTAAGTAAATTACAAGTCAATTAATAGTTTGGTATATTGTACTATACAATATATAGTGCATTGTAATGCAATGTAGCAATATACTTTTATAATTATGGAAAAGCCAATCTTAGAGCAAAATATGCTGAAATGTGTATATATGTTTATGTGTGGATAGACAGAAGTCTATACAACAGTATGTATCTAGAATGTCAAGTTAATCATCATCTTTATCCAAGGATGAAGCTATGTTATCTAAAAAGTGCATAGCTTGATTCACCTACAATATTGCAACCTCCCCTCTGCTTTGGCTTCATAACGTATCTCCCTCCTGCATCCATGAAATGTTTCTGCTCACGTAATCTTATCTCTCTGTTCCAGCATCTCATCTCCCTTTCTCTTCCATACAATGTCCATGTTTTCATTAGCTTCTGAGCTCCTCTTTGTGGAACTCGGACAAATCTTTCCTGTTCCTGTTTGACTGCACAACTTCTTTACAAGCATCTTTTCTGATTAACCTGTTTTATTTTCCTCACTCTTTTAGTATTTTGTTTTCTTTCTGAAGTCTTGCCTCTGAAATTTCACCTGCATGCCAAGAGTCTTATTCATTTTACATCTCTTTGAAATGTAATAGAGGATCTTTCCTAGCAGATCTGCTTGTATGTATTAATTAGAAAGACTGCAAGTTCCACAGCATAATGATGATGCATTGTTATAGATTCATCCTCACAGTGGAAACATCTGCAAAATTTGGGTTTGCAAAATTCAAATAATTTTATTTAGGTACTGCCAGTCTTCATTTGCAAATGAAGGACTTTGTAATCATGTCCTGTTTCTTAGTAGACTAAAACTACTAGAAAAATAATTCTTCAAAATTATTCGCAGTGTGACTTTTTGTCTATGAAGAGGTAGCACTTTTAAATTCATGTTAACTGTACTCCTAGTACTACTGTGATCTGCTTATTAGTTGTAAAACAATTGAAAAAGATGATAAGGATATAGGGCAGTTATAAGCTATAGGCCAGCAAAAGCACTTTCCTTTACCTGTAGTAGAACGTCAGCTTTATAAGAGAACAATTATTTACATTTTCAGTGTATCATAGATATTCACTATACATAATTGAATGACAACAAATGTAATAAATTAATATTTGTTAGCAAAACACAAACATAGAAGTAAGAGAAGTCAACACGATCAATACTGGCTGAGTGAAAATACTTGTTTTAGTCCTCCCTGGTAAATTCCTTGTTCCCAATGAAGTCCTCAGAAACCATCAACCAAACTGGAAATTAGCTATTCATTTATTACCTTCTTGATCTCGCTTTTCACTAACCCAGCTCCAACAAGCCAGCATTTTCTATATCCAACCAGCTGTGACACTTTATTCTTGTTGCAGGAAACTAGAAAGAAATAAATGCAAATTTGAACCATTTCCGTTCATGTTCTCCTCTTCATTTCTGTTTTCTTCATCCCCTCTTCTGCCACATGGCCCTGGTTAACCCTCCTTCTAGTGCCACCTGCTGCAGTTTTATTGGTATTACAGAGTTCTCTTTACAGCTTTTAGTCATATCATGCGGATGGAGAATGTACCTTTCTAATGCAAACTGAACTCTTTCAAGATCATGTAAAATCTGCTTCCCAACACTATTAGCAACCCTGCAGAAAAACACTGTAGTAATTGTCTGCAGGAACTGCAGAGATCAGAAATGCACAAAGACAAATATGAACCAAAAAGAAATGAACAGCAGTACATAAAGCTGGGTACGCTAATAATGAGATTTGGAATAGCTTTTAATCATTTGTAAGACAAACTAAAATTCATATCCACCTAATACTACTACACTTCTTTTTTATTTTCAATCATAGATCTCTGCAACAGGGATGACATAGAATAGAATAGAAAATGCTTGTCGGAAATAAAGGCAGCATAACTACTAGCCTTTAATAGTATTTTTTTTTATACCTGGTTAGAATACTAAAGTTTGTCTTCTATCACAAAGCTGCAAGTTTTAACTCAGGCTGTATTACTTAAAAAGGAAAAAAAAAAAAGAGAAGAAAAGGCAATCTATGTATGGCACTTTTTAGAAATTATTGCAGCTCAGTATTACTTCATTAGGTATTTAAAACCTTTTTCTTTTTCAGTGATAAATGAAACCGAAGGGAGTATAGGTGGCTCCATGAACCTGCAGAAGAATTCACTCCTTTAAAGTTCTTGTAAGCACGGGTCTGAAGGATGGAACCACATGTGTGGCTGCACAGATGGTTTATCTGCTGGTGCTGTTTGGTCATTCAGATTTCTCACCTGAAAGTGAGAAAGTGATCCTGGAGGTACATTTTTGACATTTTGTGAGAATACTTCCTTTTAGCCATTGTAAAACAACCGATTTCACAGTCAAGAGTTTTATTCCTAATACAGTAAACACTCTGTATGTCATGGCTCCCAATAAAGGAGGAGAGAATTTCAATACAGGGCACTGGAGAATGACTTTATGCATCTTTTAACACACTTCTCTAACAAGTCTCATGTGGAGGGGGTAATTTTTAAAAGGATAATATAAAAAATAATCTGTAGTAAGAAGAGAAACGGAACATAATAAAAGGAAGCAAGAAAACAGTCTTGCAGGACTTGATACTAAGTTATTTTGGTGACTTTTCTCCTAGTTGGAGTTTATCTTGAGAGCAGAATAGTTAAAGACATGGAGATTGAAAGGAGACAGTGATGTCATAAAACATCACATGGATTTATCAAAGGCAGATAATTGTGCAGTAAATTCATAGAATCATGAGGTTGGAAAAGACCTTTGAGATCAACTCCAACCGTACCTGTCCACTACTAAATCATATCCTCAAGCACTCCATCTACCCACCTTTTAAACACCTCCAGGGATGATGACTCAACCACCTGCTTGGGCAGCCTGTTCCAGCACTTGATAACCCTTTCTGTGAAGAAATTTTTTCTAATGTCCAATCTGAACTTCCCCTGATGCAGCTTAAGGCCATTCTCTCTTGACCTATCACTTGGAGAAGAGACAACACCCACCTCTCTACAACCTCGTTTTAGGTAGTTGTAGAGAACAATAAGGTCTCCCCTCAGCCTCCTCTTCTCTAGTCTAAACAACCCCAGTTCCCTCAGCCGCACCTCAAAAGACTTCTTCTCCAGACCCTTCACTAGCTTCTCTGGATACACTCCAGGACATCAATGTCTTTCTTATAGTGAGGGGCCCAAAACTCACCAGTGCCGAGTACAATGGCAGAATCATTTTGCTGGTCCTGCTGGGCACACTGTTTCTGATACAAGCCAAGATGCTATTGGATTTTTTGTGTACCTGGACACACTGCCGGCTTATGTTCAGTCAGCTGTCGACCAACACCTCCAGGTCTTTCTCTGCCAGGCAGCTTTCCAGCCACTCTTCCTCAAGCCTGTAGCATTGCATGGGGTTTTGGTGTCCCAAGTGCAGGACTCTACACTTGGCCTTGTCAAACCTCATTCCATTGGCCTCAGCCCATTGATCCAGCCTATTCACATCCCTCTGTAGAGCCTCCCTACCCTCCAGCAGGTCGACACTCCCTCCCAGTTTAGTGTCATCTGCAAACTTACTAAGAGTACATTCAATCCCTTCATCCAGATCGTTGATAAAGATATTGAAGAGGACTGAACCCGGCACCAAGCCCTGGGGAGAACACCACTTGTGACCGACCTCCAGCAAGATTTAACTCCATTCACCACAAGTCTTTGGGCCCAGCCATCCAGCCAGTTTTTAATGCACCAGAGGGTACACCTGTACAGGCTGGTACTAGCCAGTTTCTTGAGTAGGATTCTGTAGGAAGCTGTGTCAAAGGCTTTACTAAAGTCCAGACACACTACATCTGCAGCCTTTCCCTCATCCATCAAGCAGGTCATCTTGTCATAGAAAGCAATCAGGTTAGTTTGGCAGGACCTAATTTGTAGTGGGAATGCAGTATTGTAATCTATTACAGTAGAAAGGAAGGTTTCTGGGCTGGGAATAGAGTAAAAGCCAAAAGGCCTGATAAGAAATGAAAAAAGGATGCAGAGAATCCACCTCCCTATTTTTAGTACTGTTATGCTAGAGTTTAGAAACATGAATTTGAAAACCTTTAGGGGTGATAAAGGCTGAGAACCCAAAATCCACACCATGGTTTGAGGCTCCAAATGCCAGATGTTCTGGAGAACTTTCCAAATAATAGAATAACTGCTGCATCATTTTCCAAAGGAGAGAGTTAAATCTTGGAAAAGGCTGTAGGCTGTGACTCTTGTTTGATATAGATACGGACATCTGACCAATCTGTGAATGCTTCAATAGGAATAATGTATTAAGGTTATTCCCTTAATTTAATGCACTCCCTTAGCATTCAGGTCAGTGCAATTCTCATTCACAGCTAGCTTTCTCTGGGCACCAGATAGGGAGCTTAGCTGTCTGGCTGAAATGGGAAAATTTTAAGCATCTGAAAGTCGGATGTGAAACTGCTCACATCATGCCCAAGGTTATGAATACAGAGACTGATGCAAATAAGACAACAAAGCATTCAGCCTGGACCTGTCTTGTGTCTGTTTACCCAGAGTATACGAAACGTAGTTCAGGTCTGTCTGTACCTGTTCAAGATGGTCTTCCCTGGTTTTCTTTGTGATCAAGCCTAGATTTCATCGCCAAGAAAGCAGGGTCATGAAACTGTGATTCCATAATGAGCCTGTGTTTTATTCCTGTATACAAAAAATAACCTTTCTTGAAGTAGAAATATTAGTAAGATAAACTTGAATAAGTTGTTTATGTAAAATTAGTTTAGATCATATGAACAAACTGCAGCACTGTTAGACTTTTGGTATATGTAATCATATTGTATTCAAAGTCTGTCAATTCAGTGGACAGCACACAAGGGTTCAGTTGCGATATAACGGAGGATGTAGCTTACACAAACCTGGATTCCTCAGCGTTAGGACTAAAAGCCATGTAATTTGCCTTCTCTGTCTTAATTTGTATGAAATTGTTCATTTGCCAACAGAATTTGTAACTGCATTAGGATACAAATCTGGTGCTTTGTTGAAGCAATGTGTAAAAGAGAGATAATACAAAAGAAGAAAAGCAGAAAGCAGACTCGTGCAAGTTGAACAAGGTCAAAAATATGGGGCTTTGCTTTTTCAAAAATGTGAGTATTTCTAAACTGAATGGACAGGTCTCACCAGCGTTGCTAGCACTTAGACTAAGCTGCAAATAACCATTGTTTCATTGATCTGGACTTTGTCATACAGACCAGGGTCAGACTCTACACACTGCAGGTTAACTGTTGCTGACATTGCTCAAAGCATTGAGACACAGTTCTGTGAAGGGAAATGATCTTGTTCTGTTTTTTCTGGTTACGTTTGTTGTTTTGGTTTTGATTTTGTTTCTGGTTTTGTGGTGTTTTTTTTTCTCTAGGTATTATTTTGCAGATGTCAGAAAAGAGAAAATCGCTTTACTCTTTTCGTTGTTAATTCATTATTTCCTTTGTTATATCCCTATGGGGATTATACACGAAGTGTCTAGCCTGAATGTGTAGAATTGCTTATATGTGGTTTAGTAGTTTAAACAATGCAAGACAGCATGACGAACTCAGTCATAGCAGTGCCTAGATAGTAAATATGTTCATGATCTCTTTAAAGAATAGAATTTCATTGCAGGTGGCTAGTCTGCCTTTATTTCACTGTGAAACAGAGACACTGAGAGGGAGAGACATTTGGGATACCAGCAGTGACAGAAAGATTAGCAACCACAGGAATAGTTCTCCCTATCCATGTCAGGAAACAATCAAGCTCTTGCAAAGGCTGTTTCATTCTGCATATAAAATAAGCAATTGTTTTGTATGATTCTCTTTTATATGAAACCAAAAAGAATAAATTCTTCTTGTGCTCTTTCATTACTACAGACATGACTGGACAAATTCACTCACTTATTTAGGCTACCCTTTTTGCTGAATACTGCATCAAGAACCTAGACAAGCTCTTGTCTGACAATGAGAGATCCATGGGAATTATGTATTTCTATGTTTGATCTCCAGGGAAATCTCATGAAGATACAGCATCTCAAAGTCCTGGGATGACAAACAAGATGCTAATGAATCAGACGTGCCTAGCAGCTTTCTCCAGCTGTCATTCTATCCTTTTTCCACTTACTGCCAGCAAGATTTTCTTTTTCCCACAAGATTAGTAAAAAAAAAGAAAAGGCAGTAATCAGTTGGTTTAATATACGGTATGAGATAGTATTGCCTTGTTTGTTCTAGTGCTTAACACATAGCCTTTGCACAGTCATTTTTACCCTTGTCCTGAAGGAAGTACTTTATATACAAATAGTTCAAGCTATGCTGCCACTGCAGTTTACCTAAAGCAGCGTTAAATTCTGAGTCCAAACTTTGGTGTTCTTTGAAGCAAGAACTAATATGCAATGAGGAAGACAGCAGCAGAGCATCCACATTGCTAAGGGGAGGAATGTCTTGAAGGAGTACTGCAGAGACTAGGCATCTGTTTCTTTGGACTAGGAATCAAGATTCGCTTCAGATCCTCACACTTGATGCAATTACAGGGAAGATTATATTCTTTAGGCCTTCCATTCTGTCATTTATCCCTCCTGAAACAGTAGATAATGCTCTGGGTTTTCCACAAATCAAGGTTTAGTATTGATCTTTCTCAGTACTTTTCCCGTAGAAGAGAATGATTTGTCTGTAATATAACCTTGATTGAGTTGTGCATGCCCCTGCTGATGTCAGCAATACTGTTAGCGCAGTTAAAAACTAAGCAGGGCTAGGAAACATGCAGATTTTACAGAGATGTGAAAGAATATAAGCACATAACAGACAAACTGACAAGCACAGAGATTAATTTTGTGGTACAGGAAAGAACTGTAAGTGAATCCTACAATCAACCAAAATAATTAGGCAAAGTTTTGGTCTTCTTTATCATTTCAGAATCACTCTATGGAGTACAGTGGACGTAAATTGCTGAGATTAAAAGAAACCTAAAGAACAACCACCTACAGAAGAAAAAAAAAAAAAGAGCAATTTTTGGTTTACCCCGAGCTTTACATCACTGGAGAGGTCCTACATACTATGCTGTTGTTGCCTTCTGCAGAAACTCTCCAACTTTGATTAAAAGGTGCGACGGGCGAGGGAAGCAAGCAGTCGACTCAATGTGAGTGATAAAGCAAGCTTCAACTTTATTGATTACAGTTGCGGTTTATATACCTTTTACTACATTTTGCTTAGTCATTCCCTAAACTTGATTGGTTTGGTTACACATTTGTCAAACAATCATTGGCTACTACTACATTCATTTAATCTTATTCTCTCTAACTTGTGGATACAGCGGGGGGCCCACGATACTCTCCTGCTTCCTTGAAGTTGTTTGTTCGGCATATCTTCTAGGTCCGCCTGATCTTTACTCACTTCCTTATCAGCATGTTTTAACATACCTCTGGTACATCTTCTTTGCAGCTGATAAGTTTCCACTGAGATACTCATGCTAAACAAAAAGCCTCATGATAACCGTGTCTCGCACAGCCTTTCCATAGATCCATGGCCTTGTTCAGTTAGCCATTCATGCATCCATTCTCCAACAGTTCCCCCTTTTTCTTTTTGAGCAAGCAAAGCATTTTGATTTTTCATTATATTGCGCATAATACAATTGTAACCTATCTTACATACAACTACGAGCAATAATATCAGCCCAAACCAGCGCAATGCTTCCTTAATTATCGATAGGAGCCAAGGGGATAGGGATCCAAAGATTGATTGTAACCAGCTATCGATTCCCCATCCTTCTTCTTGCGTAAGGCGGTGAAGGCCTTGTTGCAATTCTTTTATTTTAGCATGGATGGATGTAGAATGATCGGAAAAGTTCATGGAACACATACCTTCAAATTCCTCACACCCCTGTCCTTGCGCTAAGAGCAAAAAGTCTATAGCAGCTCTATTTTGAAGCACCGCGTGATTAACACTTTGCACGTCTGTAGTAAGCATATCTAAAATATCTGATGTCTTATTTAATTCGTCTTTTGCCCAACACCCCAATTGTTTTGCTAAATTCATTGCCTTATTAGCTGCAGCTCCAGGGAGGACAGTCGCAATTGCTACCTGTTTGAATTTACTCCAAAATGTAGGGTCTCCTATCTGATCGCAGTCTAGCTCATGTACACTGCATTTTACTCTGCTTGCATTTTCGTTTTGACTCCATTGCATCAGTAGGGATATATTGGGGTGAAATAATGATAACTTTCCCAAATAACAAGGTCCTCCCTGTGGTTTTGCCGGTATACCATTCCAAGCTCTATCCCCGCAAATCAAAAATATACCGGGGGGTAATTTCTTCGGGGCCGTAATGTTGGCACCATTACATTTGGAGTAAAGCTGGCGATACACTGTTCCTGATTCCAGGGATGAGTCTAGGGTGGCCCAATATTTGCGATTCTTGTTAAAGTCATTTAGGTTCAGTGGCTAAAAACCGAGCCAACCCCCCTGTCTGGCACTGGATAAACTGGCATTTGCACTTCCAAAGAGATTTAATTCCTCTGGGGAGAATTCAGGGTGGTGTTCAAGGACAATATGATATTACATTGGTGGCAGCCATCGTCCTGTGACGGTGTGCTTCCATACATTGACATGTTGCTTCCATACATTGACATGTTACAACTTATTGACTGTCCACATAGGGTACTATTACTTATAAGACTACAAAATTCCCCTGGAGACCAAACAGGCAAACCTACCAAACAAGTTCGAAAAGGATTAGTAACCCCTCCTAAACTTAGGCAAAGCGACGACTGATTAGTTTGGCTTGCTAATGTTACCCAGATGTTATCTCTTGGCTGATTAAAGCGTGTGATTCCTACTGTGCTGGCTATCACAGCACCAAGCAATATAATACAACTAAACCTCATTTTTTTTTTCTCCTCTCTTTCTTCTCTCATTTCTTTTAAATCTTACTGTTCCTAATCGTTGCAGTTTTAACTCCTACAATTTACTTAAACACTGATCCAATTCTTTGTCAGGATGTTAGTCCCTCAGAAGTCTGGCAGTGCTTTAACGTCTTGTCGATAACTTTTGAGTATCCTTTCAATTGTGCCAGCAACGGTCGCAGAATCAGCGGCAGCTTTTCTTCTATTCTTCTCTTGTCTTCCTCTGTCAGGATGTTGTGCAACCCTTGCATAGATATTTATTCAAATTTCTGCTTACTCTCGAGCGGTTTCCTGCTGATCAACAGTATTATCAATGCCGGGGCCAGATGGGGTATCAGGAGCTATAGAAGCTTTAGTCCAACAACTGGGAATCCATTTTGGTCCTGTGGGGGTAAGCACACACATATAACCCCTTCCCATATATCTAACTTCTGCTGGCCCCATCCAGGTTCCCGTTGTCAGATCTCTGTACATAACAAACATTGGTGGATTCTTTTGCTCATCACTATCATGACTATGGATCCATGCTGCTGGTTCTTTCTGATCTCCAAATATACATAAATGCTTTAAAACAAAGATAGTCTTTGCTAATCGTTCTTGAACATCAGATAGATCCATAAATTTTTGAAGATATTGCTTTAGGGTTTGATGAGCCCTTTCAATAATAGCTTGACCTGTGGGGGAATGTGGAATACCAGTAGTATGCCGTGCTCCCCATGTTTGTAAAAATCGTCGAACCCTCATGCTAGTATATGCTGGGCCATTATCCGTTTTTATCACCTGAGGCACTCCCATAATGGCAAAACATTGTGTTAAATGTCTTATAACATGGAGTGCCTTTTCACCCGTTCGCGCAGAGGCCCATATATATTTGCTATAAGTGTCTATGGTGACATGTACATATTTCCATCTGCCGAATGCAGCAAAATGGGTCACGTCCATTTGCCATAATTCTTGAGATTTGAGACCTCTTGGATTTACACCTAACCCTAAACCGGGTCCATGATGACTGCATGTGGGGCAAGCGCGGACAATTCCTTTTGCTTCCTCCATTGTAATGTTGAATTGTCGATGTAGTCCTCGTGTATTTTGGTGAAAGGCGTTATGAGCTTCTCGTGCCTTCACAAAATCGCTCAGTGGTGCAGCCAAAGATACGAGTTGATCTGCTCTATAATTTCCTTCTCCAAGTCCTTCTGCCCACATATGACTTCTAGTATGTACTATGCAAAAAGGGCACGTTCGTTGTCGGATAGCTGATTGTAGTTGTTGAATTAAATCAAACAGCGGTTGATTGTGTATTTCTTTTATCCGAGCATCTTCTACATGATTTGCTATATTGGCAACATACATGGAGTCCGTTACTACATTCAGATCATGATGCATCCACTGAGAAAAGGTCCAGACAACAGCTGTCAGTTCAAGCATCTGTAAGGAATCCTCTGGAACTGCAGTCAATATTTTATGCTTCCATGTCTTTCCCTCATACCAAGTGGTTGCAGCTCATCGTGACTTCTTTCCTGCATCAGTATAAACAGTAATTGCATGTTCCAAGGGTTGTTCGCTATGTTTCGGGCGTTCCACCCAATTATTATTGCTTATCCATTTCAATACAGGCGATTTTAGTGATTCAACTGTGATGGATTACAATAGGAGGACTAGTTCTATTTCCAGTTAAATATAAAAAGTTCAAAAGTTCAACACATAAGTCGCCTTTGCAATTCTTTCACTAGGAGGTAACATTTCTCCCCTTTTTTTTTTTTTTTTTTTTTTTTTTTTTTTTTTTTTTTTTTTCAGTTTGAGGAGCTTTACTTTTAAAAGGTACTAATTGTGCTATTAGACCAAATGCTTGACACAGAATAACAAAAACATACATATTGGATGACCATCAAGTCGTCTATGAGCTTTTCTCTGAGTAATGGCTTTTTCAATCTTGCTCAAAGTTTGTTGTGCATCACTCCTAAAAGTAAGAGGTGCTGTTAAAGCCATGTCCTCCCTTAAGAAGATCAAATAATGGACTTAGTTCTGCATTAGTTATACACAAATAAGGTTTAACTCGATTGATTGTTCCTAGGAGCTTTTGTAAATTGTTTTAACTACTATTTGCAATTTGGCTTGCTGGGGTTCAATTGTGGCATTCAAAATTTTCCACTCAAAATATTTCCAGGTTTGAATTTTTTCAGGTGCGACTTGAAGGCCTATTTTCTCTAATACAATCTTTGAAATGGTATTAATTGAGTAACACAACTGCTTTGGGTGATATACACAGGTGGGAAAGGAATATAAACCATAGCTTGTATTTGTCCAGTAAAAGCAGAATTAATAACACCAGGTTACACAAAAAGACTTTGCAAAGTGACACTCGAATGACCTACTAACCAAAACACTTAAACCGTTACCAATAGGACCAAAAGCTTGGAGCGCTGGTTTCCTTGGTTCTTTAATGTTAACGGTTTACCCCCTGGCTTCTTTTGTCTGTTTTTACCTGTATGGGAGTTCTCAAGGGTGCAAATGCATTAACTTTTCTATTCCTTTGCAGTTTTTTACTCTCAGAGGATACTCCTTTTGGACTCTTAAATCATGTCTTCATTAGTATCTGGCTAAAATTCCCTTTACAATTGTCTGCACTAGGACCCAGCAGTTGCTGATCTGATAAGGGGCACTGGAATGCAGAGTGTTCTTCATAAATTGTTAATCCCTTAGAGAGATAAGGACTCCCAAGCTGAAACAAAACAAAAAACCTTACAGGAGTAAGAGGGGGGAGATGGGGGGGGGGGGGGGGGGGGGGGGGGAAACTCACACACAGCCACAGGGCTGGTTTTTTTTGGGTTTGTTTGTTTGTTTTTTTTTTTTTTCTTTCCATTTTCTTCTTCTATTTTCTATGGGTTTTTTTTCTATTTTTTTCTTTTTCCGTTTTCTTTTCTGTTTTTCTTTCTGTATTTCATATTTTCTTTCTTTTTTCTATTTTTTTTTTCTATGTATTTTAAAATCTTGTCATCTGCAGCCTTTCACTTCAAAGGTCCCAGGTAAATCTACCTGTTTGCCGGCTTAATGGACGTTTGAGATTGAAAGGTTTCAGAGTTGCATTTTAAAGATTAATCAAAACAGAGGCTCAATATAACCAAAACCCAATTTGCAAGTCTTACAAACGTTTAAAGCGCTTTAAACACACACACGCATACACACACGCAGAACCACTCTTTTGAGAACTGGATTAGTATACCTATACAACATTGTTTACGACCAATAAGAATAGCATGATGGTATGAATATTTAAACTATACATGGTACCGAACACATAAAACACTTACAATATGCTCATATATTATAAGATAAGGTTTGTATCAATTGTTTAACAGGTAACAGTCCTTGGTTGTTACAGCATTTTCGTGGCATCTTCTTCCTCCTCTGATTCCTCGCTTTTTTCTGGTGTTGGATTTCAACATCTAACTGTTTTTCTACCTTGTAACATTTTATACAATTTGTAATCTCTCTCCAAGCTTTCGTTAGTTTCTTTGCAGTTTTATCATCACCTATAAATGCCTCCCACAGGATGTTCCCAAATTTGCACCATTCACTTTCCTCAAATATCTCATCCGGATCCTTAAAACACCCCTTAATTTTTCCTAAGGCAATGAGGCCCGCAAGTTGTTTGAGATATTGTGAGTCAAGACCTTGCTTCTCTAAGAAGCTCTGTAATATTTCATAAGCCACTTCTTTATCCATTTCTGGTCAGAGAAAAAAAAAAAAACCTTATAAATTTATAGTCTTACGTGCAGCCCTGTTCCGTCTTTTCTCTCCAAAGCTTTATGATGTCGGGCGGCGGATCCCTTTTGGACGATCCAGGCATTCGGACTAGAGTGCAACGATCCCTAACGAAATCATAAGCTCTTAGTCTTCGCCCTCCGGTCGCTGCATCCCGGCACTTTTCCCGACTTTTACAAACAATCTCCATAATTTCTCTACTCATCTATTAAGTCCTTAATCGGACCTGCTCCCCGCTTTTCTAAAAAGCGTTGTAAAATTTCAAATGCTACCTCTCTTTCCATTGTGCACTTCTCCGTGACCCTCTTTCGTTATCCGGTCATATAAGATGCAGCCTTTCACTCTGTGTGTCTGGGTAGTCTTCTTACTCGGCCGGCGAACCCCTTCTTTTCTTATCCGGGTTCAGGCGCGGATCGTAAATACTGATTCAGTGTTGCCGATCTTCTGCCCTCTGGTCGCTGCTACCAGTGCTTTGCCGAGCTCGCCGTCCGGTGGAAAGAGGGATTGGGGGTCCCTGTTCGGGCGCCACTTGCGACGGGCGAGGGAAGCAAGCAGACGACTCAATGTGAGTGATAAAGCAAGCTTCAACTTTATTGATTACAGTTGCGGTTTATATACCTTTTACTACATTTTGCTTAGTCATTCCCTAAACTTGATTGGTTTGGTTACACATTTGTCAAACAATCATTGGCTACTACTACATTCATTTAATCTTATTCTCTCTAACTTGTGGATACAGCGGGGGGCCCACGATACTCTCCTGCTTCCTTGAAGTTGTTTGTTCGGCATATCTTCTAGGTCCGCCTGATCTTTACTCACTTCCTTATCAGCATGTTTTAACATACCTCTGGTACATCTTCTTTGCAGCTGATAAGTTTCCACTGAGATACTCATGCTAAACAAAAAGCCTCATGATAACCGTGTCTCGCACAGCCTTTCCATAGATCCATGGCCTTGTTCAGTTAGCCATTCATGCATCCATTCTCCAACAAAAAGGAGTGGAAAAAGTCCTATACACTCTTTAATCACCAGTCCTATTTTTTTTTCCGGGAGCCCACACAGGGATTGCCAGACAGTGAAGGCCATCTATGCTGGTGATGACCGCTTTCTTTATCTGGAAAATTCTCTGCCTTCTCCTGTAATCCTGTTACGAACTTTAAATGCACAGCCAATGTAATACAAGTTGCTATTTGTCCAATATCTGATAAAGACTTTACAAATGGATCCGTTTTTTTTTACTTTTGTAAAGTCCTTAGTAAAAAAATGCTTACAGAAGACTGAATAAAATTCATAGCCAGTGTTGTATACTGATGGATCCACTTATTCATTTGTATGTTGTACATGATCAAATATTAATCTCACAGATGTCACATTCAATATGCTTTATAGTTGTTCTTTTGCTTTTTCATGTTTTAATAATCCGGAAGAAATAAAGTATTCAACTGGCTTTGCTGTGTTTTGAAATGCAATTTAATGCACTTTGTGAATGTAAATGATAATAAGCTTTTTATTTCTTACATAACTTATATGGGAAATAGGGATAATTAAAACCCGGGACTGTATGTTAAGAGAGAATAATGAGCTCTCAGTGATTTGTAACTCTGTATGAATAATGCTGACTCTTTGCTTTTAATATGTCCATAGAAAAGAACTAGTTGACCACTACTGAAACCTTTATATGGATTTGGTTTCAAAACTCCCCATTAAATGGTAATGCAGAAATGTATTATTCTTCACCTCACATGATTTAAGTGCCAGAAATTCAGAATATTTGCACACAACAAAACCAATAAAAAACAGTCTCTCTTGTAGCTGTGAAAAGGCCTATACTTGCACTGTTCCAGTCTCAGTCACAAACCTACCCATGGGAATTTTATTAAGACATAAAACTGATTCTTTGGAAAAAGTGTAATACTAAAAAACATAACCTTTAAAATGTAGAACAGTATCTTCAGAACAGGTCTCTGTGTTTAAATTTCTGTTACCATGAGTGACATTTAAATAATTATTAATCTTGGATAGCAATGAATTGGTAGCTTCTTGGTATTTTGACTAATTAAAAAACCCTAATTTCACTTGGATATTGGCTTAAAATGTGATTATCTAGATTTTAGAAATTAGTTAACTTGAAAATTTCAGTTGTCTTTAATAAGAGAGAAATATAGGCAAATAATTTAGCACTAGTCTAGTAGAGGCTATTGAATATCCTTTACTGGCATGGCTTTCCTAAGTAAGTCTGAGCCATTTAGGGCAACATGAAAAGGAAGCTATGAAAAGGACTTATGAGTTAGGTGTTGCATCCCAAATTTCAGAGTTACAAAATACAGACACTCACTAGTCCTGAAATCACCTCATCCTTACTCCCCACACTGTCTGTTTTCCCCCTATTCCTGGAAGAACTGTTCTTCCAGTACAGCGAAGTGGCATTCTTGTACCTGGCTGAGCTCCAGAATCACAGCATGCACCCTGTTGAATCTTTCACTGGGCAGTGATAGCCACTTTTCAATGTGTGTGTAAGAGATGTTATGATCCACTAAATACATTAGGGGCAAAAACACTCTTTGCATACTGTAGACTCTGTGGCATTTTATCTTTCCTTTTTCATGGTAGTCTGAAGGTAGGAGGGCTTGCCCTATGAGTGGAAAACACCAGGCATCCTCAATGGAAATTATAGCCACATCTCTCTACTTCTTAAAGGGCCAATTTTGAACACTAGAGGTCAATGTGTCCCATTTGCAGAAACTATTCAGTTGTGAAAAAAATAGTTTAAGATTTCCTGGCCAGTAAGAAAAGAGAATAAGTGCGTAAACAAGCATGACATTGCAACCTAGGAACCAGAAGAGTGCATCTGAACTCCCCTTATATTTCCCTGGACTAGGTCCATCTTCTGCATAGTGACTGCTCTATGCAGAGTGCAGAAACAATTCCGTGGCCAAAGCTCCAAGCTTGTTACTCAGCTCCAACATTATGTTACCTATACTTCAGGTGCAGGGAGCTGGGTCTTACGACCATCCTAGTTCCCCCATCTTTTAAAGAATACAAATAATTGGTACATTGTCATGTCCCAAACCTGTATAAAAAGGAAAACATTGTTAATTGTGAAGTGCTTGGACAGTGCAATAATGAAACCATTTAAATGCCTAAGATAAATAAATTCAGTAATGCAGTTTTTAGTCAAAATACTTCTTATGTTTTTTTGTGATAAAATATATTTGGTTTGTTTATACATTTTAAGCACAATTATATTATAAAAACTTAGAGAAGCTGTTAATAGGATTGACTAATCAGAAATATATATAGGTAGGAAGTTGCCTTATATTTATGGTATATAGTACCTGAGATAAAAATTCATCTCTCTTGAAGTAGTCTCTTTGAAAGCTTATACTTTAGAAAGCCCCAAGCTATATTTTACATTTTTTTTAAAGCTATTCACTTTTCTCTCCCCTCTCTTACAGAATCTTTATATTGGTTTGTTACAATAACCAGTAAGAGTAGATGCTACTTATTCTTTATTACTTTTATAATTTCCTCCTGTTGACAGGGTTATCTTCAAGGAAATTAAGCTCAGGAAGTTCTATATACAATAGATCTATGGCAGGGCAAAGCAACAGAAGAACCTGAAAAGCCACAGGAAGCCTCTGCAAAGGACACTTTATATGAGTCTACGAAATATAACATTTTTCTCACTTAAAAAATAAATTAATATATTTAGCATATGTATGATCTAATTCTAGTTTTCTTTTTCTATGACAGTTTTTTAGGCTGAAATATTTACAAAAGCAGAAAACCCTGCCTGGTTTCACATGTAAATACATACACAATAAATCCACTTTTTGATCCTGATCCAGGCTTTAGATAACATCACTGGAAAGCCTTATATCAGTTTCAATGAGGTTTTTTGCCTAGACCTCAACTGGGTCATTTATCCTAACAAGTGTGCACTTAAAGCTGAAATTATGTGTGTACTTTAAGAATCAAACTATTGAATCTCTTAAAACACTGTACAAATTCCAGTTTAAGTGGAGAAAAGTTTACATAAGATTGTAGGTAAAATAAGTACCAAAATAAAATTTTTGAGAAGTAAAGGGCGTAAGGTAATCAAAGCATGACTTTTTAAGCAAGTGGTATTCGTGTTGCCTCATTCTACTTTGAGTCCCATTCTAGAATGTTTTCAAGTAATTTCAACACAACAGCTTTGAATGGTTCATACTAGTGCAGGTGAGTTTTCAGGCCTGGTCATTCAGATTCACAGATATCTCCCATTCTCTAAATAGAGGCTGGCTGACAATCCAGACTAAACACATAATTTTAGACTGTCGCTTTTACCTTCTACTGTAGAAACAGAGTACAGGCTCCTATTCACCTACAGGGGGTAGGAAGGCTGATGAGTAAGTGATATTGAAAACCTGTCTGGATGGAATACAGTTGAATCGTAGAATATAATACCAGGTTGGGAGGGACCTTGAAGACCACCTAGTCCAACCTTTCGTGGACTATCACGGTCTAGATAAGGTGGTCCAGCACCCTGTCCAGCTGAATATTGGAAGCGTTCCATGTTGGGGAGTCCACCACTTCCCTGGGAATATTATTCCAACGGCTGATTGTTCTCAATGCAAAAAAAATTCTTACTATGTCCAGTAGTATATCTCCCCTTGAGACCCCTTCTCTTTTCCATGTGAATCTTTGTGAAAAAGAGAGTCTCCATCTTCTTTGTAGCCACCTTTTAAATACTGGAATATGATGATAAGATTTCCTGTAAACCTTCAGAATGACTAAGCTTCTCATGAATGAACCGAGTGAACTGTCTCATGGAAGACTTCTATCTACACTTCCTTATTCTTAAAAAAAGTATTTGTTTTCCTAAGAACATGCTTCCTCTAATGACGTTTTCATTATTTCCTGTCTGAGTTGGTTTAACATACAGTAACTTTGTCCCAGTGACTATATCCCTTAGTATTAATTGAAGGGCAGAAAATTACATAAAACAGAGGTTTGGGGAGATGAAAATTTATTGAGTAAAAGTGTAAGCAAGCTTTCTGAATTTTCTTAGGTATTAGTTTCAGAAATAAGCAAATACTTATATGGCTTTTTATGTTTTCTGAATCATCCTCTTATCACTAATTCAAGTGTGCAAGGTCTCTGTAGAAATATATCTGTAGACTGAAGGTAGAGCTCAGAAAATTATTCCCACCATATAGCATACTCAACACATATAAGCATATTCCTGACGTTTTGATTAAATCATGAATATAAATTTATAAGACATTTGTTGTCACTCTCTTCAAAAGCTGCAAGGTTAAGATACTAGTGCGAGAGCTATCTACCCTTCACAGTGCCCAGTCCATTTTGTACAGTTTTCATGCTTTCTACTCCAGCTTGGGTATGGACTTCTGAATATGACTACTGTAATGCTGTAAAGGGACTGTATCTGGTTTTATGTGTTTGCCCAATAATGGGAGAAATGGCTAGCCAAAGATCTTTGTTTAATTCTTTCCTTAGTCTCTGGAAATTCTTCCTGCTTACTCTCTATCTACCAAAAGAGTGTTTCTTCTGACTTTACAAAATGAGTATTTAATGTGAAATTCCAGACTTACAACTGGCATCAGATCCCTTGCTTGTGAAAGCCCTAAGCAGGAGTTTGGTTTGACATCAAAATTCAGATTATCAAAAATCTGCTTCCCCTACCTCTTTTTGTAGCTGTTGAAATAGATCTCACTGTAGCATAAAACGGAACGAAAAAAAGGTTATATTGATACGGTACTTTTGATGAAAAATATGCAAAAGAAGACTGAGACAGCAGCCTCTCTGCTTTTCATTGGAAACATGTATCAGTGGGAGTGGCATCACACAGGACAGCCAGATGGTACATAAATATATCCATTTGACCATCACAGAAGTGACACTTTTTAACTGGAGGAAGGAAAGAAGGAATTGTTTCATTGACTATAAATATCTTAACCTCCTTTTATAACAGTATGTACCACATACATTGATTTTCTTTGCTTATATTTTCAATCAGATTCAGATACTTCATATTATCCAGAGCCTAGCCCTTGAGTCACAGCCTGTGCCTTCATTTCCCATACAGCTTTGTGCCACAGAATGTTAATCAGCTGAATGGATATCCTATTGGGATAAGATTCAGATCTACAGGTAATTTCCCAGCAGTCTTCATGTCTCCCACAATTATTCCATAGTTGAAGTAGTAAGGAGTACTACTTAAAGCCCCTTCACTTGTGTTCAGAGTTTTCTCAGACTGGCAGTCAAACTGACACCTGATGTCTTTACAAGGGATGTTCTTTTGATAAACTGTTCTTTAATGATAAGAGGAAGAGCAGCAGAAGAGGAGGGATTATAAAACATGTTATCCAGGCATCTTGATTGGTGTTCTAAAGCAATCAAAACCTGCAGAGGGCAGAGCCATGGCTTATTTGGTTTTCTTTTCAGATTTTTGCAGCCTATTGTAGGCTACTAGCTAGTGGCTCTGAGTCTGCTCAACAGAGGTTGGTTAAAAAAAACAACCAATCCAAAAAAACCTACCCTGCACTGTAAAGGTGATGGTGCATTAAAGCCACAACCTAATAACACACCATTTTTTCACATAATATGGATCAGAATTATTTCTAGATTTAAAAGTTTACTGACAAAATCTGGCCATGAAGGAAATGCCTCAGAAACTGATTACCCCAAAGATACATTCTGTGTAACTAGGATGCAAAATCAGAACTTTTATATATTTGTTTTAGAAAATGATTGCATGTTCTTCATAGCGCAGTGTAGAAATGGTTTACATCCATGCTAGAGTGAGTGAGGGTTCTCTGGTCCTTTTTCTGTCCTGTTGTGTGTGCCTAAGAGAGAGGTCCTAGAGTAATAGTAGTCTTCAATTCCTTTGCTCAGAATGAATGCACAAATCAAGGAAGCATGATTTTCCTTTACAAAATACACAAGAAAATTATCTTATTATAGCTGCTTATGTACCATCTGTACTCCTGTGTAAAACTAGCTATAGTCAGTCCACAACCTGCACTCCGGCACAATCACTTGAAATTTGTAATATAAAATATTATCTGTGAAGTATCTGTGAATATATTTATATATTGTTTTTCTCCTTGAAAACCAAAAGAGGAATAGAGATGTGTTACAGCTTTTAATTCCACGGTTTAATTTCACACTCCAAATATATAGTAAAATTCTATATTTGATTGAATCTCAGCTTTGTGAAAGGGAAAGGTAAACTCAGCTAGTTAAATCTGATCTCTGATCACATGTTGATCTCGTTCATATTTGTGAACCTAGGAGATTCTACAGAATTGCTCTACTATATTTTCTCATGAAGTTACACTCTCAAAAATTAGTAATATTTGGGTTTTGATGAGTGGTAGAGTGGATAATGATATTATATATAAACAGTCTATAGTGGTAGGTCTTGGCTTTCAAGAAGTAAAATTAACTCAGTTTTTACTTGATTTGATCAGCAGTAATTTCCTCTATCATGAATGCAACAGAAAGGAAATTGTCAGATTAAGTGGTTTGTCAATTAGTAAAACAAAATGTAATTTCTAAAAACAGTAGTCCTCATATTACTTTGAAAATCCATGTCCTGATCTATTGTTTCTCATCAGAATGGTATAAAACTTAAATTTTAAGCCATGATAGCATAAAAATATGTTTTAGCAATTTTTGAAGGCAAGTGGATTGTTTAATTTCTGTTGCTTGTTTCTTGAAAAAAGGTAAATAACATTCCAAAAATTCAAGTAACTTGACAGGACTTATTTTTCAGATTAGGAAATATCTGAATATATAGATAATAGTTTGCATGAAGACAGATTTTCAGCTAACCTGAAAGCATTTTATATAGTATATAACTGAATGAATGTAAAACCAATTAAAGATTTCTCTATTCAAAGTAGTAGATGTAGTAGATGTAACATGCATTTTCGCTGTGCACAACAACTAAGACAGGTTTTGTTATGTATAAGTTTATTTGAACCATCCTCACCACAAAGGTAGAGCTACTCTAAGTATCATTGTAAAGACCAAAACAAAAATAACTCCTGGTTAGGTGCAGACACCTAACCAGTTTTGGCTGCATGAGTAGCCCAGAGAGTCACAGGCTATGAGGCTGATTTTAGGGAGAGCTTTTGAATATTTTTTCAAGATTGATTTTCCTCTGTACTCCTGACTGAGTCAAGAAAGATGCTTTTGTTTAGGTAGTTGTGTTTGGGTTTTTTAAGGTACTGGTGTCTGCAATATGAATTAGCATTACAGAAAACTCTGTGCAGAAAAATAAAACAGTTCAGTACTCTAAAATTACTTCATTACAGCTTGCAGTTATACCCTAAGCAGCCTATGAGAACGGAGTCATGTTCATCTCCTGGAAGGACTAAACATTTTCTTTTTAATAAAATGGTTTTAAAGCTTCAATTTGTTTTGCACCATTCTAAATCTTCATTTATCTGTACTACTAAGATTTATACCATAAAAATTAAGTGCAAATACTTTAGGAAATGTCAAGCAAAAGGCACTGCATGTACTCAAGATTCTGAGAATAGATGCCTAGAAAGAAAGTCACATCCTTAAGTACTTGAACAGTGCATTACAACCCAGAGATTTTCTGAGGGGAAATAGTTGTCACATACAAAAATTCAGTGTGGGTGTTTACTCTCCTAACTCCTTGTCGAAGTGAAGATGGCTTATGCATACCTTACCTTAATGACTGTGTGTAGCTTCTATCAGCTTTAATTACCTAATGGATTTCTCAAAAGGAGTAAGGCCCTGGAGTTAAGTTGCAAAGTTTCCATGAGTTTCCCTAGTGAGTTCAAGGTAAAATACAAAAATAATATATTTACCTAGCTTAAAGAAAAATCAAACAACGCTAGATGCTACAAGAAAATGGGAAAAAAAGTCATCCTTTTATACTGGTCCATGTTTTACCAACTCATACTTTAATTTAAAACTACTTAAATATCTGCTTAAATAAGTAGTGTTCATTTAAATGGGAACAACTAAGCAAGTGGAATTCAAGCTACAGATGTGCTAAATAATCCACTGGTAATTCCATCTAAAGATGCATCAGGATGGAAGACTAAGACTTCTGCACATCATTTATTACATTAGTTAATGTTTGTGCACAGAAGATCATAGCAAGGTAAATTGCCAGCACAGTGCAAAACAACTTGTATTTTTGTTAGTATGTTTCGTAACAGTAAATTCCTAGTCTAGTTATTTTGGAAAATGTAAATGTATCCCCCATCATCTTCATGCTTATTTCAAACCTCTGCCCCTTGTTGCAATTACTAAGTTCCAGAGAAAAGAGAGATTAAGTGTGAAGTCATGAAGGTATTTACAGTCCTGCATTTGCATTTATTTGAGAATAAACCGTAAAAATGTAAATTATTATTAATAACAAATTATTATTGGAAAAACTTACCCCTTTTAGCATTTTTTGTCCTGAAAGTATCAAAATGCTTTGATAGTTAGGAAATTATCTATACCCAGGAAGCCAGTCCATATTACAGACTGCTTGGCATGAAGCCTTCAGACTTCTACAGTTACCCGAAGCCTACTCCCAAACCTGCAGCACTGCCCACATTTTCCACATCTCTTATCCTTAAAACTGACCATCTTTGTGACTATGTCATAACCTATTTTAAGGTGTATCTTACCAGCACACCTTAACCTGTCTATGTATTTGGATGTCATAAAGCGAGTTCAGTGAAAAATTCCCTTACATCTGACCTCTGTGATTCCCCAGAATATATGAACGCTGCAGCAACTCTACTTCTGAGCATAGTTAGGTTATACTGCTGTTGATGTTTTAGGCATTCCCAGACATTAAAACCTAGAGCAAATCATGCCATGCTTTACTGACTTTACATCAATGCAAAGCACACATATGCATTTCACATCAATGGAATGTAGGTGTAGACAAAGGCATAATTAAATATTAATTTAAACAGAAATACTAAATACTTGAATTTACTATAATCATTTCATAGAGATATAAAAAGAGGGTTAATGCATTTTCATGAGGAAAAAATTTACTTTAAAAGTATTTTTTCTTCTGATAGAGTGCTAAATATGAAATATTTATATTCCAGCCAAGGTTTATGTGAACATCCTTAACTTTGGTGAACTTTGGCTGGTAAAACTTTCATGCTAATCTACAGCATTCTGTGCTCCATCTTTTGATTTATTCATATCTTTTTTTCAAACTCAACCTTTGTTTAAAAGATTAAGATTGACTTGTGGTAAGCTTTTCAAAAGGAAAAGCTAAAAAGCAGAGGTATACTTTGTCACAGACTTTCTTTTCCAAAATGGATTCTCTGTGTGTCAGTTTGGCATGTCTAGATGTCTAGCTATTACCTCAAACGCAACAAAGTTAAATAGCGTTCTTGATCTTTCTTTTCAAGCTCTTTGAAAAAGTCTCTCTCTCTCTCTTTTTTTTTTTTTGCTTTCTTTTTTGTCGTTATGGGTTTTTCCATCATTTGTCTATCACCCGTTATTAACATCTGAATACAAGCTAACACAGATAGTCCCCTAGATCCTCACCCCTCCGTAGTCTAATACCTTTCTGCAGAATACCTTCCTGCAAAAGTTAAGATATTATGCCAATTCATTTCTCACAGCTGCATTTCTGACACATGTTCTTTCTTTTTTTTTTTACCTTCTTTGGAAAATCTATCTTGTCATTTGCCCCCGAATTCTTCTTAAAGGCTATTTTCTGTCCCTGTTTATTTAATCGCTTGTCCCTCCTCATGGAGTTATCCCTTCTCAGAATTTATTATTAGCCTGCTGATTATTGGGCCAAGCAAAACAGCACATTTTTTGTGTTTTAAGGCATACTTATTGATTTTCAACAAATTAATCAGGTTTGGGGTTTTTTTTGCATCAATGTAGAAAATCGTATGTATTAAGCCACGATGTTATCTAACCATGTAACGTCAATAATTATCTACATAATTGTGTATTACTACACTATACATTTTGCTTAACTTTAAAAATATAGCATTGTCCTCTGTTCAAACACAGCAAATATCAACAACCAGATCCTGTAGCTTCAACATCCTGACAAATGTTCCATTAAAACTGCTGTGATTTTAACTTACCTGTTGGTGCTAAGCTCTAAATTGTCTCATACAGCCAAGTCTCAATATACAATCCCTTAAATTTCACTTGGAAATTGGAAAAGACAGAGTGGATCTTTAAAACGTACAGATTCATTTTACAGTTGGCAGTCCCCATGATGGCCAAGACAGCCCTGAGCCTTCAGGAATAGTTTCAGAATTTAGCTGGGTACACCGTTTTGTTCTCTGTCAAACTGCATACAAACTTCTTACAGTTAATTCTGGATCTGAACTGTCCATAGAGAGGGCACGGAGCCTGACCTTTTCTTTTCTTATACACTTACTAGTCAAACACTTCAAATAAGAATATGTCTTAAACTTTTTTCTTCGAACTTTCACTTGGTTTTCCAAATGTAGTTTTGATTTCCATAGATAGCAGAGTAGGTAATATGAATGAGTGCACAGTATGTTATATACACATTCTCATATTGGAGCAGAAAAAGATCCCCTTACCACATTTAAAACACTTCCAATGCAAATTGTTTTTTCAGATTTTTATAGTATGCGTCTCCAAGTATAAGAGAATTCTGGCTCTTGCTTTGCATATAATGCAATAGAACTTTCAAATTTTCCTTCAAGAGAAGTATTAGAATTCTCACAGTTCTTTAGCATTTCATATTTCTTTTAGTAAAAAAACTTTATAACTAAGAAAATCTCTTAACTAATAATTAGCTCAAACAAATTCTTTATTTCACTCAAGTTACAACATTGAAAATTGATTTCCAAGAAGTACTGTATGGGAATTAATAAAAGTGGATTTTTTTTTAAATAATTAAACAGTTGACAATTGTTTAATAAGCAAATTTAATTTCGCTACAAAGCTGTTGGCTAATTTAGATTCTCTTCACAGTCTGCTGGAATAAGTTGTATTTAATTAAAAAGGAACAATTAAACAAATGGTATTCTACAATAAGTGCCAAACTAACAGACGGTAATATAGTTTTCACTGAGTGTGGAGGAACATGCACTATCATCCACAAGATACTCTTCCTTTCAGGTAAATCCTATGTACAGAAGTTGTTAGCCATTTACTACTATACTGGAATATGCTGCACATGTACTGGTAATGCAAATACTTCTCCACATAAAATATTTTTTTCATGGTGATTGGTGACACCCTGAAGGGGTGTCCTTCAGGGGTCTGCATTGGGCCAAGTAATGTTTGATGTCTTCATCAATGAGGGTTCAAGTGCACCCTCAGCAAGTCTGGAGACAACAGCAAGCTGAGTGGAACAGCTTAGGAACTGGGCCTGCGTGAACATCATGAGGTTCATGTTGTTGGGGCATACCTCTGGTATTGACACAGGGTGGAGGAGGAAGGGATTGAAAGCATCCCTGCAGTGAAGGACTTGCGGGTACTGGTGGGCGAAAAGTTGAATGTCCGATAGCAGTGTGCGCTCACAGCCCAGAAATCCAGTTATTTCTTAGACTACATCAAAAGAAGCGTGGCCAGCAGGTCAAAGAAGGCGATTCTGCCCCTCTTCTCTAACCTGGTGAGATCTCCTCTGGAGTACTGTGTCGAGCTCTGGAGCCCTCAGGACAGAAAAGACATGGAACTGTTGGAGCACGTCCAGAGAAGGGCCACAAAACTGACCAGAGTGATGGAACTTCTCTGCTATCTAGAAAGGCTGTGAGTTAGGGTTGTTCAGCCTAGAGAAGAGAAGGCTGTGGAGAGACCTTATTGCTGCATTTCAATATTTAAAGAGGGCTAATAAGAAAGATGAAGACAAATGTTTTAGCAGGGCCTGTAGCAATAGGATGAGGGGTAGTGCTTCTAAGCCAAAAAAAAGTGTAGATTTAGAGCAGATATAAAGAAGAAGTATTTTACAGAGAGTGATGAAACACTGGCACATGTTTCATCACATCATTGGCACATCACCAGAGAGGTGATGGATGCCCCATTCCTAGAAACATTCAAGGTCAGGTTGGATGTGGCTGTGAGCAACCTGATCTAGTTGAAGACTTCCCTAGTCATTACAGGGGGATGGATTAGGTGGCCTCTAAGTGTTCCTTCCAACCCAAACCATGGTATGATTCTATGCAAAGGGCAGATTTTGCCACATCTTAAATATCAAAATAATATGTAACTGGACAGGATGTTGTCTAAAGGTCAAATCTTCATCCAAGCTACCTACAGACTTTAATTGGACCAGGATATTTAGCTTTAAATCTGAGAATAGTTTTCCTGTTAAATTTCAGTATTTATTGGATTTTTCATATAGACTTAATTTCATAGACAAGACCATGTGGTGACATCCAAGTTCATTTGGGGTAAAATAACATTAAAAGTTTGCTGTGTAGAGAAATCAGACCACAAGTTTACAGAATGTTCTTCCTCAGCCATTTAGACAACACTACTTGCCTTATTTTAACGGCCTGAAGAAAACAGCTGTGGGAAGAGAAGTTGAGACCTACCCAAACAGCAGCCACTCTTATGGTTTTCCTTATGGTCCACAGCAATACCTGAACTTCCCATCTTACAGTGGGCTTGTATACAGCATTATCAGGTGCATCTGCTACGAGTAACAGTATGCAGTAACCTTGCCCCAGGCACCTCCAGTCCTGAGCGCCAAATTGGAGGCAGCTGCTTTGCTCAACCTCTTGCACTGCTTCAGTAGTTGTCAGCACACATGGTTCAAGGTCAGTCCCAGGACAAAAAAGCCAAAGGGGGCACCCAGCAATTTCTTTTTCATGCTTTCTAACAGCAGCAGGAGAGTCTTCAGCAAACTGTAATTTAAACTGCCTATTTAGACTCTTACTTTCTTTTCTCCAAAACCCTTAGACGCTGAATCTAGTATCCCTTCTGCCCTTTAGCATGATACCTATTCCAATTATTAAATGTTTCTGCTCAATCTCAGCCTGACAAGAAGCTCAGAGCCAAAATTGTCAGTTCAAATTAAACTACTTAGTTGCTCACTAGCACACGCATGGAGACAAAGTAGATGCGAAGAATCTCCATGTGATAGAAGTTACAGATCCATTTTCAGAGATAAAAATCACAAAATCTAACTTCTGTGGAAAAGTGTGACAATGAACATGCTCAATTGTTACTATTCCAGACCTATCCAACCACTGTCAGAAATAGACATAGCTCAACACTGGTAACAAAGTTCTAAGACAAGGGAAATAATGTCACCAGGCAATGTTTATCCACAGCATAAATCCACTGGCTACATTAGTACAAGGGGTCAAAAGGCCTCACCACTTTTTAGGTCAGTGTTGCCAGTCGGGGAGGGAGTAGAAAGCAAAACCAATGTTGCAAGTCAAGTGAGATTTTATTTCCAATCTGTTGCCAACAGAATTTTGTTCTGCTTACATGACACTATTCATTGTGTTTTCAGAATAGTCTAAGCCAACAGAGAAAGACAGAAACAAATTATACAGATGTATTGACTTCTCATGCTTAACCTACCAAAATAAACAGAGAGAAGATGTGTAAAATAACTGAAGAGCAATCTATCAAAGATTTGAAAAAAAATAGGCCGGATGAGATTGGGGCAGGACATCAGTCTTCCATCCCACAATAGGTTGAAGTCTCAATATAAAAAACTGCTAAGGGAATTCAGGAGAAAAGAAAGCGTGAATAAACACAGAGCATCTGGGAAGTGGGTGACTATACACAGAGCTCAATAGTACAAAGTAGAAACCTAGGCGCTGCAAAGCCTCATGTAAGCATTTGCCTCTCTATATATTCCCTGATGCGTACTGAAAACCTCAGGATTTTACTGCAAATTGTGTGACAGTGCAAGGGCTCCAGTTAGAATCCCAGCTGTTGGAAACATTTTACTACCCAAGTATATACTAAATTCACTTTCCATCCAGGCACAAACTGAAATCCAAGAATGACTTTTTTATTCCAATATAACTAGCAGGGGAAAAAGCCACAGCTGATTTGAATTGAAATATTGTGATTTTTACACAAATCTTATGTCAACTGCTGTCTCATCAGAAAACTGAGATTAACAAACTGAAAGGAAAATTTTTCTTCATAATTCAGCCTTTGTGGTACAACTTTTATTAACAGAGAAACAATAGTGAATCTATAGTGGAGAAAGAGTCAGTGCAGAGCATTAAGTAGTTATTCAACTGTGCTATTTAATTATGTTCTAGGAAAGTTTAACAATTTAGTGCAAGTATATGATTAAGCTCTTGTACCGATAAACAGTTTACTACTGAAAGTCCATTTAATTGAAATTTAAGTAATATTTTTTCTGTATTGGAAACTGGGAAAACACAGTTTCAGTTGTTCCCAAATTGTATATGAATTAGAGATAAATACGATAACATTTTTGTCTGCAGTTTCTGTCAGTAGATTAAGAAAAAAATAGTTCCTGATCTGTTTAATGCAATAAACTTGTGACTAATACCCTTCTCCAAGAAGTAAGGAACTTACTTCTTCCCCTCCTCCTCATTTCCTCTTGCCAAAAGACTACTCTGGCTGTCAGGCTACCTCGTATACTCAGGTAACTTTTACACTATTGTTCTTGTAAAGAAAATGGATATGGACTACCTAAGAAATATTAAATTCAGAGGATTATGATGGGTTTTTGCCAGATAGGAGAGTGAGGAATATAATGTGAGGTATAAACATTATTTATGGGGCTCATAATTTTCAATTTTACAACTCCTCTGAAAAAATCTGTTATTAACCTAGACCTCCTTTTAGGCTACATGCTTTTCTTTAGGATAGCTTGTGCCTAACAGACACGATTCACTTTTAAGAGACGAAACACAAACTAGTCAATTCGTCACACAATGCTGCTATTGTTTTTGGTCTATTCATTTTTAAGACATTTTTTCCTGAAGATAAAAGATTGAATGGCTTTTTGGAAACGGAAAATCTTTACCAAGCTTTATGGTTTCTAAGTGAAAGTCAATAACGTTTCAGGATGTAACAGCCAACCAGAGTGCAGAACACGAAAAGGATCAAAGTTTTTGCCTTAATTTGTAAACTGTGTTGGTACTATCTACATGAAGTTGTGCAAAGCATTTGACACTGCTGCACAACATCCTTGTCTTTAAATTAGAGAGATATGGATTTGATGGATGGACCATTGAGTGGATAAGGAGTTGGCTGGGTGGTCAGCTCTCAAAGAGCTGCAGTTAATGGTTCGATGCCCAAGCAGAGACCAGTGATGAGTGGCATTCTGCAGAGATTCATATTGCAACCGATGCTGTTTAACATTTTTGTTGGAGACACAGTATGATTTAGAGCACCCTTAACATCTTTGCCAACAACACCAAGCTGAGTAGCATGGTTAACATGCTGGAGGGAGGGGGTGCCATCAGGAGGGACCTTGACAGGCTTGAGACGTGAGCCTGTGTGAACCTCATGAAGTTCAACAAGGCCAAGCGCACAGTCTTGCACATGGGTTGACACAATCCCAAGCACAGTTACTGGCTGGGTAGAGAATGGATTGAGAGCAGCCTTGAAGAGAAGGACTTAGGATTTTGGTTGATAAGAAACTTAACATAAGCTGGCAATGTTCACTTGCAGACCAGAAAGCCAACTGTATACATTCTCATGAGCTCTACCTGGAGTAGTGTATTCAAATTTGGGGCCCTCTGTGTGAGAAGGACATGGATTTATTGAAGCAAGTCCAGAGGGCACAAAAATGAGCAGACAGCTGACCACCTCTCCTATGAAGACAGAGTTGGATCTGTTCAGCCTGGAGAAGAAAAGGCTCTGGGCAGAACCTTATAGCAGCCTTCCCATACCTAAAGGTGACATACAAGAAATCAGGAGAGGGATTTTTCACAGCTGCATGTAGTGATAGGATGAGGGTTAATGGGTTTAAACTGAAAGAGGTTAGGTATAAATTGGATGGATATAAGGAAGGAATTCTTTGCTGTGAGGATGACGAGGTACTGGAGCAGGTTGCCTTGAGAAGTCAAAGATGTTCCCTCCCCAGAATTGTTCAAGGCCATGGTGAATGGGGCTTTGAGCAACCTCTTCTAGTGGAAGGTGTCTTTACCCATGGCGAAGGGTTTAGGACTAGGGCAACATTCTGTGATGGTTCCATGATGCTACTAGTATTCCATAACTCATCCTCCTGACAATTAATTCAGAAGAACAAAAAGGGAGAAATTAATGAAGTTATGTAATTGTAATGAGCCTTGGAAACTGTAAAATGATTAATTCTGTATAAAATTAACATAATTTCAATGCTGAAAGGTTCCATTAACTAGAATACGGTCTACTACAGCATGGAAATCGCTGAACAGATGAGATTTGCTGATGCAGCATGTAGTTCGCTCTATTCTAGCAAGATATCCAGAAAAGATAAAATATTTTGTCTCTTCTTTCTGTTACTTGTTGGAGTCTTTGCAACTAGGGCATGTCTTATAGATGTAACACCTTAGTATAGTCTTACATTTCAAAACCCAGAATTCAATGAATTTGAAGTCAGCACGTTCACTCAGTTTGACATGTACTTGTTTCTTCAGTTTCAACATTATCCCATACCAGAAACAGGATAAGAGTATCATTGATTGTTAAAAAATAGGAGGCAAAGACATCTCCTCTGCTCTTTGATTAGTTGAATTATATTGCACAATTGTTAAATCCTAGCTTTAAATATCAAAATGTTGACACTGATCACCTTGAACATGTTTACTAGGTGCATTTTTCTTTCAGCATGCCTATTTAATTATATCAGCCTTCATAAAGTTAGAATCAATTTGTACCATTATCAAGTTCCTAATTTTGATAGAGTGGGAGTCTCAGATACTTAGTTTAGAATATTCATAACAGTGCTATAAGAAGATCTCACTAATGAAATGTAAGCTGTGAATATTAAAAATGATATTTTTTTATCACAAGTAGGTAGTTAAAACAACCAAGACTTTATTTCTCTTTTTCAACATGCTTGGGTGGTTAGACGTTGAGAAAATTAAAATGTCAGTTGTAGGTCTGCTTATAGTGCTATATAAATACATTTTCTTTTCACAAAGATTTCGACTTTTACTTACAGATACAACCAGATAATCCTACCACAAATATCTTTGGCTCAGATCACTTTCCTAGTCAAAATACAATCAATTTAAAGAAAAAACCTTATTTCCTCAACACTACATTTAAACTACTTGCAATTCAAAACTCATAATAAGGCATATGTAGAAAGAATTCTGCTTCATCTTCAGTTGCCTGGTAAGAATGATGTTGGACCTCTAACTTCCACTAACGTACCCTGGCAAGAGAGATCCAGTATATGTCCTTCTTTCGCAAATTCTTCTGTTGTGAATGGTGGTGACCATGCTCACACAAACTAGTAAATTACTTCTGAATTATCTCACCACCATATGTATTAGTTATGCTACAATGAGGCATGGATAACATATTCAAAAGTTCATGTCGTGGGATTCATCTCTCAGATGTTCCTTCATACAAAGCGCTTAGACATCGATATAAATACCTTTCTGTTTAATTGCTGTTAACATCTCTTTTTAGATATAATTGGTCGAGAAACCTTAATATCAAAGTAAAATCTCTGACACAAAACATACCCAACCACAAAATGCATGTCTTCACCAGATTTAAATTTGAGAGATTTCAATGCCAAGAGTAGCAGAGGTATTCATGAATGAAGTAATTTTACTCATTCAAACATTACGAAATGTAATCTTTCAGAGCCTTATGCAACCACTGCTACAAAATAATCTGTTAGACTATAATTAAATTATAAGATTGGGTTTTTTTCCATTTATTTTCCTGGTTGTAGGTAGGGAAGGTTATAGAACTGAAAGAAACCTATCAATTATAAAGGAACAGAAAAAAGTTTAATGTAGGGTTCTTATGAATATACAGAAGTCTGTCTCAAGATCTGTGGGTTCAGAGAAAGACCACAGTTCTTGGAAATCAGCAGTAAGCATTTTGAAATGACGTTCTGTGATATGACAGATTGTCCAGGGATACTTATAAGTATGAATGCTGCTGAATTTGAAATAGCCTAGAAGTATTACTGATCCAGGAGATCAGCTTAATAATGTGCTCAAATGTGCATGCAAATCCCACTTATTTATAAATCTACTTCCACTCTGAAGTTGGCTGTGCTGGCCACAGAATTATCACCATTTAGGTATCTGTCAGAAGTGTACGTTAGACAGAGGTAAATAACCATTTGTCATTTTGCAAAGGAACCTCCACCAGAAGAGACCTCGTAACTTTCCCTTACATTTTTTGACACTGAGGAAAGTTCAACATTGAACCAACACCCCAGGAAATTGGTAGTAAAGTATGAGCGAAAGCAGATCTTAAAACCTACTTTATTAAATTGCCTTTGAGATTGCAAAAATCAAGTCATTCCGTTTCTAGACTTTTAATATAGAAATGAATGAGAGCATTGCTATTCAGGTATACCAAAGCTGTTTCATGTCAGTATAGGTATGGCATTTTTTACGTTTATTGTTTGTTTTCCTCTGTTTATTTATCATAGATAGGTATTGACATTATTTTACTCCACATGTGTAGAAACTAGATTTTACTTCATTCTGCTAAATACATAAAATATTTCATTACTGAGGAGATTCTATGAAAAAGGATGTCAAAATCTTTATAATTTTACTATTTGAAGGTGAGTAAATGGGCTTGGCTTTTAATTATTTATCTACTTCTAATGGATCTTTTAAGGGGCAACTTTACGAAGAAGTCTAACTTATCACTTAGATCTTACTTCTTTATTAATTCCATTCCCATTCCCATCCTCAGATACTCATTAGTCCTCTCTGCTTCCTTTAGAATACAAAACCACTCTAATTAATGTATTTGTGTGTTGGTTTTCTATATTTCATCCTTACCTTCAGTTAATTCTTCCTTAATTTAACCTTCAGAGCTGCCAGCCATTTATACAAGAATATCTCAATGGAAACAACAGCCATACTTCCTGACAGCACACAGTATATGTGTAAACTGCCCTTACGTAATTCAGAAAAGATATGACAGTTGAAATGAATGCAAACCTGTTAAGAAAAAAATATATTTCTTAATAAATGTCTTAAATTTTTGTTGGGATATACGATGTATAGACCCATTCTTGCTAGAACTACAATAGCTAAAATTAAGGTACAAAAATAATATTTGGGCACTCAAAAGTTGCTGTTGAAGTTTCTAAGAAATTCTAATAACATATTCTGCCATCAGTTACATTGTGCATGTACAAGTTTAAAACCAAATTTTAAAAGCTCTAACATTTTTTATAGTATCCATAACAACAGAATAAACTTAGACTGGATGTAGAGAGAATTGTTTTCTCCTTTCAGGCAGTCAGACAGAAAATCATATTGTCCACAGAGGCCTTTCAGGCTCTGTGCTTCAAGGTTTTCAAGCCCAGCTGGATGAAGCCCTGAGCAATCCGGTGTGAGATCATGCCTGATTGTTCTGTAAGCAAGAAGTTGTACCACAGATTTTTTAAGGTCCTTCTAAATGTGCCTTATTCTAAAATTATGTTCTTGCTGTGGACCAAAATTAGATAAAAATGTAAACAATTACTTTTTCTAAAAGCCTGAAGAACAGGTCCAAAATTCAGTACCTGCAGGTAGTACCTCCATTGGTTAATGGACTAGGTGGCCAAATAAGTTCTGAATATTTTCCCCTTTTTCTTGTACATCTACTTAATTACATAGAGTTTTATTTAATTATAGTTGTCTATCAATCTCCTAAGTACTGATGTCCCATTCATTTCTTAATACAACAAACTCACAAAAATTAAAATAGATCCAAAAACCTAGAGTGATGTTTTTCTATTTTTTGAAATTTAGATTTAATTTTCCATGATACCATTTAAAGTGCCTAGAATCATTAAATGGCCTCTAGTATTTCTTAATATTTATTTACTATATTGTCCTGCTGCATCAAAAAGAAACACCAAATGCAATACAAATACGAATTTAGTCACCTGTCATCCTACCCTCATTTTACTAATTAGTAAGTTCCAACTTTTATTTAGAAATGGAATAATATGTATGAATGTAAACCAAGATTAAAATAAATTATTTAAATGCAGGCTTCTTTCTTGCTGACTTAAATAATGAATAAATTTGGTGATTTAATTCCATATGTTTAGACAAGACACAGGACAGTGATATCAGTATTGACATCTTCAACTAAAATTTGAAAATTTGATCACAGAGTAAGATAGGAAGGGAAGGCTCACTGCCATGTTAATTGATACATGTAGTTTCATGAGAAAAACTGCAAAATTTGTGTTGGAGAGGTAATAGTAATCTTAAATAACTTCTTATCTCAACGGGACTCTAAAAGCAATATAAAAAGGTAATAATTTTATTTTCATCATCATGTTACTACTTTTTTTCCCTTCTGTTGAGTTACAATTTCTGCCTTCATATAAGAATAGCAAGATATTTCAGAAAAAGGTACTGAAGTACACTATTGACATAAAAAAACACAGGCCGACAATTGTGTACAAAAGAGTCAGATATTATCAGAATTATTAAAACCAATTTTAAGTTGAAGTTACAAAAAATGGCAAATAGGACTGCAAACCACATTATTTTTTCTAAGTGTAAATCTCATTTCATACAATTTATTTTTCTCCACTTGCCAACTATGACAGCTGATATGTATCTTCTCGCAGTTTTCCTGGCTATGCTGTTTAACAAAAGACATTTCTTCCTTATGGATCACAGCATTATCAACTCTCAAGCTGATACATCAAGTTAAGTGAAAGAGAGTTTACTGTGCCGTGAATTTGCTAAGTAATGTGCAGTGGATATGGAACAGGTCACATTACAGGTGTCCTCCGAAAGTCAGCCAGTTCACTGAAACCACTTTTACAACAGTTTAGTTGAGGCTAAAATTTGTGAAAAGTAAACATTTGTAAATAAAATGCAAAATATTCACATAAATGACATAAAATGCTATGTGTTGACACAGAAGAAAAGAAAATATAAAAAAATAAAAAAGTAATTCTACTTTATTTCCTCTCACCCTTCTTAAAAGAAACAGACTTGAACACTGATATTGTGGAAATCATTTGGATTTGGTTCTTCCTTTCTGCCCCCCTCCCTACCCCCAGCACCTGATGTTCAGTAACCCAAGTTTAGACCTTCCTCTTGCCAAATCCATACTTGATAGCAAAGCTTGAAGGTCTTAAAGACACTGACAGTGCACAAATAATTGTCATATACTTCATCCAAAGGCAGAATGCGAGTCATGTATTCTGATTTACATGCAGGCTAATTGTCTACGCTTCTTTTATGGTCAATAAAGGGGAAGAGATGCTGAAAGGCTACAACTCATCACATCCTAAAATAGATGTCTAAAACAGGTTACATGAATCACTCTGCAGTAGTACTTTTTTTCTGAATAGTAACTATAAAGATAACTCAGATAAGTAGCTCAGATGTCTATGCTACATTATAGATCCCTACGTTATAAATATCTAAAAGTAGATGAGAGATTTCCATATTGGCTTAACTAAAACCATTACCTCCTCTGAAGTATACATAACAGTACTCTCGGAATTGTGTAACTAGGATGAATTCATATAGCTCATAACTTATTCTTACCTGAGCCCAAATACAATGATAACTACTGTCTACTATTTTGATACTTAAATATAGGATAGCTGGAGTTAGTAGAGGAGAACACAAATAATAATTCCCAGCTTATAAGGAAAGACTGAAGAAATCGGGGTTGCTGAATTAATAAAACCCTTTTTTTTAATCATCTAGGCTCTTACAAAGCAGAAGGAGGCAATTTCTCATTTCTCATCTTGGGAATGATTTGCAGTAATTAGCCTAAATTATAACAGGTGAGGTTCAGGTCTGACATTATGGTACTTACTTAATTTAAGCACTGCAAATATGTTGCAGGGTTTAACTGCAGTTTGAGTAAAAGAGACACCACACTTCTGTCAGCCACACTAATAGCTCTTTGTACCAAAGTATGTAATCACAGAATTAATGAAGGGGACATTTTGTGAATTCACATGAACTTCATGCCATTTTTCTCATATAGAATATGTATATTTTTTGTTTAATGAGTTTTCTTGACACAGAACAATTCTTATGATAACTCACTACCAAAAAAGTTTTAACTCAGAGAATAAAGTTACATTGAAAATATTGACAGAAATTTAAGTACAGAGGGATGAACACTCTGCTATGATGGCAATTTTTAAAAAGTCAAGAGGATTTTCAGTAGTCATGCCAACTATTTTCTCTATTATTTACAGTGATGGAACACACAGTTTAAAACACAATACATTGTAGGGCCTTAGTTTCTCTATTTTGCATTACATTTACTAGTAGATTTTGTTAGTGGATGTCATGTAGATATTACATAGTAGAAGGAGATTGCTTCACTTTTAGTAGAACTTATATGCTCTTGAGCATAAGCAAAGTATTTTATGTGTTATAAATAAGGTATATATGTGCACGAACAGTCAGCTAGGCCTGGGTTTTCTTACAAGAAAAAATCTGAGAATAATCAGACAGTAAAACTGAGTCAACATGTTTAATTGTAAATAGAATCAATTAAAGTGCATAAATAAGTCAAACTGCAAATATATTTATCTTCATAACTGCTGGATGAGTTTGCTGTTTCTCGCACTTGCATCAAATTCGGTGAAGGAAGCAGTGACTGTTTTATATTCAAAGCTTAAAGAGCTGCCTGACGGAATAAACTTTTGGATATTTAAATTATGATGCATATCCAATGACCTGCAAAGTTTTTATGAGACTTTCTCCTGACAAAATAGTTATATTCAAAATAACAAATACTTACAATAACTGAGATAAATATTTAGGGACACTGCTGTACACTGAGAAAATAATTTTTTCAATATATAGGTAAAATTAATGAAGAATTTTGGAGAAACTCAAGAAATGTTGTTGTTACAGGGGATATTAAGGCAGTGAGACCCTTTCCCATAAGCATATAACGTATGACACTGTTATTTGGTACACTGTTTTACTTTCCTAGTCCCCTGACTTCCACTGTACAGACCTGAGAAAGATTTGTCCCATTTTAGTGACCTGCTAACTTTGTTGAGAAGCTTGCTCCTCACTGTCTCCTCAACCTCAAATTCTGTTGTGCAAGAAATTTAAGAGTATCTGTGGACCAAGATAAGGAGCATCTCTTTTGAACTTGAGAAGTATAGCAGTATTATTTTAACTCTGCTCTCACTGAAGCAGGATGAATATTCGGCTTATTTTGCATAAATGGACTCCTAGGAAGAAAACTGCTATACCTTGTGTTTTGTGTTGTTGTTGTTTCTTACCTAACTAAAGATACAGCATTTTTTGTTGAAGAAGTTATAAAGTATTACAGGTTGCTCAGAAGTGGTATAGCTTTACAGAAGTTATGTAGCTTCACAGAAGTGATGTAGCTTAGTCCAGCTAGTGCTGTTTCCAGCCACTATGATTTTGTAATAGTTAAGGAACTGCAAAACTTAAGCTGGTAGTAATCCTTTTTTGGCCTTTATCTCTACTACACACATGAACTGTCTTAAACTGCCTCCGTTTAAGTGAAAACAGGAGACTAAAGTGTAAAGTGTTTATCTAGGTTGCCTTTTCGAAGTTACTGCTTTACAGTTGTCCACCTTTCCTTCTCCTCAGGACTCATTTTTGTAAGAGATTATATTTTCTAACTCGAACAAATGTTATCTTGGGATCAAAGAATACTTAAACTTGCTTTTAGGAGAAGGAAGAAGGAGGAATTGGCAGTGTAATAAAATGTTCCACTCTTTAGCTTCCTAATAGGCATAGCTACCAATGAAATTCTGGTTCAGGCACACATGATGTTAGATTTACAGTGCTTTGCCAGAACAAAAGCCTTTTCAATGCAGGTTATACTCAATCCATTCCCTATTTCCAATGTTACAAAAAATGTTCTGTCTTGCAAGCTTCAATGCAGAATGACTGCAGAGGGTGTCTACTTAATTTTAATTCTCAGTGGGTCTACTGTACAAAAATTCATAGAGAGGTTTCCACCTCTTATGCATTCAGCTGCTACTAAATTAAGTTCTAAGGAGTTGTTTATAATCCAGTTTCTTCTAACATATTTCACATGTGGCACCCAAAACCCATAACTTTAAACCTCTTTGTAATAATTATTTTCTTCAAAGTGCTAGCAGAAATCCGTCCTCTTCTTTGTATGCTTAGAGAAGCATTATCTTATCTTTCACAATGCTGAATCCCCACTGTTTGCAGTAATCCGTACATATGTGGTAGTTTCAGAAAAAGCACTTCAGTGCTAGAAAAATGCTGATTCACTGGCACCAAAATGACATCTATAAAAATATTGCCGTCTCAAAGACAATAACTAAAGTTCTTTCTTTGCCTTCTCTTGCTTTACACAGTCTACAAAAGGGATACTGTGTAACAAGAAGCATCATAAATGCAGCTATGAGGGTATCAAGCTGGATTGCAAAAGAAATAATGTGGTTAATTTAAAAAAAGGAAAACAATAAAACAAGCACAGCAAAGTAACAACATGAAGCCAATCAATGAGTCCTGTATGACCAACTCAGTGGCTTTCTATGATAGGGTAACCGCAGCAGTGGACATGGGTAAACCGACAGATGTGATCTATCTGGACTTCTGTAAAGCCTTTGACACAGTCCCTCACAACATCCTTCTAAACTGGACAGATATGGATTTGATGGGGGGACAGTATGGAGGATAAAAACTGGTTGGATGGTCGTAGTCAAAGAGTAGTGGTCAATCGCTCAAAGATGGAGATCTGTGACAAGTGGTGTCCCTCAGGGGTCCGTACTGGCACTGATGCTGTTTAATATCTTTATCAACGATATTGACAGCGAGATCAAGTGCACCCTCAGCAAGTTTGCAGATGACACCAAGCTGAGTGGTGTAGTGGCCACACCAGAAGGACAGGATGTCATCCAGAGGGACCTGGATGGACTGGAGAAGTGGGCCTCTGAGAACCTCATGGGGTTCAACAAGGGCAAGTGTAGGGTCCTGCACCTGGGTTGGGGCAATCCCCAATTTCAGTGCAAGATGGGGGATGACGTGCTTGAGAGCAGCCCTGCAGAGAAGGACTTGGTGGTGCTGGTTGATGAGAAGCTCGACATGAGCTGGCAATGTGCGCTTACAGCCCAGAAGGCCAACTATATCCTGGGTTGCATCAAAAGAAGTGTGGCCAGCAGGGCAAGGGAAGTGATTCTGCCTTTCTATTCCTCTCTTGTGAGACCTCATCTGCAATATTGTGTCCAGTTCTGGAATCCTCAACATAACAAGGATACAGAGCTGTTGGAATGGGTCCAGAGGAGGGATACAAAGATGATCAGAGGTCTGGAGCACCTTCCATATAAGGACAGGCTGAGAGAGGTGGGGTTGTTCAGCCTGGAGAAGAGAAGGCATGGAGGAGACCTTATAGTGACCTTCCAGTACCTGAAAGGGGCTACAGGAAAGCTGGAGAGGGGCTATGCATAAAGGCCTGTGGTGATAGCACAAGAGGGAATGGGTACAAACTGGAGAGGGGCAGTTCAGACTAGAAATTAGGAAGAATTTCTTCACCATGAGAGTGGTGAGGCACTGGCACAGGTTGCCCAGGGAGGTTGTGGATGCTCCATCCTGGAGGTGTTCAAGGCCAGGTTGGATGGGGCCTTGGGCAGCCTGATTTAGTGGGATGTCTCTGCCCATGGCAAAGTAGTTGGAACTGGATGATCTTTAAGATCCCTTCCAACCCTAACCATTCTATAATTCTGTGATTCTATGGTCTGAAACAAATCATTCTTCTGTTAATGGACCATTTAACCAGCCACCAATTAAAGAGTGTGAATTTTTTTTATGTATGCTGCATAATTTAACAATTGTTTAAACTTTCCCAGTCAAAACCACTTGGCAGAAGGTAGACTAACAGAGAAGGATAATGATTTTCAGCTAACCAAGTACAGTGACACACGTAGTTTTTCATGTTTATAGCGATTTATGAAATATCGTGTGAAAAAGCATTTAAAAATCCCATAATGTAGAAAACAAGGGTCACCTATTTCTTTAAATTTCCAGTGTGAGATGATACAATTAAAAAAAAATGCAACATTTGACAGCTAGCAGAAACCTCTTGAAGTACTAGCAAAAACTCAGCATGGAAAAAAATCAGCCTGAGAAAATTTATCTTATTTTGTAAATGTTTTCTACCATATCTGTAAGAAAATATATATATATATATATTTGCTTATAATTCTTAGTTCCTTTTTTCAAGAATAGTCTATACTCCTCCTGAAATAAATGAAAAGAAATCTTGCTGTCCGCCTTGTCACCAAAGCCAAGTCTTTGTTTTAAGTCTTCTGCATTTTAGAGGAAGCTGATCTTGCATACAAATAAATTGAATTCCATCTAGTCCTGGTTCAGAAATGTCAGTCACAGTTCTTTTAATATATTTTCCTAGTAGTAAATTTTCTCTTTTCAGTGTCACTGTTCTCCAGTTTGGCCACTGTCAGCCTGCATGCGGTGCCTTATTTTTTAATCACTGCAATTTCACATTTTGTGAAATCAATTGAACTTAGTCTAAATATCACCATGGCAAACAGGGCCTCCTAAAGGCTACATAGGGTTTCTATCCACCCCAATTCGTAGTTCACAGAATTTTAAAGTTATGATTGACATAGATACGAAATTTTCCAAACCACAAGCCACTACTTAGAATAGAAATAATCAAATTTTCTTTTTCCTGATTAGAGCTTTAGGTTAAGTAGCTTATTCGGTTTTCTGCATTCTTTGTTAACAAGGTGAAAACAGCAGATTATGCAATGGTTCCCAGAAACATCAAGCTACTCCACTATCTAGAAACTCAAATATTCCTCCTTTTCTCTCTACCAAACATGCATACTAAACTATCTGTCACTTGTTCCCGTAGTACAAAACGATTCTTCTTTAATGATAGTAAGAAAAAGTACAGGTAATTTTCAGGCACTTTACTTCTTTAGCAATAGGGTAAGAAAAACTTTTGGTACCATCCAAGCTCTGTTCTAGAATATAGTCTACAATTTACAGTAATAATGCATTTCTAATACATACACTGTTGCACTGCAGCACATCAGAAATTCATTGTCCATAGCATCATGTTAAGTTTCCACGCTATACTTACATATTTTATTAATCAATCTTATTCAAGAACTATTTCAACCAAATCTTATATTTCTAATTTTTATCACATTCTTATATTTATATCAAATAGGCATGTCAGAATAGGCAGCCAGAATTCATTATTTGTGGTACAAAGAGTCAAATCACTGTAAAGCAAAATATGCCTTTTGTTCTTGATTTTGATATTGTTACTGGAAGTAGCAAAAAAAAAAAAAAAAAAAAACAGGAGAGAAAGAGGTATTTCTACTTTCTGCATTTCTTCACATTTCTCAAGAGTTAGTTATAGAAACTTTTGGTTTTGTTTTCAGTTAAATTGTTATGGGAGCTGTACTTATTTGTAGCTGTGCCAAAATTGACCACCAACTTATACAGATCTTATACAGAGTTTTTCCCTTTCTTCTGTCTACACCCTGGTATATCCATAGTCAACAGTCTCACCCCTGTTTGACCTTTATTTTATCAGGCAGTGCTAAACTCAGTCCAAATGCTGGAAAAAAGTCTAACTGGATGAACCAGGAATAAAAGCTTTGTCTCAGTCTCTGTTAGACTGAGAGAGTTCCTGTAAATGGGGACAAACCAACAAGAACATCCTCGTCATTAATTACATGCCTTAAATTAAGATTATCAATTTCAGTTAATTTATTTACTAAGTTCATTTTAGGTATTTTCATAAAGAATCAAGGTATCAGGTAGTACTAATATTTAAAGTGAAAATTGTAAATCATAATCTCATACTAGCAAGTCACTGGAAATGAGTGTCTGGAGCAGCTCTGAAATGTCCTATTTTTTTAAACACCATTTAAGAAGCAGGCAGGTTCCTTTCTGCCTCTTAAATTGAGAATTTATCAGGTCTTAATGTGTGGAGAATCATCTTGGACAGAGATCATAAAGCTGTAGGAAACCATATCCAAAAGAAAAAGCAACAGATCTATCACAGAGCAGATGCAAATTTACAGATTAGGAGATATTTTAATTACTACAGCTCTCAGTTTGATGAGGATAAAATAAAATAATCTAGAGGGAAAAAAAACAGCAATGAAAAGCCAATAAGTTTATGTATAATCCCTCTGTTGAAAATTTGTTGTCTTTTCAAGAAAGTTTTAATCATTCTGTCTTCTTCTTTATCTGCAGTTTTATGAAGCTACTTCCTGAAAATGTTCTATTTATCACTATAAATATGTGTATTCATTTAGCTGTTATATGAATGGAAAGAATAAAGCAGTCTTGATTAGTATCTTTGAGTTTCATAGGGAAAAAATACATAATTTGTAATCTCTAAAAGTATTTAATATATAATAAAATGACTATTTCTAAGTCCTTCAACTGTTCAATTGTACTTGCTTCCTGAAGCCTTTATTTACCCCATATCAACTCATCTAAGAAAAAAATATAAATTCAAACCTCTGACTCATTTGTGCAAGTAAAACAGAAAAGAGGATTTGCATGCCTTAAAATTTTAGTACATTTAATCATAGAATAATAGAATGGCTTGGGTTGGACCTTTACAGGTCATCTACTCCAGCCCTCCTGTAGTGAGCAGAGGCATCTTCAACTAGATCAGGTTGCTCAGAGGCCCATCCAACCTGATCTTGAATGTTTCCAGGGACGGGACATCTACCACCTCTCTGGGCAACCTGTTCCAGTGTTTCACTACCCTCAGCATGAAAAATTTCTTCCTAATGCTTACTCTAGACTTCTTTTAGTTTAAAACAATTATGCTTCACCCTGTCACTGCAGGCCCTGCTAAAATATTTCCCCCATCTTTCTTATAATTTCCCTTTAAATATTGAAAGGCTGCAGTAATGTCTCCTTCATAGGGGAGGTGTTTCAGGCTTCTGATAATTTTTGTGGCCCTCCTCTGGGCCCACTCCAACAGGTTCGTGTCTTTCCTCTGCTGAGGACTCCAGAGCTGGACAAAGTATTCCAGGTGTGGCCTCACCAGAGCAGCATAGAGGGGCAGAGTAACCTTCCTCCACTGCTGACCACACTTCCTTTGATGCAGCCCAGGATACAGTTGGCCTTCTGTGATACAAGGACACATTGCTGGCTCATGGCCAGCTTCTCATCCACGAGAACTCTTAGGTCCTTTTTCATAGGGCTGCTTGCAATCTCTTCATCCCCTAGTCCATATTGATGCTGACCCAGGTGCAGGACCAGGTGCAGGTTGCCCTGACCCAGGTGCAGGATATTGCACTTTGCCTTGTTGAATCTCTTGAGGTTTTCACAAGCCCACTTCTCCAGCTTGCTAAAGTCCCTGTGGATGACATCCCGTCCCTTAGGGGTATCAACCTCACCACTCAGCTTTGTGTCATCCGGAGATTTGCTGAAGGTGCACTCGATTCCATTGTCTATATCATTGATGAAGATATTAATCACTACATCCCAGGCAGACTCCAACCTTGATGTCCCGGATTAGCTTGCTCACATTGGTGATCATCAAGTCAAGTTTTGCATCTCCCTGGTAGGGGTGTCTATTACCTGGCTTAAAAAGTTGTTATCAATGCACTCTAGGAGTCTCCTGGATAGCCTACATCTTGCCCTGCTAATTTTCCAGCAGATGATTGCGTGGTTAAAGTCCCCCACCAGGACGAGAGCCTGCAAGCAGAATGCTTCTCATAGCTGGAGATTAAGAAACATTATGAGGTTGAGAGAAAGATAAAGAGTCCAAGAAAGTAACAGAAAAACCTTCCATTAACCTCACCCAGTTTTTAAATACCCAAGCTGAACTATATAAAATGAGAGCTATGGATCCTTGCCTGAGAAAGCAAAAATACTCATTTCTCCTTCTAATGAAGAAATAAAGATTTTAGATATGTTCCCCATCTTTCACTGTGGACTGTTATGTATTTTCTGTTTCTGTGTTTCTCAGAAGCCATTAAAAATTAGGATTTACATGAACATGAAAACAGTATTAAAAGTTGTTCCCCCAACAACAAAAGCAATGTGAAAATTCTTCACAGTCAAGATTCAGTTACTATTTGAGATAGAAATATTTTGGTCAGTGCACATTAATTAATAATGGGCTGGTTGATGTTTCTCTACAGTAATATGCCAGTTTAACAAATAGCTGTGGCCAGATTCACACTAGCAGTAGAAGTTTTGAAGCTCTGTGGAAAGTGTTGTGTACAGAACACTTCCACTCTTTCACAAGTGTAGGATATAAACATTTAAAAAGGTCTTTTCAGGCCATTCAGTGAGAAAAATCTCTAGTAAGGACATTTTCAACTTTATGTTGTTTCATTTTATTTCATAGAAGGGGAAATAACCTGAGGTGAAAATGTAGAAAGGGAATAATTTTCTTGGCATACCTACATCATATATGTCTTTAAGTTGATAATTCTTCTGTAGGAATAACTAGGGTGCGTTATACGGAGAAGGCAACTACTTAGTTTGGAATAAGTCAAGGAAATATATAATATCAATATTGATTTCAAGTCTTCTTTTCTTACCTTGGAAAAGAAAGAGTGTACTTTTGGTACTCAAATGCACAGTGATAGAACTACTGTAGATATCTTGATTCCAGTTGGGGGCGGCCTCATAGTATTTCCCACAAATACATGGCAGTCTCTGCATTTAATTCCAACAGGCTCACAATTTAGTTCTCAGCTGTGATACTTGGATCATGGATTTCTTTCCCTGCTAGTAGCCTGTTATCATTCATCCCCTTCAAAGGACCCATTCTGATCCAGTGGAGACAGCAGTCAGTGCACTGAACTAGAGGATGCAATCTTCTCTAAGCAACGTATAAACTTTAGTATGAATTTCTGCTTACATGGATATCCAGAGTATTTACAATTTTTATTCTTCCATTTTTCTTTTATTAGTCATACTCATTGTGTGTCTTATATCTATATTTGGAATACTAGGAATTTCACTCATATGTTTAATTTTCCCTCCAGGCTACAGATTCATTTGTCATTACTTGAGACTTGCTTACACAACTCATCTCAGCTGCAACTGCTTACATATCTTCCTTCCAAAGACAATGCAGTTTGCAATTTATCACGTCTGCACAGCTTCTTAGCATCTGTTTTACACCAGGATGTGCTGGTTTTCTTTGATCTCAGTAAGGAAGGCACTCAGCCTCCGTAAGGTATCAATCCAAATACTTTTTTTTAAAGGTAACTTTGCATAGAGAAAGAGGATAGTATAGGTAATCTTACTTATCTCAGATGTTGGGAATTTCAATTTATGCAACATCAAATGTGTCTCTGATTAGGACACAGCACACAAGTCAGATGGTCAGCTCCTGTGTATGGTACAGTAACTCCTTTTGACCATTCATTAAAAATTATAAAAAAGCGAACAATTTCCTTCATCATTTTCACTGCCGGACATAGAAGATTCTCACACAGAACTTCTTGCTGAACTGCTGGATAAAGGCAAGGCTGTACAGGTGGCATAATTGCTGATACCAAGTGGGATGGTTGCCTGCAGGCCTATCTGTTGCCACCAGCTGGCTGGACTTTCCTTGCAAACATAAGATCTATGTAGTACAATACATCCTGGAGGCCATCCTGGACGTGCAGAATAGCACAGCTCAGACATGCACATGCTCAGGTTAGCTGTTGTGTGGGTCACCAGCTTCTCCCTGTACAGTGGCCTTTTGCTCAGGAACACCACGGTGTCTTGCTGTTTTTCAGCTGGTTATGATCTCATATCTTGTAAAAAGGACAAGCTTGTTTTGATCATTAAGGGTCCAAGATGGATATTTTTTCTTAGAAAATTACAATATGTTGAAAATTGCAGTTCCCATGTGTTTTAAGGTCAAGGATGGAATTGTGTACCAAAACAGCAGTAGAAACAGAGGCATTATTAGTTCTAAGGGGAATGAATGACTGCAAATCAGGTGGAAAGAGTTAAGATTCTGGCCAAACTGTTACAAAAATTAACAAAATTATTTTGTTTTCAACCCCATAGGCTGGACTTATTTTCTACATTCACACTGATAACTGCTGCATAATATAATCCACGGAAAGCAGAAATATTACTTATAGTATACTTTGGTATTTTTGCTAGTTTGTGCCAAAATTACAGATTCAAAGAGACTATGGAAATTAAAATCATAGAATCGTAGAATCATAGAATGATTTGAGTTGGAGTTCCAACTCTTCTGCCATGGGCAGGGACACCTTGCACTAGGTCAGGCTGCTCAAGGCCTCATCCAACCAGGCCTGGAACACTTCCAGGGAGGGGGCATCCACAACTTCCCTGGGCAACCTGTGCCAGTGCCTCACCACCTTTGTTGTGAAGAAATTCCTCCTTATGTGTAGTCTGAATCTTCTCCTCTCCTATTTATAGCCATTCCCTCTAGTCCTATCACTACACGCCTTTGTAAAAAGTCCCTCGCCAGGTTTCTTGTAGGCTCCCTTCAGGTACTGGAAGGTCGCTATAAGGTCTCCTCCATGCCTTCTCTCCTCCAGGCTGAACAACCTCAACTCTCTCAGCCTGTCTTCGTGTGGAAGGTGCTCCAGCCCTCTGATCATCTTTGTAGCCCTCCTCTGGACCCATTCCAACAGCTCCATATCCTTCTTATATCAAGGATTCCAGAACAGGACACAATACTCCAGGTGGGGTCTCACAAGAGCAGAGAAGAGGGGCAGAATCATCTCCCATGTCCTGCTGGCCACACTTCTTTTGGTGCAGCCAAGGAAACGGTTGGCCTTCTGGACTGAAAGCGCATATTGCCAGCTCATGTCGATCTTCTCATCAACCAGCACCACCAAGTCCTTCTCTGCAGGGCTGCTCTCAAGCACGTCATCCCCCATTCTGTATTGAAACCATGGATTACCCCAACCCAGGTGCAGGACCTTACACTTGCCCTTGTTGAACCTCATGATGTTTGCACAGGCCCACTTCTCTAGTCTGTCCAGGTCCCTCTGGATGACATCCCGTCCTTGTGGTGTGGCAACTGCACCACTCAGCTTGGTGTCATCTACAAACTTGCTGAGGGTGCACTCGATCTCACTGCCCCTATCATTGATAAATATATTAAACAGCACTGGTCCCAGTACAGACAGCACTTGTCAAGGATCTCCATCTGGACATCAAGCCATTGACCACTACTCTCTGAATATGACTATCCAACCAAATTCTTATCCATCTCACAGTACACCCATCAAATCCATATCTCTCCAATTTATTAAGAAGGATGTTGTGGGGGACCATGCCAAAAGCTTTACAGAAGTCCAGGTGGATTACATCATTTGGTTTTCCCATGTCCACTGCTGTGATCACCCCACCATAGAAAGCCACTAGGTTGGTCATACAGGACTTGCCCCTGGTGAAGCCATGCTCACTGCCGCTAATCACTTCCCTGTCCTCCATATGCTTTAGCATAGCTTCTAGAAGGATCTGTTCTACAATCTTCTCAGGCACAGATATGAGGCTGATAGGTCAGTAGTTCCTGGGGTCATCTTTTCTGCCCTTTTTGAAAATGAGCATGTTACCCTTCTTCTAGTCACCTGGGATTTCTCTTGACTGCCATGACTTTTCAAATATTATGGAGAGTGGCTCGGCCACCACATCAGCCAACTTCATCGGGACTCTGGGATACATCTCATCAGGTTCCATAGACTTATATATGTTCAGGTTCCTCAAGTGATCACGAACCTGATCCTCCCACGCAGTGGGAGGGACTATACCCACCTGGTCCCCTTTTTGTTGTCCATTGACCCAGGAGGGGTGAGGAGAGTGGTTGTCAGTGAAGACTGAGGCAAAAAATTTCTTGAGTACCTCAGCCTTCTCCTCAGCTGTTGATGTGAGGTCATCATTTTCATCCATCCATGGGTGTTTGCTTTCTTAACCTTCTTTTTCTGACTGACATACCTGTAGAAGCCCTTCTTCTTAGTCTTCATTTCCCTTGCCAAGTTCAGCTCCAGCTGTGCTTTGACCTTCTGTACACAATCAGTCAGCATCCCTATACCTTTTGCAGGTTCTCTGTCCGTGCTCGTATTGCCTGTACTGTTCCCTCTTGTGTATTACATATTACACAATTTGTAGCTTACTGTTCTAACTGTCTGGAAGAAGAGACAGAATGCTGCTATCAGAAGAAAGGGTGTGGTATAAACTTATGACATTATATAAGTTATTGGTGTTTTTTCTCTTCATAAAATCGCACCAAACTTCACAACTTATTATAATCAACACAAGAAGCTAAGTACACAAGTAAACAACATGCTTTAACTATAATTATATTTCATACTCACGTAAGACTTTACAAAATTTTATCTTCCACCTTACTGAATGGGAATATTAGAGAAAGAAGTTAACATGAGTGGTGTGAAAATGCAGAATAAGATAATGAGAAATGGGACTAGTGCTCCGGAGTTGCGGGCTCTCCAAACTGGTTTGCTTTCATAGAGACAGGATTGTGAGAAATAAAAATCCTGAATTCAAGAAATGTGATATCTTACCCTGAGCAGATGTTTAGAGTTCTAACTGTTCCTTTACACTGTAAGTTCCTCAAGATATTCTCAGTTACTGCAAAAGGAAAAGACTTTTTTTTTCATTTCTCTCTCTCTGCCAGTCAGTTTACATTTGAAATTATATAAATGCAAGAAGATGACTAGATATTTGAGGACAAAAAATTATCAAAGGATGACTTGACAGAAGGGTTTACTTCTGAAAAATAAATGAATCTCAGAATAGATTATAAAAATAAAAAAGAGAGGATAATTCATTGGCTAATGGGGTGAGTTCATCTCCATTGTGACTGATGAAAAATTAGTAGAATGACTGAGACTTTTTTTTACTAAGATGATATATAACTCCTTTTATCATGTGCATAGAAATAATCGGTGATTAGGATCTTGTTCAAGATCCATTTTAGGAAATTAACAGCCTTGTCAATTATCCTGGTATGAATTTCTTAGTTTTCTGTAAGTACTCTTATGAGTGCTTTCGATAGAAGAGTCTTTACCAATGCCATGTCAGCCTGGAACTGATGTCTCTCCCTATTTAGTCATGTATCAATGTTTTCTTTTTAAATAATCCTATTGTAGTGATTGAGGAAGAGTCTTATTACTTAACCAGTAAGGAATTTTTCATTTATGTTATCCTGTTAAAAGCACCCTCTATATATTCTCTTCTGATCAATGTGTTTAAAGAAATAGTCCAATTCTCTGTTCATATAAATACCTTCTGTTTTAACGTGGTTCGCTAAAGTTATGTGTAATGATCAGCACAAAGTGAATTATCTAATAAACGCAGACCACTAAAAAAAAATATGACATCTACTGAGTGCCTCATAGAAAATATCTTAGTTTGTCAAAAATATCAGATATTGGTGCACAGAAAAGTTAGCAACAGCAGGGTCTGTTAGCTATTCCCGTCAGACCTCAGCACACTCAGTTTGGGAATATTTGACATAGTCAATATAAAAATTTTTAAAAACTCCCAGACTGTTGCTTGGTAATGAAAAGAAATGAGTAGCATATATCATAAAAGACAAGAGAATATATCAGATAATTGTATCATTCCAAAAAAGAACAAGCTTTATGAATTATTGTATAGGGTCATTAAACAAATATTTGTAGCACGTTGACCTTGTCTGGCTGCCAGAACTCCGGGCAGCTGCTTTCTTTCTGCCCTTCCTCAGTAAGAGAGTCAGATATAAAAAGATGCAAAAGCTTATGGGTCAAGATAAAGACAGAGAGATCATTTACCAGTTACTGTGACAGGGCTGTGACAGGGCAAACAGACTCAAGTTGAGCAAATTATTTTAATTTATTGCCAATTTAAAAATAGAGTTGGATGTTGAGAAAAAAGACAACTGCTCTAATATGTGTCCTTTCCACAAGCTATAGGCCTTCAGGAACAGACCGCTCCCGCATCGGCATCCCAGAGGCTACAATTTCTGCCAGAAAATCTGTTCCTTTCCACAAGACACAGCTCCTGCCAGGAGACAGCTCTTGTGTGAGTTTTCTTTGGACTGCAGCTTCCCTTAAGGCATGTCTACCTGCTGCAGCACAGTGTTCTCTATGGGCTGAAGTGTGGATATCTACTCTGGCATAGTCTTCTTCACAGATCTCAGGGATTACCTGTTTCACTGTGATCCTCTCCATGGGCTGCAGAGGGACACCTGCTTCACTTTGGTCTTCTCCTTGTACTGCAGAGAAATCTCTATTCTAGTGCCTGAAGCATCTCCTACTTCTCTTCTGGTGCTGGTGTCCTTTCCTGATCTTTTCCTTGACCTGCTGTCAATATGCCTTCTAATGTAGCCAGGACATCACTAACTTTCTTTGCCACAGAGGACATCAGGTTGGACAACTTAGTATCCACCATGGTCTCCAGGTAATTTCCTGCAAAGCTCCTTTTCAGCTGGGCAGGCTCCATGTATACTGGTGCACGGGGTCATCCTTCACCAGATGCAAAACTTTGCACTTCCCTGTATTGAACTCCATGAGGTTCCTGTCAACTAATTTTTCCAGCTTCTTGAGGTCCCTCTGAATTTTAGCAGAACCCTCTGACGTATCTGCCACTCCTCCTGGATTTGCGTCATCAGAAAACTTGCTGAGGGTAAACTCTGCTCTGCCATCCAGATAGTTAATGAAGATGTTGAATAGGACTGGAATAATTGACCCCTAGCGCACATTACTGGTTACTGGCCTTCAGCTAGACTGCATGTCACTGATCACCGCCTCCTGGGCCCAGCCATTAAGCCAGTATTCAGACCACCTTACTGTCTTCTTATCCAACCTATATTTAGAATCACGGAATCATTAAGGTTGGAAAGGACTTCTAATATCATCCAGTCCAACCATCAACATAATACCAGTATGACTATTAAACTGTGTCCTTAAGCACTACATCTACATTTTCTTTGAAATTGAAATGTATGGTGACTCGGTCACGTTCCTGGGCAGCCTGTTCCAATGTTCTTCGCTCTTTCAGTAAAGAAAATTTTCCTAGTATCCAATTTAACTCTCCCCTGGTGCAACTTTAGCCCATTTTCAGTCACACTATCATTTATTACTTGGTTGAAGAGACCAACACCCACCTTGCTACAACCTCATTTTAGGCAGTCGTAGAGAGTAATAAGGTCACCCCTCAGTCCTCTTCTATATGCTAAACAATCCCATTTTTTTTCAGCCATTCCTCATAGGAGTTCTTCTCCAGACCTTTCAACAGTTTCATTGCCCTCCTCTGGACACACTCCAGAGCCTCAATATCTTTCTTGTAGTGAGAGGTCCCAAATGGAACACACTGTTCAGATGCGGACTCACCAGTGCCAAAAAAAAAAGGGATAGGATCACTTCCCTGCTCCTGCTGGCCACACCATGGCTGATACAAGCCAGGATGCTCTTGGTCTTCTTGGCTACCTGGGTACACTGCTGGCATATCAGCTGGCTGTCAACCAGCAGCCCCAGGTCCTTTTCAGCCAGGCAGCTGTGCAGCCACATTTCCGAAGCCTGTAGCATTGCATGGGGCTGTTGTGATCAAAATGCAAAACCCAGCACTTAGCCTTATTGAATGTCAAATAACTGGCCTTCAACCATCGATCCAGCCTTCTTGCCCTCAAGCAGATTGACATTTCTGCACAATTTGGTGTCATCTGCAAACTTGCTGAGGGATCACTCAATCCCTTCATCTAGATCATTGATGAAAATATTAAACAAGACTGACCCTAACTATGAGCCTTGGGGAGCACCACTTGTGACTGGCTTCCAACTGCATTTATCTCCATCCACCACAACTCTTTGGGCTCGGCCATCCAGATAGTTTTTTACCCAACAAAGATAAATGAACTTTCAAGAACGTCTCTATGAAAATGAAAAACTGATACTTTGTTTTCAGAATAAAGCTACTATGCTAGTTTTGTTTTAATCCATTGGTGGCTTTGAACACTAGGAGAAACAGGGACAACTGGCACTGATTTGCCAAGTGTATGGTATGTATAGCATCTTGTCAAAGTGTATGATATGTATAGCATCTGCTATACTATAAATGGTTTAGCAGTGTGTATTTTCTGTAATTATCCTTGTACTTTCTCGACTGCTATAGTACACCAGAAAGTGAATCATGACACAGTAATACCAACTGTGAGTAATCCGTTGCTGTGTATGCTTTACAATAAACCAGACATATTTATTTATACTTTTAAATTCTAGAAGTGAAAAAAGACACAAGAATTAACATTGTGAGTTTAAACAATGATAAGAAAATAGTCCAGCATTGTTCACTCTATTTTTACAATAAATGGAAAAAATAATCCTGATATAAGTTCTGACATTGAATGAAATCCTCAAATTAAGTTCTAATGCTTCATTAAGGAACGTTATAAGCATGAAAGGAAAAGTTCTTCTCCTGTTCTCTGCCTTGTTCCCCTACCTTTACCATTTTAAAGTGAATCAGCTTGCCTAATGAACTAAAATCATTCAATAATCTCACCTTTTTCTTCACCAAAATTACTTTTCTTGAGGTCAATAAACAGACTTTGAAAAATATACCAATTATCTTAAGAACTGCTTCTACTACTCTCAGCTCCTCAGTGACTGCATTTGCCATCTTGCACATAATGAAACAGAAAAGAACTGCTGTTATGAAAGGCCTTTGCTGGGGAGCAGACCTGCATGTCTTATTTCTATAGGCTAGAAGATGCTACTGTCTCTGCAAGTCACAAATAAAGGCAGAAGGTAAGCGTGCCAGCATTTATAATAATAATAAAAAAATAAAGTAGAAGTAACTGGAGAAAATTTATCTTTAAAACAAACTGGATAGAGTAGGTAAACTAAGCTTTCCTTCTGCCTTCCATAGGTACCTTAACTCCCTCAGGATCCCATTATACTTTGCTTAGATTATTTATTGAGGCTGTTATTTTCGATAGTGGTACATTCGCTGTTGGTTAGCTTTGGACACACAGTATCAGACATAACATCTTCAAATTTTTAGAGATTTTTCAAAGTAATAAACGTTTTTCGTACTTTTCTGGACTCTTGCATTAGCTCAGTGGAGAGATTTCCCTTTCTTCCCTTTATCGCTTCTTTGCTTCTATTCACAATTGCATTTGCAATTGCAGAAGCTTTGCAATTACTTTAACTACATTCTGTTTTTGGAGGAAAAGGACAGAGAAAAGGAAGGTTAATATTACCTACAAATTTTAGGTTCAGCATCCTGTGGAAAAAAAAAGGTGTGTTCCTCCTCACCTCCTCACAGTGATTAAGTTCTTAAATATGAAGTGATCATCAGTTCAATACTTAAGGTCTCTATCTATGTATGCTGAAGTATCCTATAAAATACTATCCAATATTTTAAGATCTGTTTTGAACAGAAACTTGCTTTAATCAAGCAACCTGTCATCAACTGGAGTTTTAAAACATACTCCATGGAAGCGCGTGGGGAAGAAGGGTCAGCTCCCTTAAGGAGCTCTGTCACCCCCCTGTCCAAGGAGCTTGTTAAGCAAAAGGGATAATAAAAAAGGAAGCAATAAAGAAGAACACACAGATATGCAAACTTCACCACCAAATTATATGGGACACAATAATAAGGGTATAGGAGCATGAGAATGTCCATTACTTGATCAAGGACCTCGTCAAGGGGACTGGCAAGGAAAAGCAAAAAGCAAAGAACAAAACATAGGGGCACCAAGCCGACAGGGAAACATAATGGAGACAAAGACAAGGAACAAACCTGGTCAGTTACACTGACTGATGGGCTACCAAGGAACTGCAGACCAAGTGGCACTTTGCAGGTGACAGGGATGCAAACTTGAGGGTCCAGGGTGTTTGAATGTCAGTGGGACTGTGCAAACTGGTGAAAGACTGTAGAGGAGAAGGGGGCTGAGCAGGAACAAAGGGTAGGCAGGCAGAAATGGGTATAAAAGGTGCTGGTTGAACGTAAGCTGTGTCAGTCGGTATACCTGTCTGACTAAGACCTGCACCTGATCACTGCAGACCATCCGATCTTATTCAATCTTATTTTTTCATCTGTCTCCTTTTGTAATCTCACTCTACCTCTATTTATGGGTGCTGGGAAGACCAAGTAACAGCTGCTAGGGAGACTGATGTGAAGCAAGCAAGGGGCTCGGCATCAGCAGTTAGAGCAGCATCAAAGGTTGTAACCCATACGCTTGATGCTGGCTGCTGTGGAAGGGGCTGAGTGCCTGTAATGTCCCCAGATCACATCTAGAGGCAACATCTGCATCTGTCATTTGCTTGTGAACCATAAACTGTGCAGCCCTTAGCACTATGTCTGTGAAAGATTCTATTCATTCTCTTGCAGGAGGCCAGAACCCTAGCATTTTATACAATTAGAATTGTTCATGCTAATATAATCTTCCATAGAAGCATGAATTATTGAATGCTCCATTTCTTGGCATCATATTTGTAATTCTCTGAACATGCTTCTCTTTGTATTAAGACCACTATTTGCTTGTACTTGAGGTGAGAGAAGTTACTTTACAAATTTGCCTTACTGATATTTTCATATAAAATGGCAAGAATTGAGTGAGGACAGACATCACCTGCTTTATTATGCTTTACCTTTATGAACTGAACAAAGTTCAGGCAAACATAATTATCAGCATGGATAACTCTTGTGAATTTTCTTTGTATTGGAGATTTTTATTACATGCTGATGCCAAAAGAAACTGGTATGTTAGCTAGCAATGGTTCACACTTGACCTCTTCATTTCTGATAACTACTCAAATACTTGATTTTTGGTCTGAAAGAGAATTAGCACTTTTGCCTGGGCCCAAAAGGAATGGTTCAAAAATAAAACGGTAAGCCTAAATTTAAAAATTATGGGAAATTCATTTCTAGTAGTGTCATTGATATGACAGATGCAGCACACAACTCAACTTATAAATAAATAAGTCATTAAAATAAAATCAAGGAAACTGACATTTTTTAACCTAACTAGCTGCTGTACTGCAGGTTTCATATGTGGTTTAACAGTAGCTATGTCATACATAAATAAGATCATTCTTAACATTTATGTGAAAAAAAGTCTGACTTAGTGGATTTTTGTGGCAACATTGGGATTTGTAAAGTAGGTAAGTAATAGGGAAGGATGCTTACCTTTGTCTGAGATGTGTATCTTGAGGATATTTTCTCTCTACTTGAGCCTCTGTTAATCTACATTTCTTTCTGAATACACAGTACAGAAACTCTTTACTTTGGATTCGAAGGGAGTGAAGAAGACTGCACTGTGCTGACCCTAAGCCTAGCTTCCTGTAACCCATCAATGGGGAAGTCTCAAGTGTTTGTCTCAGACATAAATCCTAGCGTTGCTTTAAACTTAAAAGGTGTGTGTTGGAGTGAAAACAACTGTACTGATACTTATGCTGCTGTTCCTTACAAGAGCAAAAAATTCCTTGTTTGTTTGTTTGACGGATTCAAGCTGATCTCTTTAGCTTTCATATCAATACAGTTAATTTTTGGCATGGGAATTTGCTACCTAGCATTAAATATATTATTCTATATCTATGAAGAGTACTTTCTTCCTGCTGTAGTAAGTTTTACAGAAGTAGATTGAATCAAGAATTTAATGGGGTTGTGAAACCCATCTATGTTGACTGCCCATTTGGATTGTGTCAATATATACGTATATACACCCCTATCTACAGATATAAAAATGTATGTGTTTAAATAATTGGAGTATGTCAATTATGTATGTAATAGAATTACATCTATTATGTCTATAATAGAAGTACATGCATTTCTTTATATTTTTATATGACAACTGTGAGTATTCCTGAGTTAAAAAAGTGGTAAAAATGCCACACTGAGTTCCAAAGTAAACCTGTTATTAATGTAGTGAAGGTTTTACTTTAAGATTCACAGACAGATTTTTTTTCCGCCCATTTCATGTTGTTGTCAAACTGCCTGCAAACAGGAAACAATGATATTAATTTCTTTTCTATACTGCTGACAGCAGTACAACACATATAAATACCACTCTGTATCTAATTACAAAACTCATCTAAACACCTTTCAAGCTAGGTACAAATAAAGTCTCATCAAATGACACAACCTATCTACTCAGAAAAAAGCCAACAATGTTTAGTATTATTTGACAATTTTTAAGAGCCTGCATAGAAGAGGATACATTCTTCTTCTCCTTTGGGAGGTGGAACTGTACGCATTGAATGGAGTCAGAATGAAAATATTTTGTTTATCCTTTTATATATGTCTTTTACTATGGAGTTTCATATTTTATGAATCTTTTAAGTTTACAGCTTTATGCTGAGTCATGGGTTCTTTGTCGTTACTCATGTTCAGCTGGAGATTAGATTTCCTGTTTGTAATGATTAAAAAGTAAACTCTTAAAAAACTTTAGAATTCTGTACACGGAGTTCCAGCTAACATTCTGTATCCTTTTCCAAATAGTTTCCTAATAGAACATGTTCATTTCTGCCCAAGTCTGAATCTGGATTTTTAACATAATAAATACAAAAAATGTTCTAATTGTAAATTAAATCCATCTTCATAGATTTATAAGTAAATCCACATATATCTTAAGAGAACACACAAAAATACATATGTTCTCAAAATATCAAATAGCATAGAAGAGTATGTTTCATACCTCCCTTTCTTGACATTTATATGGTAAAAAAATAGTGTTATTCATGCTTACTGTAATTAATAACAATAATTTATAATAGTTTAAATTATCTAATCTATATCACCAGAGCCAATTCAGTGAATTTCATGCTAAAAAATTGCTAGTATTTTTAATTCTGTAATGTCCTTCCTTCTGCATTTTTACAACACTGATATAAGAGAGAAAAAAATGTCACTTTTGGATTTGAAGACGCCCTGACACCAAATTAGTATGCTACTGTGATAGAGAACCTTCTATTCCAGAAGAAACAAAATGTACTAGAAAATTGAATTTACGTTAAACTAAAATCTAGTCTTTCATTAAAAATGAAATTTTGAGTTTAGACTGTATTTTAACAAAATTTACCTGTAAATGACAGAGGAGAAAAAAAATCATACATAGGAGGAAATGGTAAACTCAAAATGCTCAATTGCTCCTGAGAAGCAGTTGAGATTGCTCTTCTTCACAAAAGAAAACAGATTATACCTTCCCAGATTACTTTTATTCTGAGCTGACTTTTGCATCTGCTAATAGGAACAACTTTACATGCATCTACACTTCCATTAGACATGGAACATCTGCTCTGGAGCTCCTGAACCAGCCCTGCCACCACAGAACTACAGAGTGAAGAAGTCAAGTCTGTCATCTACCACTGAAGCCACCAGAGAGTCGCTGCCCGAGCAAGATAGTTCTCATCAACACAAGCTGCGTCTCATGTGAGCTGCTGTCTCAGCTGGCAATTGCACCATGAAAATAACCTCAGACTCTTAGTGACCCAGTTACAAACACAGTATTTTTTTACATAGATGCATTGTATAATAAAGACAAAATCTGTAACTGAAGAAGCACATTGTATCACTTATTCCTGGAGAAACTTTTAATGTGTTAAAACACAGTGCAATCATTGACTTTCCCAAATTTCATATTTAATTTTAAGTTAGAAGCACATGAAATCAGGGAACATACCAAAGCTGACATGGACAGAAAATGCAAAAAAAATAAATAATAGGGTGATTACATTTGAGTTAGTTTTGTAAGTTAGCAATATTAACTACAAAATACATTAGATCACAGCTACAGAGGGGATATAATAAAAAACAAAGTAATATTCATAGATTCATAGAGTGGCTGGGGTTGGGAGGAACCTTAAAGATCATCCAGTTCCAACTCCTCTGCTGTGGGCAGCGACACTTTCCACTGGATCAGGCTGCTCAAAGCCTCATCCAGCCTGGCCTCAAAACACCTCCAGGGATGAGGCATCCGCGACTTCTCTTGGCAACTTGTGCTAGGGCCTCACCACCCTCACAATAAAAAAAATTCTTCCTAGTATCTAATCTAAATTTCCCCTCTTTCAGTATAAAACCGTTACTACTCGACCTATCACTACACTCCCCAATAAAGTTCTCTTCCCCAGCCTTCCTGTAGGCCCCCTTTAAGTACTGGAAGGCTGCTCTCAGGTCTCCCCACAGCCTTCTCAAGGGTGAAAAATCCCAAATCTCTCTGCCTATCCTTGTATGGGAGGCATTCCAGCCCTTGCATCATCTTTGTGGCCTTCTCTGGACTGGCTGTAACAAACCCATGTCCTTCCTGTGCTGAGGACTCCAGGACTGAGTGCAGTGCTCCAGATTAGGTCTCAAGAAAGCAGAGTAGATGAGAAGAAACATCTCCCTTGCCCTGCTGCTAACACTTCTTTTGATGCAGTCCAGGATGCAGTTGGCTTTCCATCCTGCTAAGCAGAATACAGAAGGAGGACGGCAGATAGAGAGGAAGCAGTAAAACTGTGTTAGAAAATTGTGAGGTTGAAAGTTCTAAAGTTGAAACTATTTATAACAGATTTAGTACAGATGTGTCACAAATGCAGAATAATTATGTCAAGATAATTGTATTATGTGTTCTGGTTCTCACTGAAGCGGAACACATTCTCTGACTTTTCAGCTAAGCCTCTTTCAGACCCATCTGGTAGTTTTCACCAAGGTATTGGGCTGTTGGCTTGCAGAGAGGTCACTGCTTACATCTATTCCCTGCATCCCATCCCACAGTTTCTGGCAAAGGTGTCACACCTGCAGGGGCAACTGAACAGGTCAGGTGACCCACGTGACCAACAAATATTCCATGTCTTCAATTCATCCTCAGTATAAAAGCTAGAAAACACAAGAGTCTAAAAAGCTGGCCAGATTTAGCTAGTGACCTGTTTGGGTTAGGTAGGTGTACTAAACCAGGACATTATGCAAACTTCTCATTCTGGCTTTTTAAATTAGGTTTTTCTCTTTTTTTCCTGTTAAAACAAAAACCACAATTTTTTTAAGATGCTATATTTTTTATTTTAATTAAAAAGGACTAAAGTAGAATACTTCCATGTGATCAATGGGTGAAAATATTCAATATTTCATTACTGAAGAAACCCTGAAACTCCAAACAGCTGCAGTCAGTAGTCATCAAGCTGATTAACAAACAGAACTCCCAAGATGTTTGCAGACCTCACTGAAGTCATCACAGATGCTGAAAGACAAACAAAGTCCATGTATGTGCAATATTAATTACAAATGGCATGAATAGAATCTATTTTGTATAGATCGGATTTTAAGAAATATTTAGGACAAAGACACTTTAGAATGGAAGGTTGGTCATGAACACTGCATGGAGTGAAGTTTTGGATGCTACACTGAATTCAGGAAAACTGATCTTTTCAACTACTGGTCACTGTCTTTTTGAGCCTTCCCCAGCTTTATGAATGCTATCTGCACCTCAGCACTGTACTGAACTCTTAATTGGATTATGGCAAAGATATATTCACGTGTGTGCTAAAGGGTAAATGCTAAAGGAAAAAGAAAGAAGGGAAAACCTGGATAAAACTTTCAAGGACAAGGATGATGACTAATAGGAGACAGAGGGGAAAAATTTTCAAAGACCTAGATTTCTAGAATGGCTTTGAACTAGGAAGCAGAACAACAATTGTGAGTAAAGTGCTCAATATGAGTTGGGTAAAGGTAGATGAGGGAAGGACTGTCTCAATGAATGTTGTTTCTTACTTCAACACAACTCACTCAGATTCTGGACTGCAAAGCAATATATCACATATCTAATGAAAAACAAAATTGAGAGACACCATTATAAACAGATGTTTCCTCTTCCTTTAAAGAAGAACAGGATGTAGTAGCTGGTGCTGATGGGTGGATAAGGTGTTACAATATCCCAACACATATTTTACAACAACTTCTGGATACTTTGACTTAGTAATTATGTGAATGATATTCAGCTTTGGCTTTGAGACCGAAGGCACATACTCCAAATACCCTTTCAGAGGTTGTGTCCTGTTTTGTTTTGCTTCCAATACAAAGATCCGCACCCCCTTGCCTGCTAGGAATGGAAAGGAGTCTGATAACAATTTGCTATACCCAGGTATGTACTGGATGGATAAATGACTGTAACCAAATAATATTATAGCAAAGATTCCCCATCTGTTCATAAGATTAGTTGTTAATACCCTCTATAATATTACCTGTCAACAGTTCTGAGCAAGATGAAATTCAGATTTAAAATAAACGTGTAAGAGGCATTTTTATTTTATGTAATCTTTGTGTGATTCTTTTGGCACCCCATCCTCTTCCTGGTGTCTTTGCAAAGCAGATGATCTGTGTCATTGAGGTCACTCTTTTGCCACTGCTTTATTTTTCATAACTGAGGTTATTAGTGTTCAGTTTATGTTTACTTGTATATTCCTTGCACCTTTAATGTTTTTTACATTACAGAAAATGTTTATCTCCACTGTACCTCAGTAATTAACTTATCTGAGCAGTACTGTTTGCTGAAAGTGAAATTCTGGTCCTTGTTTTTGAAAATCATGTATTACACCATTGCATAAAAGGAGTTGATCCTCTTCCCTGCGTCTGAGTTTATGACACTTAACCTTCCATTGGTAAGCTGTTTTACCTAAGCATTTCTTTAGTCTTCAAAAATAGGTACTGATCACCCTTACAACATATTTCAGTTTCAATTCCCATTTTCCATATGTTTTTAATAGATCATCTGGCTCTAATTAATCTCCAGGAGTTTTTCTGTGCTGACCTGCTACACCAGCTCTCTGCACTGTTGTTCTTGGGGCTCTCATTTTCATTTATTCTTGGCAGCCACATCACTGTTGATGCTTGTTTTGCATGTTAGTCAGACCAGACGGTGTACCATCTTGAAGGATCCACCCTACATGTCATCTAGCTAATTAGGGAGGCTCAATTTCTAAGGCAACAGCTTGCAATGTCTAAAGGATATTCTGTTACAAATACCACCATAAATTATTATTCAGAGTGACATTAATTAATTGGTCTCTTCCCAGGATTTACTCTGTTTTGGCAAAGACATAACTGCATTTTATTTATATTAGCTCACCCTCCTTGCCAGTCTGTCACAAGCTCTGTTGAGGGATCCTAAACTTCAGTCATACTGAAGACAAATAATTTTGTTGCCTATTTCTGAATTGTCAGTCAACATTTTGTCTTGGGCTTGTGGCCTTTTAGTTTCTTGTACAACTGGTTCCTTCCTCAAATCTCCTTATCACTCTTCACAACACATCTAGTAGGCTTTGGGATTTCCCCAGTGGTGTGTTCTTTCATGTTATGGTCGAACTATTTCTTTCTTGGAAGTGAGACAAAGAACTTGTAATACAGAGAAGTTTCCTTATTCCTTTACAATGGGAGAGATGGTGAACATAAGCCTAATCACTATATCTTCAGTAACCTTCCTTTTAAATATTTATTTTCAAAAATTCTGCAATCACTTTTTTAATAGTAAAATATCTGCAATCACTTTTTTAATAGTAAAAGTGCCATGAAAAATAGCAATATTAAAAGAGCAACCTTATGTGATATAATGCAAAAGCTTCTGCATAGTGGAAGCACACATCCCCTCCGTGCACTTAGTGTCTCCACCCCAAAAAAAAAAAAACCAAACTGCCCAAACATTGTAGGCAACATGAGCAACAAGTAAAATCACCAAGTGAAAAAAGTTTAAAAAGACTTGTTGGAAAATATGAACTTATCCTATTTAAAGGGGAAGGATAACGATGAAACATCTTGGTTTGCTATGACCAAACCTAATTTGTCAATTCCATCATATCCTTTAGAGTCAACTTTAGATTTAGCCTGTTAGCAAGAAATGACTGCAACTTGCTGATTAATTGTTAAAGTAACCTTTGGAAAAACATGTCTGCTATCACATTCTAGCTTTAGGGTTACCATGAGACAAAGGAATACAATATTTCAGTAAGAAGTAGAACAATATTACAACAGCATTCACAGGTATCTATAATCTGAGTGCTGTTGCTGGTGTGTTGTTTGTCATGTGGAGTTTTTTTCCCCTTTTCTTATCAAAATTGTAGCTACCATGTTTGCAGCCATGGTAACTGCATCGGCAAATATCAGGACATAATTACAGGCCTTTTTTTGTGAGTGAGTCATTGCGTTTCATTACAGACTGACTAGCCATAATGCCAGTGTCTATTTATTTAGAAAAACTTAACATTAGAAATAATTCTATTTTTAAAATGCCAGAATTATGAATTAATTTCATTTGTATTATGTAGGACATATAATTTATATTACATGAAGAGTTAAAAATTACAGTGGAATCAGCAATGCATATATACATCTATATTTTTTGTACAATGTGGAATCAGCAACATTTATGTACATCTATATTTTTTGTACAATTGGTTTCACAATATGATGGTTTTATTGCGTGGCAGCCATAAAGTTCTCTGAAATTGGTTTCTATATGTCCAATTCTGAAAAAACATTTTGATTAAATATTTTAAGTCATTTTCAATTGACATTTAAAATTGTAAAGCTTTATTTTCTCTCTTTTTTTTCACCCACTAGTGATTTTTAAAATAAGTACTTTAAAATGGCAATCCCCTTATCCTGTCATTTCTTCAGGATTATTTGACTGCAGCAAGTTCATTGTAATTATCAACAACAACATAGTAATCACTATTGTTGTTGTTGTCGTTGCTACTGTTGCTGATTATTATTATTATTTCCTTTTCGTCATCAATAATATGTACCTGTAAGAAAAGTGCCAATAAAAGATTTCAGTATATGCTATTGACAGACAAAACAATGATGACCTTTTGATTTTGATCATTTAACATGGGGAGCTCAAATTTAAACCTGAATGTGAGACTCTCAGTTTTCTGAAGGGCCATTGCATGGTGTGTATGTTCAATGTATAATTAAACCTGATCACAAAGAAACTGAATACAAACATGAACCTAAGCTTCATGGATGACTTTCCATTAAAATGCATGGAGATGCCTCCTGTGAGTTGATGCACATAACAGAGAATCAACTCATCAATGGCATATGATCACAGAATGAAATACAGTTCCTTTCTCAAGGGGTAAAATGTTTTTTCACATACAGCCAGGTTTCCCAGAAGGTAAGGAAGAAGATTCTCGTCTCTTTCTTTACCCAGAGAGTGACTCAAGCACCAGGATGCAGTCTGCTCTGGCTGAAAACAATTTCCTTTCTTGAAACATATTACTATGAAGAAAATACTATGAAAAAGAGTGAAAATAGCAAGACTATACTGAAGCTTAGATACCAAGTCCCAGGCATGCTTTAATCATCACCCATACTGCTATTCTCTAACTCCTTTAAGTCCTAGTTTATTTACAACATACTTACATACAAATCAAAACCTCAAACCTAGCAGATTATAGTTAAATTCCTTTAAAGCATGAGATCATAGATATCTACATTTCTCACAGCTAGATAAATAAAACATTTTTTGCAAGTATTAAATTATCAACAGATAAATGTAAAGGAGCATTAGAGCATATTAAGAATCTGGTAGATGATAAAACAGACTAATTAAATAAGCTGTAGTGAAAATATAAAGGTCTGCTTTAAAATACTAAACTCTGAAGTTGATTAGAATCTGAAACATAGTAAAAATCCTTGAGGAAAGCTTTAGAACAAAAATCTGTTAAATACTGATTAACAAAATTAAGAAGTACGTGCACATATACCATTGGCAATTCATACATAAAAGTTATAAGTTCAGAAAATGTCTACTGTGTTTAAACGCTATCCAAGGTGGACAAGAACTTTGAATTACTTTATTTGTTTTCCACTTACCTGAGACTTTCATTTTTATTGTAATACACATGTTAGTAAAAAATATTTGACACAAAAATTCCAAATCATTGTCAAGTAAGCTTTTTTGAGTATTTTAGTTCACATTTGTTTCTTCACCTGGTAACCTACTAAATTACTTTTCTCCTAACAGCTCACAATTTTATGAATAATAAAATAACAATTGCTTGCAAATTAGTCAAAAAATTGACAAAAATGTCAAAATAAAATGTAAATGAAAATTATGATGTGTGGGAAAAGGGCTTAAAAAAAAACTCTGCTCATTATGACTTATCTCAGTAGTCCTTAAAACCATTTGCAATATAGCCACTTAGACATTTTTAATTATTTTTCTGCTAATCAGGACTACAAGCCCTATGATAGCCATTAAAAGTGCACTGGTCTGTGTCAAACCTGGTAACAAAAAGTTTGTTTCCAGATATTTAAAGAAAATATAAGTATGACAAAAAATTCTTATGCCAATATGTAATTTCTACTTTTTAAAATAAAAATACAATTTCTGTTTAGAAATTATTTTTATTTTGAAATTAAACTAATTGCATCCTTAATTACAATATGATGAAAAAAATCATTCTTTTATGAAGCAAAATTATCTGAGTTCTTTGAGAAAATATCAACTATTGGCATATTGAGGCTGCTGAAGTTTTATATACTCTCAAAAAGTTTTGTGTGTAAAAAAGAAAACGGCAGCTTTCACAGTATTTACTGGACTGTTTTTCAATGTCATGTTACTTAATTGACTGGCTATTTTGTTGTTGCTTCTAGAAGCAGTACAGATACCGTTACCAGTGTCTAAATTGATATTACTCTGTGCGAATATGTACTAGCACAAGCAAACAAACTTGATACTGAATGCATGATTTGTTTTGCGTAATCATTTTCTTTCTTCAGACCTTCAGACACAAGAAATCAAGAAGAAAAATTGCTGTTTTGTAAAATAGTCACAATTATAAGGAAAAACTAAAAAGTGATATTCATACCATTTGGAAATGTTTAAAAGTAGTAGGTGAGAATCAGCAGCAGGGACAGTAAGTTCTGCAGCTGAGCACTGAATCAAGGCAGAAACATACTTTGTGGAGCAAGGGATCCTCCCAAGAGAAGCTCCTGACTGTCAGCTGCAGCAGTTGCCATGTGGCAGCTGACGGGGGCTGTGGAGAAGTTGTTTCCAGAAGCAGCTGCAGGAGACTTAAATGGCCCGTGAGGAGTGCCAGTGACTGGAATGCAGTGGAGTGGGCAAACAGGTGCATGGCTCACCAGAAGGGCGAGGCATGCCAGTTTTTAGGGACAGTCCACACAGGCAGGGCAAGCAGGGAGTGCATAGTCTCCATTCTCAGGAGGTGAGTTCAGTCAGCGAGAGGAAGCCCAGCCATGGTATCCATCTGTCTGCACACTCTGCTTTCGCCAGAAGTGATGCATCAGCTCAGACTCAGCTCCCAGGAAAACACACAGCTGTCCAGGTCTGTGGCTGCAGGGCGTGCCATGGGCTTGCACTGGAAACAGAGGACAGCAGGGGCAACAGTTGTGTGAGATGTGAGCAAGTGGTCTGTCTCCTCAGCCTGGTGGCAGAGCTGCGAGGAAGTAGAGAGGCCAGGGAACATCAGAAAGTCTGAGCAAGAGAAGACTGGTGGAACCTGACCCTGAGCTCTCTGAAACAGTAAAAGAGACAGCCACCAGAAAAAGCCCCTGATCAAAGTGATTCAGTGTCCTCCCCCCATCAGGATGTAGGCAGGGACTTAAAGGAAATTAGTGAGTGGAAGCAAGTCCATTGACGAGTCAGGAAAGGAACACCCTCCTTGCCCATGCCTCTCAACAATAGATACAAGGCTCTCGCTGTGGAGGACTGACCAGAGGACAAAGTGAGTGATGATTCATGTACACCAAAGAAGGACCTAAGGCCAGAATGACATATCCCCTGTAAGGAAGAAATGGAGAGTTCATAGTTGTAGGTGATTCCCTGCTGGGGGGAACATATATCGAGTAGACCCTACTCATAGGGAAGTCTGTTGCCTCCCTGATGTATTGTGTCCAGTTCTGGAATCCTCAACATAGGAAGGATATGGAACTGTTGGAAAGGGTCCAGAGGAGGGCTAGAAAGATGATCGGAAGAATGGAGCACCTCCCATATGAGGACAGACTGAGAGAGTTAGAGTTGTTCGGCCTGGAGAAGAGAAGGCTCCAAAGAGACATTATAGACCCTTTCCAGTACCAGAGGGAGCCCAAAAGAAAGCTGGGGAGGGACTTTTTACAAAAGCTGGTAGTGATAGGAGTAGGGGGAATAGCTTTAACTTGGAGAGGGGAAGATTTAGGTTAGACATTAGGAAGAAATTCTTCACAATGAGGATGATGAGGAACTGGAACAGGTTGTCCAGGGAGTTGTGGATGCCCCATCCCTGGAAATGTTCAAGGCCAGTTTGTATGAGGCCTTGAGCAGCCTAATTTTGTGGGAGGATGTCCCTGCCCATGGCAGGGGGGTTAGAACTGGAACTTTAAGGTCCCTTCCAACCCATTCTATGATTCTATGATCATTCTATGAAAAGTAATTGGTAAATGTAGAGGAATTACCTATCCTATCCCTGCATTCCTAGTTGAAAATCAGAAGTTCCAGCCTACATAGATGTGTTTTGAAAAATGTCGTTTTGAATTATTCAGTATCTGCTCACACTGTTCTTTATATAAGCATCTAAATTCCCTAGTTCCTACACTTTCAAAGCACTAAGAATCAGAGATTATAACACAATCCCCGTGCTGACTATGAAATAAGCCGATTTATACAACGAATACACCAATGTATACAAACTTCTAGACTATACTGTATGGAAAAAAGTTAGGTTTTCCACTATGCATGCATAAATACTTCTGGCTGTACAAATGTTTAGGAAGGATGTTTATTTTAATATAACAGGAAAATTTTACATTTATTTTACATTAAAAGTGCTGTTTACATATGTAATAGAAAATTATGTAAAAGAAGGAGTTATGAAGGACTGGTATATTCAAATGAAAAAGTAGGTAAAAGTAAAACATGCGTAGTGACTTCTGATTTCCTGAAAAGGAAGATATTTGCAAATGGGGTTGCTAGATCTTTGTGATGCACATTTACTCATTGACCTGTAAGCTTACACAGAAAGAAATGCATGTGAGTACATAGAATGAAACAAAAAAGACACGTGCAATAATTGTCCATAGTTAACACTATGTTGGAGGTGTAATAGTACTTCTTTGAAATAAAATCAGAAAAATTCTACATGAAATTTAGCAATGCTGAAAAGTAATATAAAGTTTCCCTATATCTGGAATATAGGTGTGTGGCTTCTGAAGGTATTCTTCTGATTTAGAATCATAATGGCTATTTTTTTCAAGCTAATCTTTTCCTTTAATAACCACCTCTCCAGACAGGTACTGCAACTGCTTCTTAGTTTGTTTCTTCCTATAGCTCCAGAGTTTTTTAGGAGTTAAATATGTCATTCTGATAATATCAACACTCCATTTGACCACAAACACTGATGAACAGTAGCCACCACAAGGCCTATTATTTGGTTTTGTTAAAGGAATAACTTCTGGAAGGAATACAGTGCTACTCTTCTTATCCCGTATGTTGCTAACTATGCAAATAGCTATGGTAATGACACAAAATGACCTCCAAATTATCTTCCAACCTAGTTTTTTCTACAGAAACCATTGCTATGGAAAAATAACAAGAGTTAAATCACTGATTGGATAAGTTCCAAGAAAAATTAAGTGAAAAACATATATACAAATTAGTTAATGCACGTTTAACCACCAAACAGAGAAACTATCTGGAACAATTCAAGAAAAGGTGTACACAAATGTAAAAAAATTTTTTAAAAAGTCTTAAAAGTAAAAAATGTATTTACTGTCGAATGTAAGTTGTCATAAAACACAAAGTTTACTCTCTTCCAGTAATAACCATGTAATTTTAAATTAAAACCAATAGAAAGTAAAATTTAGCTCTTCCTTTTTCAGATAGTCAATTTGTCTTTATAGATAAGAAATTCAAAGAAAATTAAGTAATCATCCAAAAAACAAATCGCAAGTTAGAAATTAAGCCAGTTGCTCAAATAATAATCAGTGCTATGTAGGAAGTAGAAAAGTTCCTTTGAATATAGTTCACAGTTTCTAAAGCCAGAAAAATAGACCAGAAGATTTTTCAACTCCCATGTTAATTCCCAACACTCTGGGCTAAGTTAGACAATGTATATTCTTTGGAAAAGTTCTTTCAATACTGATTTCTTATACTATGACAAATCTGCTGATAAGTATTTCCAGTGATAAGTACCTCACTAAGCATTGTATACATTATTCTATGGAAAGAATGTCCAAGGATTTTTGAAATATAATTCCAAATTCAGCTGCATCTTGTTATGTTTGCATTTATTATATTGACAAACTTTCTGTTATCAAATTTCTGTTCTCCAGCTACGTCCTGATAAATAAAGGTAAAGTATCTACCTGACCTTCAATTTGTTAATCTAAATAGAACTAGAGTATGACAACATCTGCTTGTGACCCACACTTCTGATCAAACATCAGATGTCAAGCTTTACTGCAAAACATTTCATCCACACTTCATTTTTCAGAGCATTGATCTATGTCATTCTTCACAATCTTTTTGGTTTTGTGCAAATTTATCAATAGAAATTTAAAAATTATGTTAAAAATGGAAGTAAAGACAACAAATGCATGTGACATGGCAATAAATAATAAAGAATATGTATTGGATGTAAGAATGTTAATAGGCAAAATAAAAGATGGCGTGAACACAGGATGGAGAGCAAACTAACTGAAAAATGCAGAATGCAGATGAGAAATTAGCCAGATGCTAAGACTATTTGATACCTTAAACATAACCTTTACATTTTTTTTTACAGTGTAAAAGAATGGCTGTGAGGAGGAATTATGCAGGAAAAAAGATCCAAAAAGAGATTCAAGAGATCAGTAATGCAACTTAAGAAAACTCTGATAAATGAATGTAAGAACAGAATGAAACTACTGTTCAAAAGTGTCTTTCAGCCTAACAATCTAGTAGCATTTTCTCGGTACTCCACGTGCACGCTTATAGTTTAACACTCGCAATTAACCAAATGCTCACTTTTAAGTGTTCGTTTTCTGATAGAAAATTGTTTAGCAATTAAACTGCAGAGAGAAGTCGAGTGTTTCACATACTCAGTTCGGAAAGCTTACAAGACTCTTGGCTGTGGGCACTTCATGGGGTTTTTTATTCACAAATATACAGCAAATATGCCAAAGGGACAGGAGCACTTTAACCACAACGTACTGTGATTAATTACTGCAGATTAGCTGTCATATAGTAAAGTGTTTTGATCAAAACAAACATTCACAGTTTCATTAGATGTAGGATATGATATAGAGAAAAAGAGTCACTGTTTACTCTGGTATTCATTTAAGATATCCTTTGGTATACCTCTGCAGTTTACAGTAGTTTAGTAACAGCACAACTGAAAAATTGTTTATCAGATCCTGACAAGATAGTAATCTTCTAAATATAACGTATTTTGAAGGTGTTTTCCTACTGACAGGTAAATGGTGGATAGGTATTGTCGGGTCCAGACAAGACATGACTGAGATAGACATATAAGAAAACAGTCAAGATGGCTTTAAAACAGCTGTGGAACTCCTGTGTCAGAGAGCTTCTCCTGAAAACAGCGTGGTTTATAGCTACTCGAGGTTGCACTAAATGGCTTGCATGCTTATCTGCAGAAGTTATAGTGATATGACAGAGAACATGAATTAAAGTCACCAAAATATGGAGCCACATAACCTATATGTACTCTCTGATTCCAGTTTAATATACGGAATTATTTACCCAACAAAAGTCCAGAGTTGCTCTTACTTCATGATAACAGACTCTATCATTTGGTATTGCACCAATATTTAATGACTTAGTATTTGTATAATTACACTTTCAAAATTAAAAAACCATAAAAAGTCCTCTGTAGACCAAGACCAGCTCCAACTAAAAGACTGCACTCCCTTTTTTTCACCTGTACAAAACCTTCTATGTCACTTCTACCCTTCAAGAAGCCCTCAGACACCTAATTTCATAAACAGTCACAGGGTTGAAAAATAGCTGAGAATGGCTGTGTTCATATCAAGAACTTCTGTCTAAGTACTGAAAGTTCATTTCTATGTCTAAAGAAAATTTATCTGAACTATCTTTCATGCACATTAAAAAGAAAGGCTTTCTAAATTAAACTATAATTCCTTTGGTATTCCAAAAGTATAGACCTGACCTAAAATTAATCCATTGTTTGTATTTGTTATGCTTATTAGAAGTCTAGGAGGCTTCACGATCTGTTCTCTCAGACAAAACAGAATCACTGAATTATTCACATACAAAGAATTCTTACCAGCATCTTGCCTGGTACATCATTTATAATGACTGAACAACCATGACACTAAAATAAACAATAAAGTTTGATTTATAGTGCAGTAAGAGTAACATCCTTTCCCATGGAACTAATGTGTTCTTAGTAAGATATTTTTATAAAATATCTTTTTCTAGGGAATGAAGCAGTCTTTTCATTTGTAGCTATCTACAAACAAGGAAAGTGGAAAAAAAAACCAAAACAGCAAACCCACAAAAAAATGGTAGTATGTCAGCTTTACAATAGAAGCATAAGCTCCCTAGTTGTTGTTTATGCAAAGCAGCTTACCTAAATTTTCTTTCCTTCTAACCATACACTTAGAATATTTCCTGTGCACTGAACAAAATGGCAGCTGACAGCTGTACCAAAAATGTCAGCTACTAAGACAAAATTATCAAAAATGAAGGTCAACCACAAAATTTGGATAACTGCAAAAGCCTGTATGGCTTAGCCTTTTTTTCTTAGTTGGAGGAGGAGAAATCAGTTTAAGCAATGGAGAAATGGCATTCAGGGCACAAAAGAGCATAGATTCACTTGAGGAAAAAGGAAGAAGATTTAAGGACCTAAGAAATGTAATTATTTACTCTTACATTTAAGCCGGTATACAAATTGCCGTAGTGAGAAGGTATTCCATAAAAGTATCAATGTGACTGGGCAACAGTCTGCATTAATATCTTGGGAAACCTTAACTTCTACCACACTGGTTAGTTTTTCATTCTGGATAAATGACAGTGATGGTATCATGTGCAGATGAGTGAAGTCTGCGTAGAATTGACGTTTTTCTGAAAATATGATCTAAAGTATCCTCACATTTTTCTCTCTAAAATAAGAACCTTACATTCATTGTGCAAATATGTCTATGTAAATATAAATTCAAAATACTTTTTCAAAGTTATTTTTCACACTGGGTACATTTCCCATTTGAAAAACTTTATGATTTATCATTAACAAAGCCTTTCAAAACCAATATGAATAATGTCCTAATCTTTGAGATTTGAAAACATTGGCTTAGAGAATAATGTCTCAAGTTGTATGTGAATATGCTTGAGAGGCTAATACTCTTGATTTCCTAATACCAATGTTTAATCAAATAAAGCTTTTCAAATGTTAATAGTAACAAAAGAAACAAGACCAGTAATATGTTATTACTGTCTGAGAAATGCTAATGCAGTATCTAAAAATATCAAAGTAGTCTAGAAAGTGTGGTAGAGGAGCAAGAAGGAAACAACCTTACTCTGAGCTCCCTGCACAAATTTTCACTGGAGGAAGTTTCTGAAGATTGAAATAAAAAGTAACTGGAAAAATTTGTGTACAATTATCTCTGTTACAAGAATATAACTTTTTAAGTGCTTATTAGCAACAGGAATGTTGCTAGGGAAAATACCTAATTATATCACTTTCAAAATGCCATATCATTATCAAGTAATACTTTAAAGGCAACATACTTCATACAATAATGAGCATTCCTTTAAAAGAACTTTTCGTACAGCATGTTTCCAAGACAGAGATGCTACATAAATTGGCACAGAATACCAAAAAGAAAAAATTCCATCTCAAAAGAGAAGGCTGATTCTATAGAATCTTGGGAAATGAAAACTATGGCCACAAGGGGTAGGTTCGCTGCTCATGGTTTAGCCTCCAAGATCTTACTTGTCCATTGAGCACGAAGCTGTCTTTGACACTCTTATTAGGAGGGACACAGACTAACAATGGTAGCAGAAAAAAAAAGACACAGAAACAGTGTCTCCAGAGCTACTAGACAAAGAATTTCAGTTAAAAAACTGAGACACTAGGTAGTGTACTCCATTTTTCAAATAATGATTTTCCAGCATTTCTTAACTAAGTTTTTTTTTTCAAAACACAGTCTGCCAATGTGGTTAAAAATGCTTCTTACATACCTGATTTTCTTGCATGGAGGGATGCAATCTTTATTTCTCCACTTCAGTGTATACCTCTTTGAAATTTATGAGTTCTGTTTATCAATTTATTTTGAAGGAATAAATCTCATAACACTAAGGTAGTATTAGTCAACTATTATTGACACAATTATTATATAAGTGTCTCAAAGACAGCCATGAGTGTAAGTTTTTAATTCATCCTCAATTCAAAACTCTTAGAGTGGAATGAGTATTAAGAATAAAATCTTAAGTGAAATCATCCTGTATTTCTAACTCTAACGGTGTACCTGCACAATAAAAAAGGACAAGGAAAAAAAATTAAAGAAACCTTGAGTAGAAAATAAAACTAAAGAACATCATACATTTCTTTTGAAAGGAGTATTGGGATCCTCTAGCAAAGTATCCAATTTTTTTTGTTACTATTTAACTCAAAGGACAATTTGGTAAAAACTGGACACTCACAAATCCATGGGCCCTGATGATATGTACCAATGAGTGCTGAGAAAGCTGGTAGGTGTTGTTGCTGAGTTGCTCTCCATTATCTTTGAAACATTATGGAGAACAGGACAGATGCCTGACGACTAGACAAAAGCTGATGTCACTCCAGTCTTCAAAAGGGGCAAGAAGGAGAAACTACAGGCTGATCAGCCTTATTTCTATCCCTGGAAAGGTGATGAAGGAGCTCCTTCTGGGTGTCATATCCAGACATCTGGAAGGAAAGAAGGCTATCCAGAGTGGGCAGCATAGATTCACCAAGAGGAAATCATCTGGGGCTAGTCCAATATCTTTCTATGATGGCATAGCTGGCTGGGTAGATGAGGGAACAGCAGTAGGTGTTGTCTACCTTGACTTCAGCAAGGATTTTGACACTGTCCCTCACAACATCCTCAGACAAAAGCTTAGGAAGTTCAGTGATTGAATGGTGAGGTGGATCACCAGCTAGCTGAATGGCAGAGTTCAGAGGGTTGCCTAGAGTTTAGTTGGAAGTCTGTAGCTAGCAATGTTGCGCAGGGGCTAGTACTCAGCCCAATGTTGTCCAACATGTTCATTAGTGATCTGGGTGAGGGGACAGAGTGTACCCTCAGAAATTTTGACTATGACATATAACAAGGAAGAGTGCCCGGGAGTCCATGCTGCCATTCAGTGAGACCTGGATGGGCTGGAGAGTTGGATGGAGAAGAATGTAATGAAATTCAACAAAGGCAAGTGCAGTGTCTTGCACCTTGGGAGGAATTACCCCATTCACCAATGTGTGTTACAGGTTGACTTGCTGGAAAGCAGGTCTGCGAAGAAGGACTTGGGAGTCATGGTGGACAACAAGTTAAACATAAGCCCGCAATTTACAGTCATGCCCAAGAAGATCAATAGTAACCTGGGCTGCATTAAGAAAAGTGTGACTAACAGGTCAAGGGAGGTTATTCTCCCCTCTACTCTGCCCTTGTGAAGCCACATCTGATGTTCTGTGGCCAGTTCTGGGCTCCCCAAGAAAGGCAAGTTACTACTGGATAGCGTCCAGCAGAGGGACAGAAAGATGACTAGGGGACTGAAACATGTCTGTTATGAAGAGAGGCTGAGTGAGGTTGATTTTTTTATCCTAGAAAAGAGAAGACTGAGAAGGTACCTCTTATAAATGAAGAGATGACTGAGAGGGGTCCTGCTTATTGATACCTAAAGGGTGAGTGTCAAGAAGATGGAACCAGACAATTTTCAGTGGTGCCCAGCAGTAGGACAAAGGGCAACAGGCACAAATTGGAACACAGGATACTCCACCTGGACATGAGGAAAAACTTCTGTACTTTGAGGGTGACAGAAGACTGGAACAGGCTGCCCAGACAGGTTGTGGAATCTCTTTCTCTGAAGATATTAAAAACACATCTCCGCACATTCTTGTGTGATCAGCTGTAGATGACACTGTTTCAGCAAGAAGCCTGGATCAGATGATCTGCAGACGTTCCTTCAACCCCTACCATGCTGTAGTTCTGTGAAAGAATGCAGGATTATTAACACATATTTTTAAGATAAACTCTTTAAGTTGAAAAAAAAATCAGCCATTAAAAGAACTTTGTAAAACCAGAAGTTTAATAAAAAAGGTCACAGACTAGGCTCTTGTCTAAAGTATCTAGTTTAACACTTTGAAACAATTATGAATTATTTTTCTCTAAGACTTCAGTCATTAGATAAAATTGTTACAGTACAATCTCACTTTTAATTCTACTACTAAAGACAAACTAAAAAATATGTATATATTTCTTTAATCTCAAATTATTCTGGAGGTGTGGGTGAAACTCAGGTTGTAATGTCTTTATTTTTTGAAAAATAAATGGCAGTAGTTGGAAGCAGGCCTTATTTATCTATTTATTAAATACACATGGTCTTGTAATTCTTGGCAATAAAATGCTGTTGAAGAAAAATTTTTCTACAAGCTGTATCACCTACGCAAAACCCACAAGTGTTTAAGAGTGAGTGATGATTTCTTTCTGTGGGTTTGGGTTTGTTTTTTTTTTATTTAATTGAAGTATGGAGTATTTTTCCTGCTGAATTAACTTTCATAGGAAATTCTCACGGTCAAGACAGACTGCTGGTCAAAGGCAAGGAGTAGATTTGGCCTGAAAAATTACAAGGTGATGTTGAGGAATACTCAAGTTAGGCCATGTTCCAGAGAAAGACAAGTTGTGAATACTCCATAACCCAGAAAACATTTTTAAAAACTTAACTTCATGTTATCATCAGTCTTGTCTCTGGAGGAGACTGTTTCAAGGAAAAGAGATCTCTCAGTTATCTCATTGCAGAACAGAAATTTTTCTTTTCAATCTGTGTGCATCAGCAGCAGACATGGTAAGTGCTGCAGTCGAGTGTTAGATTGATGCAAAGGGGCAGTTGTCAGGATCAGGGAAGCCCAGAAACCCCAGAGGGAGCTAGGGTTGGGTGGCTTCTGGAAACAGCAGATCCTACAGCAGCTGACTAATTGGGGGGAGGGGGGGGGGGCAGTTCTGCAAGCAACCATGGGAGATTTAAACAGTCCCCAGGGAGCGCAGTGACCAGAGTGCTGTGAACAGGAGCAGGCAGACAGGTGAGGACTGTGGCGTAAAAGCATAGCATGGCAATTTGTGCAGCTGTTCATGCAGGCAGGCTGAGCAGGGAGGGCTCTGGAGCTTGGCCAGAAGGACAGGAGTGTCAGGGCTGGCGCTTGTCAGAAAATTAGGGCTGCTTCAAGCTCTGTACCAGCTGTGACTGCTGCAGCCTCCCAGGCAGAGCCCCAGTGGGTGCATGCTGACACCCAGAGCTGGGCTGCAGGCTGTGCCCCCCTCTTGCACCAGTGTCAGACACCAGTAGGGAATTCAGTTGTGGTAGTTCTGCTGAGGTGGAGGAACTCCTCTGATTGGTGACAGAGCTCAGGCAAGAGTCGAGTAGGCTGAGGACAATCAGAGAGTGTGAGAGGGAAATTTACCACTGGAATAACACCCTGTGGTCCCTGTCTCAGACCCAGCAGGTGGGCTTGCCTTGTATGACAGAGGACTCCCCATCCTCTCTCCATTCAGCCAAGGAGAGAAATTTAGGAGATGGAAGGGAATGACAGCAGATTCCTGCCCAATGCAGCAGGTGTGTGCCTCCCCTCTGTGAACCTCAGCCTCCTAAGTTCCCTTGCACAAGAGACAAGAAACTCTGCAGATGGAACCAAACCTCAATGAGGTTGGTTTGTCTCACAGCCTAGAAATGTTCCCTAGGTGAAGACACACTAAGCCTTCCATTAAGACTGCCTCTGTTAAGAACAAAAGGCAGGTTAATGTCATAGGGGGCTCCCTTCTAAAGAGAACAGGAAGATCAAACTGCAGACCAGACCCATTACACAGGAAAGTTTGCTACCTTCCTGGGGCCTCAGTTAGAGAGGCAGAGAGAAAACTGCCAACTCTGGTCAGGCCCATGGATTGTTATCTGCTGTTGATTTTCTGATTAGGTAGTATCAAAATCCAAATAAGAAATTTGAGAGCAATTGGAAGGGATTTCGGGGCCTTGGAACATATTTTGATGGGTTCAAGGACATAAGTTGTTTTCTTGTCTGTCATTCCAGCTACTGGGAATGAAGTAGGAGTGAATAGGAAGTGCTGGGAAACAAATCACTGGATCAGAATCTGGTGTGAGAAGAAAAACTTTGGGTTCTTTGATCATAGAATCATAGAATCATAGAATCATAGAATCATAGAATCATGGAATAGTTCAGGTTGGAAGGGACTTTAAAGATCATATAGTTCCAACCACCCTGCAAAGAGCAGGGACACCTCCCACTAGATCAGGCTGCCCAAGGCCCCATCCAACCTGGCTTTGAACATTTCTAGGAATGAGGCATCCATGACTTCCCTGGACAACCTGTTCCAGGGACTCACCACTCTCATGGTGAAGAAATTCTTCCTTATTTCTTGTCTAAATCTGCGTCTTTCCGGTTCATAGCCATTGCCCCTAGTACTATCACTACAAGCCTTTGCAAATAGTCCCTCCCCAGCTTTCTTATAGGCCCCCTACAGGTATTGGAAGGTTGCTATAAGGTCTCCTCAGTGCATTCTCTTCTCCAGGCTGAACAACCCCACCTCTCTCAGTCTGTCCTTATATTGGAGGTGCTCCAACCCTCTAATCATCTTTGTAGTTCTTCTCTGGACCTGTTCTGACAGTTCTATATCCTTGTTACATTGAGGATTCCAGAACTGGATACAGTATTCTAGATGAGGTCTCACAAGAGAGAAATAGAGGGGTAGATTCACCTCCCTCAACCTACTGGCCACGCTTCTTTTGATGCAGCCCAGGATATGATTTGCCTTCTGGGCTGCGAGCTCACATTGCTGGTTCATGTCAAGCTTCTCATTGACCAGCACCCCCAAGTCCTTCTCTGCAGGGCTGCTCTCAATCACATCATCCCCCATCCTGTATTGGAACCATGAATTGCCCTGATCCAGGTGTAGGACCTTGCACTTGGCCTGTTGAACCTCATGAGATTCTCACAAGCTCACTTCTGAAGCCTGTCCAGTCCCTCAGGTTCACATGCCATCCTTCCAGTGTGGCAACTGCATCACTCAGCTTCGTGTCATCTGCAAACTTGCTGAGGGTACACTCAGCCTCACTGTCAATAACATCAATGGTTTGATCATTGGTCATTGATGAAGATCCTAAACAGCACTGGTCCCAGTATGGACCCCTGAGGGACACCACTTGTCACGGATCTCCATCTGGATGTCAAGCTCTACTCTCTGAATATGACCACTACTCTCTGAATATGACCATCCAAGCTATTTCATATCCACTAAACAGTCCACTCATCAAATCCATGCCTCTACAATTTAGAGAGAAGGATGTTGTGGGGGAACATGCCAAAGGCTTTACAGAAGTCCAGATAGATCACATCCATTGGTTTACTCATGTCCACTGCTGCGGTTACCCCATCATAGAAAGTCACTAGGCTGGCCATACAGAACTTGCCCCTGGTGAAGCCATGCTGGCTGCCAATAATCACCTCCCCAGCCAGCTTTATTGAGAAGAAAACACATAAGAAAGGAATAGATCTAAAATGTTCTGTTAACTCTATATGTAATATTTTAAGGTTGGACTGCACTGTGATAAAACAATCAATGAAAAACTCTGCCATTACTCTTTATCTGTAACATGAGTTTTAGTTCTTATCTGTGTTCTGTAAAATTCTTTATATCAGCAGATGTTTCGAAGTCTTACATTTATGTTATATGCTTTGAAAAGAGACTTATTTTGGAACGGAGTCTACAGTTATGAATGCTCAGAAATTACTTCAAAAAATAGCAGTTAAGAACCAACTTTACATATAAAAGTTTCAGCTCAAGTGTGTATGTGTGGTCTTGCAGAGCAACTATGCTAGATTGCCTGAGTATAGGGTATAAATAGCGTCTGAGTAAATGATAAAATAAGCTTAGATTTCAGCAGATTCATTTACAATCAGAAGGATGAGACAAGCAGAGAAGAAGGCCAGTTGCTCTCCGTTTACTTTGCAAACTGACTGCCTTGAAGGGATTCTTGTGAGATCTCAAAGCTGCACAAATAAGTTAAGCTTTCAAAACAGCAGAATTTAACTGAATGAAAGGCTTGAAACCTAAGATATGAACTAATGCAGCAAGAAAGTATCTATTCATGACTGACCTAAGTGGCAGAACAAAAGCTTATGTAAATTAAGTTCTGTTATTTTTGGAATCCTCACCCCACCAGCATGCCTAAGCCTGAAGGGAAATGTTGAGAGAAAGCCACCTAGTGCTCAGAGACATCCTTTTCACAGTCTTTACAAGTTTGACAACAAAGCATCGCGCAGAAGGAGACTAACTTATTCATTTTTTTCAAAGAGCTCTTTTTTCAAAGAAACAATTTGTGTTTCCCGCATCTCCCACTGAAATAAACAATAGGAACAGCTTACAATCTCAATAAATAATGTTTAATCACTCTAGGTGCATTAGAAATTTCAAGAGCTTGAGAAAATATCTGATCACAGCTGGAAGGAATTTTAAGAGGTACAGAAAACACAGTGTGCTGGCTATCACCAGCCAACATCAAGCTACATTTTCAGAATTTTGCACTTTGGATATCCTAGAATATCCAAAAGAACTATTTTCTTTTAATAATCCATTCATAGATTAAATGAAAAATTATCTGCGCATTATTTTTGACACCATTCATTAGAGCAAAAATTGAATAAACATCAGAATTAGTCTTTCAGCCTTTAGAGAGGTGTAAAATTCAACTTACACATAAACAAGTACTGACTTGTCTGTTGACATGTGCAGAATACTGACCTATGCTCTCAGTTTAAAGGAAATATCTCACTATTATAAACTATGCTAAAACTACAAACAGAATGATTCAGTTTTCAAACTGAAGTAAAAATGTAACTCTAGTTACTGAATCAAGGCATTGACGTTGACGAGTACACTGAATTAAACTTATCAAGTAGTTCTGTTGAGAAGAGGACAAAGCCTCTTAAGGTTAATATAGTCAACGCTCATTCTTTAACATCAACATGCTGGAATCTCAAGACACAGACTACTACTTAGTTCATAACCCCTATTAAGGGATTTTCTTTAAAATAAGACAATTTATGAAAAGGTTAACATGCAAAGGACGTTAGCTGACCATCAGACTTCTAGGTGAAGATTTTTCCAGTGTTCCTGTGAGTAAAACAATACCTTTCACCCTCCTTTCTGATCCATTCCTAAGAATGTAAACTGCAAGGGGAGTCTACAGTTTACATTTACACTCTTAACTTGTATTTTCTGACAAAATGAAACATGTTCTCTGGTTGCAGGCGTGCATCTTATTAATTCTTTAAATTTCAGGTGCGGAACTGGAACCCCAGCCTTAAGTTTTGGGCGTTCAAAGTGTAGAAAAATGTTAAGGTCTGAACTCTTCAGCTCAACTGAGCTTTGAACATATATGTCAGAATACTGCAGTCTAAATGAGTAGGTGGCAACATGGCTGCTAACGTCCAGAATGGCAATTAGTTTGACTGGCCATCAGTTGCAATGTCTGTCTTAGATCACACCTGTTCTATGTGCCAAAGGCTGAGAGTCTAATGCCATTTAAAGAAAATCTTACAAAGTTACCCATAAATTTCACTAGGATGGTTCATCTTGTATGACGAATCCAAAGATCCTCAGTCATCGTACACTTTTCTCCCTGTGGACTGTTTTTCAGTAAATTTCTAAATGCCCTTCTTTGATCTTCCCCTAAAACTTTCTTCCCCAGTTTAACATTTTGGGTTGAGTTGGGTTGGGTTGTTGGTTTTTTTTTTTTTTGTATGAGAGTCAAGTTACATTTTCATCTTTACTTCTCTTAATTTTTTACAAACAGGTGTTCTTCTTCCTGTTTCTAATACAATGTATACATTTTCGCTGCAATGAAGAAGACTTATACACACATACTTTGTATAAAAGGAATGTGCTGCATCAGTTGTTCCTGAGAAATCACTAGTATTTGGAACAGAAAATTCTTGATAACATCATTGATCTTTCTTCCTGGGTTTTCAACAGGACACATCATTAAAAGCTTGATTCTAATTCCATTGAAGTTGTTGGAAAGGAGTCTTGAATTGAAAGGCAGTAGTTTGAATCCTAAGACAGGTTTCCTTTATGCCTCTAACACAGGTTTCTTTCTGTAATTAGGAAAAAAATAATTCTGTATAATGTGAACACTGACAGTGCTTTCATGAAAGATCTACTATATAAAAGTTACGAACTCCTGAGCAGTTTGCGAAACACCATTCTGTCCATGGCTAGTAGGCAGTCATCACCTGCTGAAATCACCACTGCCTTGTTTAAAGCTAGCCTCGTATCATTTCAGTTTTTATGTTGTGCTCCTTCTTACTGAGTAAAAAGAAATAGACTCCTCACCATCCTACTGAATAAAAATATACAGACTCCTCACCGTCTACAGTTTTAAGATCATGCACCCCATGTATTAATACTACATATGTGTCACATCACATCAGCTTATGTCCCAAGTCCCCTTCTCTGGTTTTAAGGTGTGAAATTTAACCCCATTTTTGTTCATTCACATTACTCCAGATGAAAGGAAAACCCAGTGAACATCTGCAGGTTTCCTTGCTTTTTAAGCTCTCTTTCACTGTGTCACATAGTGTTACATGTGTATAGGTACCTACACACAATCATCAGTAGGTATATAAAATAAACAAAGAATAAGCATGAAAATCTTTGGACTGCTGCTATGCTAGATTTCTTTATTCCTAACTATTTCTACCTCACTAATACAAATAATGTCCTATAAGCAGGCAGTAAAATGTTATTACAAATCAGAACATAATAAATTACATTTGATGGAAAATAGCTGCAACTTTTATAAAAACAGAACAATAAAATGGGAATTTATAAACCCAAGAATATTCCCCAAGATGTGATCTTTTAAGAAAGAAGTTAAGGAAGTTTGGCTGAGTGTAACTGTGGCAGGTACAGTGCTCCAAATTCTGAAAGTTTCACTTCATAACTTTTGAACAATAGCGTATATGGGTAAATATGTTGGGGTTTGTTTTTTTTCACATCTCGTGACTGAATTGAAATGGTCTGTAATCACTAGGTAACAGACACTCAGCTACTGCAAACAGCAAAGCTACACTGACAAAGAAATTATACCATATTGTTAGGAAAAGATCTAGGTCATATTGACTGAGAAAAAGAATAACACAGATTTATACTATGTTTCTTTATAGAAGCATGATTTTACACAAAAGCAGATTTTTATGGAGGCTTTTGTCACACAAAGATTGTGAGAAAAGCAGACCCTCTGGCAGCACAGTGAAGCTGTGTATATTTCAATGAGCTTCTAACTAGCCTGTAAATAAAACATATACACAGATTTAAGAAGCTGTGTTGTTACTAGTTGAATAAATTTTTTATCCTTTTCTTGGCATCTAGATAATTTGACTTTTTGATAAAATTGTTCCAAAATATTGTATTTCATATTATAGCAAAAAATGGGAATACACATGGTTATTCATGTTTTTTTTATCTCTAGCTTGATATTTTTTAGTTGTAAATATAGTGTTGCAATAAAATTCAAGTAAAGAACTTCTAACACTTCTATATCACTTTGAAATGTACCACGCAAACGTGCTGGAGCTGAAACATTTTCATCCTGTATGGAAGACATTCTTTCTGCTGTGTAGAGCTGCTCAAATACTGGTGGCTAAAATACTAGAGCACACAATGTGTCTGGCATGGATAAACCGGATAAATATTGATTAATCTCTGGAAAGAATCATACATATCTGTGCTTAGATTTCTGTGTTTTTAATGCATAAGAACAAATAATTGTTTTTATATGGGATAGTGAGGCAATAATTCAATCATTAAAATAGCAAGCCTGTTATCTCAAAATAAATATTGTCAAATCTATACATCTGTGATTTTCTATGTTTTTTAAACAATATCATTCTCTGTCACATTTTAAATACTTTATGAAACACACAGTTTTACCGTCTTGAGCTTTTTATTGCTGCAGCAGAACACCTGTACTTTGCAGTGTTTCTGCCACTTGGTTCCTAGTACTAATTGTTCTATACTCCTAATCTTTTTGGAGTCTTTACCTCCACAGTCTTGCAAAACCTACAAGGTAAGCACTGTAACAGCCACACATTATTAGGTACAGGAAAAAAGCAAGAATTTATGATAAAAATAATAACAAGAACAACAACAGTGCTGGCAAGTTGTCAGTTGGAAAAGTAAATCTATACTTATGTTCACGTTTAATGATTAAAAAAAATTAATAACTAAAATTAGATCATTCTTTTCTAGGGAGGTTGGATTTAGTCCATGGTTGGTCCAACATGTACAAGTGCAGACTAAAGATCATCCTTTCCTAAAGATCGCTTCAAAACTTCCACACTTCTAAGAGGGCTTTAGTCCTAAGAAGTCTTTGCAGAGAATAAGTGATCCACAGACATGTCTGTAATGTATTTTCAAAAACGACACCACGTTTAATTTCACTTCTCTGCAAATGGACTGGCAAGTGCCATCAAGGCTTGAAAACATACAGGAGGATGGCACTCATCACTACATTCTTCAAAGCAAACCTGAGTATCAGACACCTCAAATTAATTTTTTACAGTTTTTATTGTCCAGCATATCTGTTCTCAGCCATATGCAATACGTATTCTTAAATGACTGTCAATTTGTATGCTGGTAAAATGCACGCAATTTAGTATACAGAAAGGCTCTTTAGACATTGTCTCACTGAAGAGGATGTTTTCTCTTCTATAGACAGTTACTAAGAACTCAGTCACAAACAAAAGATGGCAACTGAACGGATAATTCATATATACCCATATATACTCTATACAAGTCCTGTCTACTCCTTCTCCAGACTACAGATTATGAATAAGATGGATTTTTAAATAATCTAAAAGGCTACAAAATAATTATAAGATTAAAATATATTTTCTAATATGCCAGCTGAAATGGAAACCCTTTGGTGATTCGTTCATTGTGTTCTCTATGAACTCTGTCCATGTCCTAGACTAAGGGTTTACAATGTTAAGGGATTTCAGGAAGCCTGCCGTAACAGAAACAATGGTAAAATGGAAGAGCATTTGAATGTAGCAACGACTGATGTCCTTAAATATTGATAACATGATGTTTCATAAGGTTCCTACCTTTGTTGTGAAAAAGGATTAAGGGCAAGAAATCACTAAGAGATTACATACAAATTCACCCATTCTGCCTGCATAACTCTACAGCATCTCTGGCAGCTGCTGAAGTAGGTGTATGTGCAGAAGCTTTAGCAACTGGTACACAGCAACTGACTCCAAAATTCTATGTCTCAGAAAACAGAAGCGTTGTAATGTGGCAGGACTAGCAAGATGGCACCATTAGGTGAACATCACTCTGTCCATCAGGTATCTCACTTGAAAGAAATCGGCAAAGTGAAAAAAAATTTGCAAGATGCACTTTCAATCAAAACAATCCAATACCAAATCTCTTAGAGGTCTTCAACCAGTTCCCTTGTGTTTAAGTGAAGGCTCATCCTACAGCATCATAATTCCCCGAAAAAGTTAACAGCCAGAGTTCGGTAAAAATATATAGGCAAAATACCTATTGCAGCTATCAGAATTTGTGAGTGTGATGTTCTGTGCCAGAGTTTCCAAAGAGCATATGAAGTCTGACACAAAAAAAAATGAAAAAAATAGAGACTGAGCCAGTAGTTCTTTACGTTCAATAAATTAAGAAAATTAGCTATGATCACTTTCAAAATGGTTGCCGTCTGAATTGAAACAGAGCTACATATGATACTGCTAATATTCAAAATAATTCAGCAGATCATTTTCTGACAGGCTGTTGAGGACCTCCGTCATTTTTGCTTTCACATCTTCCGCTGACAGAAAATGAGTTCCTTTGATCTCTGCACTGTAAGCTACAACTGAGGTTTATGTTGTGGATTTCTTCAGTTTCACGAGAAATTTGATGTTAATTTGGTGTTCACTCTTGATTTCACATTTTTCATTTGAGGGTAAGAAAATGTCTTTTTGAACATGCGCCTTGTCTATTGGAACATGTGTCCACTCATACTGAGGGAAGCAATTGAGTTGACCTTTGTCTCATTGTGATAGGTTAGAATATGTTCTATAACCATCTGTTTGTCTCTCCTCTCCCACTCCTGATTCTCGAGCTTAAGGGCTAGGCTCAGGATTTTTTGTGTTGAACCTTCTATGAATCAAAACCTATTTTGACAATTTACTTAGAAATGTGAACAACGTTAAATTTTATTCTTGAAAGTCCTCTGTAAACAATAGGGTAAGGAGGGGCAGAGCAGGGGCATGGACAATAAAGTAACAGTGAAAGGCAGGTGACAGCAATCCACAACAGTAAATAAGAGCCTACACAACCAGGTGTTTGGGTTTTCTTTTAAATGCATGTGTAAAAATTAAAATTGCTCCAGTAAGAAAAGAATTTTTTTCCCCTGGTGTATTGCAGTGTCCTAGTGTAAAGGAAACCAAAAAGAAATTCATTACAAACAGAAAGTTTATACACAGCCCTATGGAGGGCAGACTTCCAATACAATCTTTTTCAGCAGTGGTACTATCTCACCATTGTAATGCTTCACACATAAGCTTCACAGAGTCATCGGCTGCTCACTTGTGAGATATCTACACCTGTATTATGTAGATTTCTTGATACCTTATAAAGTGTCAGGACTATTCCTTCTGGACAGGCTTATATGTTGTAAAAATAACTATTGTTGGTCATATGATCTTTGCCAAAAGGGTTTGTTGCTTTATACACAAGCTTTTTTTTTCTCCTCACTTTCTCTGTCTAAAGAAAGAATTATTTTGTACTCTGTGGTGGCTCTCATGAGTCTATCTTTGTGCCTAACATAGAAAATCAATATTAACACAACAATAAAGATCCAGAAAACAGAAGCAGACACATTCCCAAAACAGAAGCTACATTTGGAAAAAAAGTTCTGTGCATTATTTATTAATCAGGCAGATTGGTCCATGAAAAATAGTCTTACAGAAAAGCCATGTTTATGGTTCTATTGTTTCTATACTAAATAGTAACATGGACTAATGGGTCTAAAATCTGACTGCTCTCACATACATTCCTCTACAGGCATAAATGAAAAATAAATTAAATACATCTTCTGGTAGGATAGTTAGAAACATTTCTGGATTCATAGTGGTGTACATTTTAAATCATATATGGATTAAAAACTCTTTGACATAAGAAATTTGCTGTTTAGGGAATTAAATATTGATAGATCTGCAGAAGACCTGGTAAAGCAATCTGGAACTTTTCAGAAAATGAACATCAAAGGTACAAAACAAAAAAAGAGTTAGTATTTTATTGGCTACTGCTATGTGGAAAAGAGATTTATGTCAGATTCTGCCTAGAAAACATCTTTTGTATCATTCTATCTTCTATAAATTGTTTATTGTTGTACACAATATATTAGGAAGCACTACAAATTACCACAATTTACAAAAAAATACATCGGGACCTAGCTACAGAATTTAATATTATTGAACTAGAAGGTGTATCAAAAAGGTGAAATACTGTTTCAAAACTAATAGCCTCTAATAATGCATTTTTTAAAAGTTATTAATTCAACTAATACAATGATTGAAAAGTGAAAATCCTATCACAAAATTCAAATTTCAAAATACATGAGGCTATAAAAATGACTGGTTTATTCTTCTTTTTAAAATACTGAAAATAGTGACTTTACCAGAATATTTTATTTCAGCTACCTTTAATATTTTCAGTGGAATTTTTTACTCCTGGGCAACTATGATCCCATAAAAAGAACAGCATTTTTCACTGAGTTAAATGTTAACTATGCTGAGGTTTGTAAATTGCAAACAACATCTGTTTTGCTGATAATAATGCACATATGTGTGTGCCTTTATAAGAAATAAAAGTTTCAGAACTTGCACAACACTTTTAATGAACTGGTTCCTCTTCCACTGAGTGTTCAAATCCCTTTTACCATCAGCTGTCTGGCTATTTATTTTTTTTTAATGCTACCTAAAGAATTAATTTTTCAGAAACTTTGTGCCTTGGATTTTGCAGCAGTGCAATGACAAAACAAAAAGCAGTGTTTCATGAAAGCTACATGAGGTTTATTGCATACCCTCTGGCATAAATGATTAAAAAAAAGGTATTTGTAGACCTTAGTTACTGAATATTTAGGGACACACGGGTGTACTCTGATAGATCTGGCAAAAGGTCTGTTATCTTTTAAAGTGTGAGTGGTTGACTTCATTTTGTGATCTTCAGTTTCTTTTGGCTGAACTTAGATTTGAACAGCCTCCTATCTATTTTCTACATACACCAACCAAAGAAGATACTACACTAAGGTTTTTAAATCTTCAGTGGTTCTGTGTTCCAATTTTCTAAACTGTGGGGAAAAAAAATATTTCCCTGAAGGGAAAGCGATGTCTTCAGTCATAATGACACTTTTCTGTACATCGCCAGGAAATCCTAGACTTTGCTGGAAATAATATGGTCCTTCATCATATAATTTGAGAAGTTCTGTTTCCTCACTGAGGTCTTAGGGTTATCTTGCAGAGGCAGGGTTTACAAATGGTCTCAAGAAGACTGTCATTTTCTGTTTGTCAACAGTGATTTTGATGTAGCTTAACTTGTTGGTTATGAAACATAAAGACTTTCACCGCTAGTGGATTTTATGACTTCTAGCATTACTTGTGAAATGAATATGTGTGTTCAATCCTCTGTCACATCCCTCAGCTCTTGATAAATATTTGACATCCACTTGAGGACACTCTGTCCCTTTATGCAGTGCTAATATTCCTCAAGTCCTACATTGTCCTGTTAATGTCAGCATAATGTCTGACCATTATTTGGTTTTTGGGCTAGACTCTCTCCATGAGTGGTTTTAACAGGCAACCCAAGGATGTTTACTGAAGGATGCATATTCTAACAATAACTCTACTGATAAAGTTATCTTTTTGGGGTTTCATAGAGAAGTCTGTCCAGTGGTGACGAGTAACCTTGAAATACAGGCTAACATACTTAACAACTTTTTTTCTGACAGGCAACTCTCCATTTTAAGGAACAGCTGTCAAAACAGGTTTGGATGTCTTTTGTAAATATAGTCAAAATAATTCCATGAAGGAGAAACATGCTGAAAAATTCCTCTGGAAACATTTGTTTACTTCCTTCTCTACGATGTTTCTGGAAAAAATCTGCAGAAAAACAAAAATGTTGTAGTCATCTCTGAGTGTTTCATAGAATCATAGAATCATAGAATCATAGAATAGCTAGCTTTGGAAGGGATCTTAAAGATCACCTTGTTCCAACCCCCCTGCCATGAGCAGGGACATCCCACCAGATCAGGCTGCCCAAGGGCCCATCCAACCTGGCCCTGAAGACCTCCAGGGATGGAGCATCCACAACCTCCCTGTGCAACCTGTGCCAGTGCCTCACCACTCTCATGGTGAAGAAATTCTTCCTAATGTTCAGTCTAAATCTGCCCCTCTCCAGTTTGTACCTGTTCCCCCTCATCCTATTCCCACAAACCTTTACAAATAGCCCCTCTCCAGCTTTCCTGTAGGCCCCCTTCAGGTACTGAAAGGTCACTATAAGATCTCCCCAGAGCCTTCTCCAGGCTGAACCCCAAGTCTCTCAGCCTGTCTGCATATGGGAGGTGCTCCAGCGCTCCGATCATCTTTATAGCCCTCCTCTGGACCCATTCCAACAGCTCCATAAGTTTTAAACAATGATTCAACAGATGTTTGCTCTTCTCAGGCTTTTTGCAGCTGCACAAGTTCATTTAGAAATGTCTAATTGTGCAGTTCCTTAAATATCTCATAAAAAAAATCTACAGTGCTTAGCAGTTAGAACAACATTTACTCCCCGGTTTGGCTCTAAATCTTCTGGAGTATGAATGCCTTTATTTATTTATCTACTTGATTTTTCCCTAGAGAATTTAAAAATCAAGTCCAAACCAAGCTTCTGTTACCCTAGAGTACTGGCAATCAATTAGCTGAAACACTAAATACATCATCACTTGTTCACTGTAAGACTAGTAAGTAAAATGAAACGTTCCCATTAGCACGTAAAAAAATCAAGAAAATCATAGCTCAGATTCAATTCAGATATAGTATTCTGTCCCCTTCCTTACAGACCAACTTGCAGATTATGGTTACCTCTTGCTTTATGGATTAGAACTGAATTTTTCATCATCTGTTTTTTCTCTAGGCTGATTCCCCACTCACTACAACTTATATCTGAAAAAAATATTTTTTTTGTATCTTGCCACAAGGTCTACAGACAACTATAAAAATTCTTCTGCGATTTACAGACCTAAGTTTTCTTTAGTAATTTCAAATCAGAAAAAGATAGGGGAAAAAGCAATATTGCAGGAAATAATTCTGTCAGTAGAAAAGATGAGACATCTTGAAGCAGGTATTTTGGGATAGAAATGCATATTTTTTATCACTGCATACACTGCATTTCTTTTTGTCATGCTTCTTAATCTGATAAATTCAAAGAAATTATTGCTAAAAAATGATCTTTCTGTTGTATGGATCAGCTAGCTAAACATCTGGCAAACAGCTTATATATATATAAACATAAGTTTATACCCTATGTATCAGGTATAGCAAAATCTCTGAATGACAAAAAAACACAAAAGGAGAAGAAAGAAAAGGAAATTTCAGCATACCAGTTCCACGTAGCCTGAACACTTAGTTTCCAAATTTTCTTTATTTTTAGGCTGCTGTTAAAGAATGAAGAAAAAACGAGGCTCAGATTATAGATGAGACTTGCTTACACAGAATGTAGGAGAGATCTACCTAGTTTCATAAATTGTCTGCAAGAGAAGAAAATGCTGAGTGACTGATGTGGATAGTCTCATCTATAGTATTAATACACTTATCACTAGCACTACATAATTTCTTGACATGTTTTAGTTCCAGTTTGTGCACTGCATGCACCCATTACAATCCTTTCTATGTAACATGACTAAAAGGCCTATCCCTACAGACACAATTTGTTTGGATTTTTTCAGCAAATCAGGCAGCATTCTTTGAGATAATAGGTAGTGGCAGAATTAAAAATCTCTATCCATGATGATGTCATAATTCTGACCAGTGATGAAGTTTTGCCAGTTTATTCTTAGGCCGTGACCACAGACTTCTCTCAGACCTCAAAAATCTTCCATGTCTCCAGATCATAGGCTTCTCACTGGCTTACCACCAGTGCAAAAAAAGGCTATTCAACAGGCTGAAACATCCTTAATATTATTTATTACAGATAGAAATGCAAAATTAGAATAAAAATCAGATAATTTGTAAAAACATTCACTGAACACCTACATGTGAAAAGTAATCAATAACAATAATTTTCCCCACTACCTCTTTTAAAGCCACTGTCCTCATTTTCAAAACCCTAGGGCTGTCTTATGCTGAGTATGCCATGTTCTTTTTCTCACACTTAAGACTCCCCAAAGCCTGACAGAAACAAGAAACTATACCACAACAGATGAGGCCCCAAAGCCGTAAGAGACAGGACATACTATAGACTTTTTTCCTCTGTTAATAAACAGGAATTGCCACAAAAAAATTAGTATTTTGTAATCAAGAGAAACTTTCAGGTATAACTTTCCCTTGAAAATAACTGTATTAAATAAGCAAATAAAAATTTAACAATATGCATGAACTTTAATAAGGACAAATGCCAAATTCAGCACCTGAGATGGAATAACACCATACACAAATACACATTGGGAGAGGAGTGGGTGGAGGGTAACCCTGCAGAAAAGGATCTGGGGGTGCTGCATAAGCGCTGCATGATAGAAGGCTCAATGTGAGTCAGCAGTGTGCGCTGGTGGCCAAGAGGGCAAACCGCATCCTGGGGTGCATCAAACGCAGCATTACCAGCAGGTCAAAGGAGATGATTATCCCACTGCATTTAGTACCGGTGCAACTTCACCTCAAGTACCGCCTGCAGTTCTGAGTCCCACGGAGGGAGACAACAGAGAAGGACAACAAAGCTGGTGGAAGAGTTGGAAAGAATGTCCTATGAGGAACAGCTGAGGACTCTGGGACCTCACTACACTCTACAGCTTTCCAAGGAGGAGAAGGATAGAGGGTGGTATTGATTACTTCTCCCTGGAATCTAGCAGTAGGACACATAGGAATAGTTCAAAGCTGGATCAGGAGAGGTTCAGATTTGACTACAGGAATAATCTACATTCTGATAGGGTGGTCAGACACTGAAAGAGGCTTCCTAGAGAGGTGGCATATGCCCTGTGCTTGTCAATGGCTTCAAAAAAGGCACTTGGACAATGTTGTTATTAATGTGCTTTAACTTTTAGTCAGCCCTGAACAGGTCAGGTAGTTGGACTAGCTGATCATTGTAGGTTTTTTCCAAATGAACTATTCTATTCTATGCTGTGCTATGCTATGCTAGTCTAGTAATCAAATAACAATATAGATTAAAATAATCTCACATTTTAATTCTATACATTTCAAGGAGATAACTTAAATATTTGTTTAATTTGAGAACTCTTTCTAAATTGCTTTACTCAGTTTTGAATTCCAAAATCTGACCTCTGTGGAGGTTACTAGAAAAAAAAGAATTACATTGAACAAATTGAAGGCTTTTTCTGTCAGTATTCAAATTAGTGTTTCTTTGTTTTTTAAAGACTGAGAAGGGAAGAAAAGAAGGAATATATCATGTTATCAATTCAGATCCATTAGAGCTTTGTTAGAAATTTTTGGTTTTATATGAGTCATTTCAATAAAATCTATACAGAACTGCAGTCAGGTAACTCCTTTTTCTATTTTTGTTGAGAAAACACTGGCATGATTATTAATTATTTAATGGAAGAACTAGTAGCTATCTTCTGAATTTTATTTGGCCTTGTGAAAAAGGTTTGTGTGAAAACCTAATGGAAAAGGTGTATCTATTTATGGAAATTGTAATTTTAAGTAGATATCCAATTTCTTCTTATTTTAAGTTTATTGCAGTTATAACCCTTACTGTGGATTTGTATTCTGCCTGGTTTGGGGTTCTGTGGGGTTATTTTTAATCTATGCTGGACTTGTCCACATGTATTCACAGAAGGTACTGTAGTAGTACACTAAAGTATCTGACTAAAGTATCGGGCAATGGTAGGCATCAAGAAATTTAGTAAGTGTTCAGATGGTATCCATGTAGCTTTAAAAAAAGCTGAAAAAAACATAAACTACAAGAATTGCCTATTTGATACAATTATTTGCATGTAAAGCAATAGCTGTACCTTTCTTGTGATTCCAAAATCAAGTTTGATTAGCTCAGCATTTAGCAGTTTTCTTTTTTACCTTGCTGTGTACATAGAAATTCTTGCAAGACTTTGTAAATTAAATTTCACACTAAATGTACTCTGTTTGCAGTCCTATACTTCCACACTACTTCTAGAATTGCTAGATACTTTATCAAATTAATACCGGTTGTTACCTGACTTTCACAATGACATAGTGTAAAGAGTACAAAAGGAAAAAAGTAAAAGGATTTTTGTGTTTTTATGATGCTTCTCTGCCAAATCTTTCTACTTTTGCAAGTAGTGTGTCTCAGTGTGGGGCACAAAAAAATCAAAGGTCAAATTGCAAGCCTAAATAGGCATAAGATTACTTGGACAGAGAACATTTGGGCTTTCCTATCACTTCATCCATAATAATGCCATGCTGTGAGGAAATCTGTTGCAGTGTGGAAGTGTTCAGATACTACAGAGACTCTCACAGTCTAATGTCAGGGGACATAGAATAAAGAGGAAGGATAATCCTTTTGACATTAGAAGAAATGCAAACACACAGAACCTCTGGTTTATCTGTGTGGTTCTGATCTTCTGGCTTCATTATTGACAGCAACAGAATTGCACACACAGTCATCCGCCTGAATGAATCAGAATTACTTGTATCAGACATAGGTAGTGTGAAAATTATTTGGTCTCTGTAGGATCTCCTGACAACCAGAATTACAGTTTCTTTCTGTTTATTGATTTTTATCAGAAAGGTAGCCAGATTTCTTCTAGGGGTTTCTGTAACAACGTAAGTAAATATCCAGAACAGGGGAAAAATGTTTTAGAACTATTTATGAGTAAAAACCATTTCCAGTGTTTAAAGCAGTAAGTATTCTGACTAAACAGATTGATTTCCAATAACTAGGATAAATTAGGGCTTCTGCAAAATTTATCTATTTTTTCAAACTCAACAATGCATGATATCATAAAAATGAGAAATATTAACAAAACCAAAATCATCATTCACACTGTGTACATGTTTTAAATAGTGTTCCTCTTTTGGACAAGGACAATTGAACCTTATCTCTGTACAGATCCTTATAGCATCTCTGAGACACCAAAAGAATCGGGGCCTGATCCCTGCCCCTGTATGATCCAAATGACCTGTAAAAAAGCCCCGACAATGTGAATAAACTGCAGCCAAATCAGTTCTTGGCTAACTAAAAACTAGCCCTGACCTAGGGAAGAGGACAAGAAGTAATAAAATAGAGGGACTGTCTTCAGTTGCAAAATTATACAGGACTGTGTGTTCATGAAGAAACCATCTCAAAAGCCTAACTTTTGAAGTAATGCCAGAAGATAGAGGTAAAAACATTAAGTTTAAGAGTCAAGAGTTCAATAGAAATTTTAGGGAAATAAAGAGCAAGGGGCTGGAGTCTTACTGTTAGGTTCTAAGAGCTATCAGAACATTCCGTAAGAAGTGACCAGGTAGGCACACAGCCCAGAGGTGTTATCCAAACAACTGCTGCCATCATTGGTAGGGAGAGCCACACAAAACAATCCTGAGAACTTCAAACTAATCTGTAATGCTTTAAGGTAGACATTAGGAAATTGCCAGCATTAGTATTTTAGTATTTTTAGTATTTCTAAGAGATACTGTAGGAATAGTCTGGATGGTCAGAAAGCAATCCAATACTGCACTGAAAAAGGAAATGGCTCTTAAGAATATCAAATGCAAAGTTGAAATTCAGGAGCTAGGACTACAAATATTTAAAAAAAAAAACCCAAACCCAAAACACACACAAACACCCAAACTTTAAAAAAAATGCAAAAAAGAGTTAAAAAAAAACCAGACCAAAAGAACACACATTTTCTCCAGAAAGGGGACGGTCTACATCATGACTTCTTGATCACTCACTGTAGCAATAAATGTTAATAAGCTTCACTGAGATCAAACCCAAGGATACCTAGTTTTAGCTACTTCATTTAAGATTAAAAAACTGAAGAAGGTCCAACACTTTGGAAAACACATTATAAAAGGTAGAAAGAGATGTTTGAACAAGATGGTGTAAAGACAAGGTAACTGAGAAGTACTACGAAACAATACAGACAGTAGAACTGACAGGAGAACCCATGTGTGGAAGCTACACATGTAGGATATAAAAAGATTTCTTTTATGCTTTTTATTATTTTATTTATTTGCATTTTGTTATTTTTTTTTTAATAGGTGAGACATAAGGAAAAATTCTAAGGAAAAAGGTAATTTTACAATACATTCTTCATCTCTATCTACCTTCACTTTAAGACAATAATTTAGGCAAGTATTAAGATTTTATCTGGGAAATGCAAAATAACAGCAACTAAGAGAAAGTAACAGAAAATGCAGACTGATTCAAATAATAACATAATTGTTTATAATAAACGTTTTTATTTTCAAATTAAAATTTCTCAGATAATTAACTGGAATGAATTATATACCTATTTTTGCTATACTAGAAATGTGAATAATAGAAAAAACAGCATGAGTACAACATATTACTGAAGCCAAGAACTCACAGATCTAAAAATACATTTGCTAAACATCTGGTTGAATACCTAATTATTTTAGGGTCTGGAAAAAAACTCTCATCTACAGTAATAACAGGCAAAGTGCTGTATTAAACAATTTGATTATCTAAAACATCCTTCTTTAAAGACTATAAAAGTACTAGTCCAAAATCCATGAATGACCCCAGAGACAACATAATTTAAAAATTTCCTTTCACAATCTAAGAAGAGAAAATATTAAGAAAATAAGAATGGCTATGAGCTAGTCATAATATGAATTAAAATAGTGCACTAATACTGACCAATGTTCATACATAAAATGCTAAAGATGCTAAGAGAGGACTGAAGACTAGTGCCTAACTTTTCAATATGTGTTTGGAATTTAGTAAGTGTTGCCACGTGTGTAGACTTTTACCTGTTTTATCCAAATATTGTAACTGGGGTTTAATATATAGCAATGGTTGTTGGTTGCTTTTGAAATGTATTGCTATTCAACCTCCAAACACTGGGATTCTCTCAGAGGAAACAATGTTGTCTGCTGGACAAAATGTCATGAGTATATAATGATCCTTTTCACTGAAGGAGGCGTGAGAGAGAAAGACAGAAGCACCACAGAAAGAAAAGATTATAGCATGACAAGGACTAAATACACACACAGACACAGACACTCTTTCTGTCTCTTTCTCTCTCTCTTCCCTGGGGGACTGGTGCTGCTACACAAAGAGTTTAAGACACACAGAAGAAACCTGTTACTCAACTGCATTTACATCCAAGGAAGAATGCCTATTTATACATTTCTGCCAACAAGTACTTTGATGCTTGATGAGAGCAGATGATGTGAAAAGGTAGAAATCTAGTAATTATTTATTATTAAAAAAAGAAAAAAAAAGGCGGGGGACTAGATATGGTGAAAAAGAGATAAAGACTGTCTGTTGCAGTCCAAAACACTGCAATTTTCCAATGTTGAATGTAATGCCAATTATTGCTATAATCACCATAGGCCTTAAAATTTTTACTTAACAACATAGTTCAATTTCTGTTTTCATAATGACTGATGTAAGATATTTGATTATGGTGCTTGTAATTCATGAACATTATGTTAGTGATTGATGCCTACAAAATAATGCAATTGATTTAAAGGCAAGGCTACATTATTTAGCTACGCAACATGTTACTGAAGTAAATTCTACTGCTAAAATGAACATGTACACACAACTCTAATACTTTATTACTGATTCTATTCTCCCCCCCAACAAAGCTAAGAGAATAACATGACCTGTTTTTAGTTGACAATGAATAACTGAACACTTAGCTAAATATTGTTCCCTTAAAGCACTTTTAAAATTATGGAATAGTCACTGTGAAGTTGTTCCAACTCCTTGGAACTTGTATGTCCCTGTCATGTCTTCTATTGGGGTTTATATGCATCTCAAGCATGTGTCACCGATATGTGCAAGCCTTCTTATCATGCATGTCTAAATAATAGCAACCTTATTTCCTTCCATAGGCCGTCTTAGTTTTGTTTTTAAAAATAATTGCTTTGCCCAATACTTTTCATTACATTTCATCAAGTGGCTACAGTGATCTAGAGACTTTTGACTCAGAGGTTGCCCCAACCTTCTAAACATTCATAAATACATAAATAAAAGTCCTTAGGTAAGAATACACAAGAACTCAGTCGCTAGTAGTATTTAACCATTATACCAGGAAAAGGAAAAAAAAACCAAAACCAAACATTTTTATCATTGGTTTTGAGAACAAAGTCAAAATATATGCTAATGACTACATTTTTTTCCAGCTCAGAGTACATAGCCAAAAACTGAAGGAATTGTTTCATAGATTTTCAACTTAACTTAGAAATCAATTAAATAATTTGTTAATTTACATTTGTGATGGTACTTCCAAACTACTTTGATACTTCAAAAAGTCAATGATTGTATCTCATGACAAAGTGAGATATGAGTTTAATAGATCACAGTTAGTAGTCAACCCATGTTGTATTATTTAACAATAAGAGAGGAAAGTTTCTGGATTGACTAACCACAAGTTAACTACCAAGTTGTTAATTTTAAAATGTTACCTTTGTATTCATGTTAGCAGAAACTTCATTCACTCCTACAGCTATACGATCTTCAGATTTAGCAATTTCCATTAGAGATTAGAAATGTTCTAGAACATAGTGATTTACTGTCTTATCTTTACTATCTGGAAATTCGAGGAGTAATGCATGTAACTGGATCCAGCCATGAATAAGTAGTACAAAGGATTAAAATTCTATAGGTCAATTCTGGATTTCTAGGATTGTAATCATGTATATAACTATAAGTCTACTGCTGTAGGAGGAATACATAATTACTTATTAAATACATTTTCTATATTTTTGTAACTTGTATCCACTGTAAAATTATGACACCAATACTCTAAATAAAATTGTTCTAAAACATTAAAAAAACTTTTTTTTTTATTTGTCTATGTCTATTACAAAAATAAGTTTGATTTTGGTCTTTCCACATTCAGATCTTGCATATTGTCATGCAGAAAGCAAGTGAGAGGCTGGAGGCAAAGGAAAGGAGGAGGTATACTATAGCTGATAAATGTTCTTTGATATAAAAAAAACAGGTTATAAGGACCATAAACTCAATCTGAGACAGTGAGTTTCACAACAGTAAAAATATAGACTGAATCCTTCTCAGGAGGGTTAAAATTAGAACTACAGGAAGAAAAAAAAGCACGTGAAGAGTCACCTGTGTTTTAATGATTAGGGATAGATTTTCATTATTACAGAGAAGCTGAGCAAGTTAATCATGAAACAAATCAGCATAAGAAGAAGACAATTTGCTTAGTTTAACACAGTATTTTGCATTAGGTCTTCTGGAATTATAGTGGGAAAAGGAGCTGAGATCTCTGTTTTTCTAGTTTCCTGCACTTCTATGTCTCTTTGATCAAATAAAAGGAAAATAAATGGGATAGATAGGATGTGTCAGGATGTGCAGACATCTTTTTGTGTATAGTGGGAAGAACAGTAGCCGACTATGCTCAGTTTCCCATCAAACCTAGAAGCTGCTATAACTGTAACCAAATTAAAACGCTTACCCTAAAATACAATTTTTATCACTGTCTAGAAGCATGTCACAGATAATCAGGGACAATTTCCTTTCACAGTCATCCAAAATTTTGCCCAATTGTCCTATTAAAAGCAACCTTTTTTTTTTCTTATATATTCCTTACATACATAGGAAGATGATTCACTGAGGTTTTAAACTTATTAGTTATATGCTAATTTTAAAAAACGGGTGAACCATTTTGCCATGCCTTTGAATGTTTGGGATTTTTTTCTCAGTGTAAAATGTATTCCTTCTAATTCCTTTTTTTAAAGCCAAATATTTATTGATAGTATTATGCAGTATCAGAAAAACCCTTTAACAGTCATTTTCATAAGAAGTTTTTCCTGTTTAGTTACTGCATTTCACTAATCTATTTTTTCGAATTAGTTTTAAGCTAACTCTACTGATACTGGAAAATTTAATTTTTAATGAATAATTTATGCATTTGAAATAATATGAATATAATTTAGAGAACAAATCTTTATCTCTTTAACGTCTTGCAGAGAATCTTTTCCAGAAGCTTTTTACCAAGTATAATCAAATGATAAGCCTAAGTATGTGTCTATAAAGACAGAAATTTCATGGAAAAGTTTGACCAAAAATGATCATGGGTTGCATCATTTGTTCTGAGTAACTAGCCATGTAATTTGAAGCCTGTCCAGTGCTTATATTCCCCTTAAAGTTCACTCACTTCTCAGATAAATGACAACACAGTAATTTTATACATTTACTTTTACTGCTATGCTATTAACATCATAGACAGCCAAAACGCAGAGCAGGTACTGTTAATAAGCACAAAAGCGTGAGTCTACAATCTCTCACATTTAGGAGAGCTTGTCTTCCTGTGAAAGACCCAAAGCACTTCTACATTTTCTGGTCAGACCCGTTAAAATGTTCTTGAAAGATGAGTTGATGTGTACAGAATAGATTTGCAGAAAAGATCAACCCATCGGTATTGTTGACATATTTTGGAAAGATAATAATATTTATTATTATGGCATCTCTGACAGGCATGACGGAGATTGCAACTGTGTAGAGAAAGCCAAAGTGGTCCATTCATAACAGCGAACAGCTCCACTGTACAGGAGAAGAACCAATATAAGCACTTTGATCCTTTTGTGACCCAGTCTAAAGTGTAGCAGGTACACAAATATTTTAATGTAATTATACTATTGCGAACAATGTTGTTATACTGATGTAAATTTTCAGCATATGGGTAATTCTACAACTGTACATAAAAGTAAAATATGAAAGGTGGAAACACATTAAAAGGGCATAGTATAGTTATTTCCTGCCTAATCAATATGGACAAGTAATTTCTGAAAACAAAAGATGTTTCCTGGAATGCGACAAGTATCTCCATGCTTTTTTCTCCTTATCATGCCATAAAGCCATATTTTCTGATAAGTCTAGTTTCTGAAATTCCTCAGAATGACAGAGAAATGATTGAGGCAAATAACAAGAATTTTTATGCAAATTATGCACAAAAATTATTGCGAGGATTTTGCAACACATTTTGTGTAGAAGGGAACAGAAGACTGCAGTTAGAGCATTTCCCTTGAAATAACCCTGGTATTGAGAATTCTTCTAATTTCATTGAAAATCCTCTGATTGGCCAAAACTCAAAACATATTCATCCTGGTTTCTTCTCACCTGAGGTACAGAGTATTTCGGATTTATGTAATCTTTATTAGTGGAATCTGTGGGATAGTCATCATGCGATAGTGTTTTGATCATTCTGTCATTACAGAATATGACAGTAGAATAGTAGTCTGGAACACTTAATTTAATACTACTGCAAAAGTAGTATTGATTAAAATAGCAAGAAAAACTTCCCTCTAATTCTAGAATTCTGGACTTGTTCAACTCAAAGTAAAGCATGATTCAGCAAGGTATGATGAGGAAATAATAAAGTGATAAAATATAGTAAAGTTATAAAAATTTGTTATGGTAGCACGCTGAATCAGGAACTGTTAAAAACACATATTTAATACATACCATGGATACAATAAATTTTAAGGAAAATAGCTGTTTATGTATAAATGTTAATAAACCAGTGTCCTGTGTGAATCTGTACATCATAAAATAAGAGAATTATTTTAAGAAATAACAAAATACATTCAGACTCTGCAGAATTTTGCAGGACCACCAAGGAACATACTCATGGAAGAGTAATAGTAAAAACTTAAATTATAAATAAGAAAGGGAGAAAAAAGGAGAAAAAAAACAACTGTAAAAGATATTTGATCAGAAAGAAAAGGCTAGACATAGTGGCTACGAGGGTCTCTTTCCACACACACTTACAGTTTACAGGATCACTTAGTAGTGTTTTAGAAGACATACTGTATCCTACTTCTTAAAGATTTATACAGTTTGGAAATAAGCTTTTTATTTCCAATTTATCTAAGAGCTCAAGTGTGAATCCAGTTGTTATTCTTTGGCCAAACTTTCACTCGTCAGTAGCACTTCCTGCAAGATGAAAGAAAAATATACGGAGCATTGCTCTTATAACACACTGTCCACAGTGCGTTCTTCAGTACTCACCTTCCAACAAATGGGATGCAGAGAAGGACCAGGGATCTGATGCTCATAAAATTATTAAAGGGTGAAATGGTGCACAACTAGCACTTTGAAGAGACCTTGAGTTTTACATTCAGCAGCCTCCAGGTTTTATTTACAATTCAAAACTACCTTATGAAAACTTATTCTCTATACTCAGCATGTTATCCCTTCCGTTGTTCCCAAGGTTGTTCTGCACCAAATAAGATCTCCTTCTTGTCTTCCAGTTGAAGATTTATCAAATTGCCCTCTTGTTCCCATGCTAGTTTTGCGCCATAGTTCATTCACAGCTGTACAAACGCCTTCCCCTTCCTTACTGATCCTTATCACTTTCTCCTATCCTTTTTCCTGCATAGTGACCTCTGTCCTGTCTGTGGGGAGAAAACTATAGGCTGCTGCGTTGTATCTAGAGAAAGACATAATTCCATATCATTGTCAACTTAGTATAGAGACATTTGGTTTTCGTAGTGTTTATGCTTGCATTTCTCCGATGTCCTGATTTAGATTGCAAATCTTTTGAAGAAAACTCTATCATTGTTTTGTAAACCATCGTCTGTTCCTGCTGTAAACCACAAATTAAAAGAATCTCTAAAATTCTGTATGCTACAGAGAGTGCAGCAGATAACATTTCATTTGTTGATTATTTTGTAACTTCATATTTTCAAGTAGGATTATTTCTTTTTTCTTTCCTTCTCTCCCTTTCTCAGAAGTTTTCACTGTTTTACTGTTAGAGAAGTATCTGCAAAACAAAGGCTACACAAGTGATATTCAGTATGTTCAATAGCAAAGATTCTTCACAACTACACCTCTTCAAAGATGTGGCAGCTGAGGAAGAGGTTTCAGAAATTGCCTCCTTGGTAGCTTTCAAGAATAATATCAAGCCACCAGTTATTCCATAATAGTTTTAGAAATAGATTATACTTATTTTGGTGTTATTTTATTTTAAAGGTAATCATTACCTCTAATATGCTTAGTATGAGATATCTGATTTAAAGGAATTGATTTTCTAACACTTTTTCATACGAGAAAGTCAGGATAAAGCATTGTATTTCTTCACTATGTACTTGATACTATGGTTCTTTCCGCAACAGTTTGATATATTTATTTTCTAAAAAAATTGAATGTGCAATGAGAGTCTTCTGTACGTATGTGTGTAAGACTCAACTTAAAAAGCTATGTAATTCTTTGCTTACTACCATATGTGAAATTAAAAAAAAAAAAAAAAAAAATCAGGACTTAGAAAGCATAGAATGGTTTGGGTTGGAAGTGGCCACCAAAGATTTTCTAGTCCAGACACCCTGCCATAGGAAGGGACATTTTCCACTAGACTAGGTTGTTGCTTAAACCTCCATCCTACGTGACCTTGAACATTTTCAATGATGGGGCATCCTCAACTTGTCTGGCAACTTGTTCCAGTGCCTCACCACCATCACCATAAGAAAATACCTCCTGTATGCAAAATCTAAATAAAATTCCCTTGTCTTCTCATTACAGGAAGTGGTAAAAAGTCATTTTCCATCTTCTTTATAAACCCCTTTATATACTGAAAGGTTTCAATAAAGTCACAGAAGCCCACTTTTCTTCAGGCTGAAGAACTTTAACTTTCTCAGCCTTTCTTCATAGGAAAGGTGTTCCATCCCTGTGATCATTTTTGTGGCCCTCCTTGCTCTAGTAGGCAAATGTTTTGCTTGTTCTGTGGAACCTGGATTTGGATGCAGGACTCCAAGTGGGATCTCACCAGAGCAGAGCAGAGGGGAAGAGTCACCTCCCTTGATCTGTTGGTCACGCTTCTTTTTATGCAGTCCAGTATATGATTTGCTCTCTGGGCTGCAAGGGCACATTGCCAATTCATGTCCAATTTTCAATCTACTGGTATCCTCAAATCATTCTCTGCAGGGCCAGTCTCAATCCACTCATCACCCAGTCTGTATTGATAAATAAGTAGTACATATTTTATAATTCCCCAAATTTGCCTATCATTATATACTTAGGTTATTTGATGGAGATGATTATCAAATTTTACTTTTTAGGACCTGGAACATCCTTCCAATTTACTTCAGAAACAACAAAAAAAAGCTATACCCAAAACATTTTTTCACACTGAATAACCATAGTGTACAATAGTTCACTTAGTTGGGCATTGCCACCAAGAAAAATGTAAACTATGCAATATCTGCAAGTTGGTGCTAACAGTCCCTAGAAATAAATAAATAGGTAAATCCACAAGCAATGATAGTTTGTCATTTGTGTGCTATTTTGTGGCACATAATATCAAATCTTGCCTAAAAATGCACATATATGCACATACTTTCAAAGACAGTATTTCCACAGAGCTATACACAGTTCTGAAATGTACTTGGTGTTTATTTTTCTATTTGCTAACACACAAAAAAGAACGATATGTGTTTCAAACTGGAAGAAGATTGTCTGCCATCATCAAGAGTAAACTATGCTATGATTTATAGCCTTAGCAAGCCTGATGGAAAGTTTTAATCATTTTCATGGTACCTTAAATATGCCTTATTCCATATGTACATCCATAAAAAATGTCACATTGACGCAACTGCCCAAATACTCCAACAAACCAAGTAAACTGACTGTTACACCATTGTTTATTTAGTAGTATATTACCTCGTGTGTAAGACTAAAATTAAATTTAAATAAATTCAAGTGTACTTCCATAGGCACTATACTTACCTTTTCCCATCACTAGATGAAAGTGAGGCACAAAACCAACAGTCAAAACAATTTAGTCAGCTATAGCAACTTTAGCTGCTCTCATGGATATGAAAGCTTATAAATCAGTGCGTATCTGTTTTGATATCAAGTATTCATCTGTCTAGCTCAGAATCCAACAAGTTTCACTATATTCATATCATATTAATTTAATGACATTTTAGTAATTCTTCTAATATTAAAGTAAAAGATTAAAACAATTTCTTCACTTCATGAGTTCCTGAAAAATTTTTTCTTCCCTGGAGCAAGATACGTATATTTGCTGGTAGCCTTTGTTTAGTCAATTCAAATCAAAGTATTCTGATTTTGAGACCAAGCTTTCCAATACACCTTTGGGTTAAATTACGTTGGATTTATCTGTCTTTTGGTTAACCAAACTTAACTAAACACACTTACAGCCATTGTAATCTACAATTTGTATCGTAAAGTCACCTTATTCTTTCCAAGTAAACTAAAATCCCCGAATTACACAATGGGTGTGCATCTAAGTAATTTTCTATTTAACTGAGTTCAGAGAGTCAAAGTCCTGCCCTATAAGAGATACTGTCTTTGATATTGAATATTATTAACAATTCTGTTCCTATCAATAAATGAACATTAGGCATTTTTCAGAGCATGATTTTTGGTACTAACCTCAATAATGCCAGGATTCCACTCATTTTAATTAAAAAAACCCTCATTTTAAGGGTTTTCTTGCAGGTTCTTCTTACCGTATTTATTATTCCTTATTTCATTCCTTTCCTCAAGGAAAGCCAAAACCAAAATTCCTTTGTGCCACATAAGTAAAGGCAATCCATGCTGCTAGTAGTCTGGCCTGCAGATGATAAGCCCTGAAGAAAACTGTCCTCTATTAGCAGTCAACAAATTGATATGCTACTAACTTGACATATTGCCCCCCACCTCGAAGCTGCTGAAGAGGGCTGCTGCTTTGCTGAGTCTCAGGGTGGAGAGGGGCCAGACGGAGGTCTGGTGGCCACTCCACATCAACGTCCATACCAAAGCCCACCTGTGCAGCAAAGGATGACTGGGAGAGAATGAAGCATTTTGTCTCTGCCACTCGTTGGCCTATCAGGATGACTAAACTGGCACCTGGTCGTCCCCTCCCTTATCAGATTTACACCATAGCTACAGAACAAAGACTCAGAGGTGATCCTCAAAACAAAAGTATTAATAAGATTTATGACTAGAAATCTACATATGTTGTACTTGGATGATTTAGACTATGAGTTTTTTGTGATGGAAACATCCTGATCTACGACCCTGGTGATTTCTGGATTCCTACACGCTGGTGGGGATTGCACTGACAGGAAGCAATCCACTGTGTCCCTTACCATCAGAGACACTGACAAAGGTGAAGGAGATGGGCTGACTGGTACCCCAGATGTCATCACTCCAGAACGGACTATAAGAGAATGAGAGGAGCAAGCCTTAATCAGAGCTCCCTCTCAGCTGGTCTGAGATCCCCCACCGATGTCAACAATCTACAAACACTGGAGCGTTTACAGAAACTTCACTTGCAGCAACTTCGAGGAAACATCTAAAGACTTTATCACTGAACTCCTTACAGGTCGTGTAGACCCACACAAATCCTTATAGGATGCTAATATTGGTCTAGACTTAGTCTTAGATTCTTGACTTAGGATTGTAATATTATTGGCAATAAACTAAATGTTTAAATACAATTCTGGGTCCTACTCTGTCTCCCTCAGGGTGTGACATAACTGAATGTGCTCCCACACTTTTTTTTTTTTTTTTAATTCTGTTTGAAGAATGCATCCCCAGCTGGATGCTCAGAGATTGAAGGTACACCTTAACCATCTATCCTGGAATTTCAAAGTGACATGAGTTAAAGAAAAATTGGAGAATACTGTGAGAATGCTAGGCCTGATACTACCCAGTTCTGCTGTGCAGAGAAATAATTTAAAACATACCAGATAACTACCAGATAAATTTCATTACCAGTTAGAATGCTTATCTTCAGATTATCTGTATAAGGTGTTTTACGACTGCAATAGGGTCCACATAGCTCCTTACTTGTGAACTGATACAGTCAAAAAGTAAATAACATGAACTTGAATAATATAATCATAATAATTATATTGTCTTATATATAATCATTATAATGTCTTATAGCATACTCTTGCAGAAATTAAGAGAATTTCAAAACCGTAATTCAAAATAAAAAACAGGGCTAAACTACTGAGAGAAATTGTACACTAGTGTGATAGGAAGATATATTACACAACTTACTTAAGAGAAAATTCTTAAAAATTACAGAGTTCTCATACTTGTTTTTAATTTTTGTAAGGAATTGTCCCAATTGTTCTCTCTCCCAAACAGATATTCCTTAAATCTTACTGGATAAACAGGGCACTCAAGGGGTTTTTTTTCAAGCTACCATTGTATAATAATATACAAGTATATTACAAAGAACATGTTATTAGAAAAATATTGTCTCCTTTTTTTTCTGAGATTCTACATTTATTCTATGAATTTTAGAATAGCTACACAGACTCACACCTAAAATTCCCATTAATTTTGTCTCTTAAAAGATACAGCTCAAAACTAGTTAGTTTTTCACTTTCAGTGCGTTTTGCAATTGCTGTTAATTGCATAATAATAAATAATCTGTAATTTTATGGGTTTTAGTAGTTTTACAGAGTCCTTATCTTGTGAGCTCTAGTACTCTTGTTCACAATTAAAATTAGGCTAATATTTTGTATCTATCCTTGAAAAAAAGCCAACACCAGACCATCTTGCTTAAACGAGGTAGATTTCATTAAGGGCTACAGTCATGTTTGCTGCTTTAGTGATGTATCGTTGTTAGGGAATATCAACCAGATTAAGGAACATTGCAGGCGTTTTGATCTAGTGTGCATGTATATCAAGCATATGGGTTGCTCAAGGATATTGAACAATTATTTCTGCTAACTCCTGCTAGAAAACAAGAAAAAGTCCATCTAGAGTCACCTTTATTGTTGTTTGCCTGCTGAAGTTGGTCGCTGATCTTTCCACAGACCCCACAGAAAGTGGTTTTGCCTCCTGTGAACATGAATTATCAGTAATTCCCCTGTCTCTCTTTCTCTAACCCTAAAATCTTTGAATTCCCTTTACATATGTGCTTTATGAGGAATTCAAATACACAGTCTTTGCAATGTATTTTATTAAGCCCATTGGGGAACCAGTTTCTATGAGCTCGCAAATTTACTTGTATGTAGGATTACTTCATCTTCTGGTATTTTTCAGTGGATTAGAAACAGGAAACTACTTAAGTAAACAGACTAAATCTAGAACAAAAACACCCTGCACTCAGGTACAATCTTTTTTTTCCCGGTATGAGATCACAGGATTTATCTTTACAGAGATAAATCTTCACAAAAAAAAAGGGAAATCTAAAATTTGGTTTCAAGTCATAAAAATTAGGAGACCTATTTTAAAGAAAGTGGGGAAAGGGATAGCTAGGAGAATAAAATCTTTGGCAATGCTATGAAGACCACTTAGGGACATTGAAATGAGTGGACGCCACCTGACAGAAATTAACTTGAGAAAGGAAAGGACAAATTCACTGCGGCTAAAGAGTAGGGTAAGAAAGGTACAATAATCACAACAAGGCTGTCCAAGACTTTGTGAGGTAGATAGTATAAAGAGTAAAAATTCCTTTGAGTGCTTCAGGAGCAAAAAGCATGTCAGGCAGTCCATAGGGCCAACTCATAATCAAACTGTAAAAGAAGCATTCAGAGGGGACAAGGTTACTTTGAAACACTAAAGGTATTTTCTGTTCATTGCAAAAGAAATTTGGAAAATTTCCATGCTGGCAACCTCTCCCATGAGTACTCAGAGAATCTATCTGAACACAAGGTAAGTGCAGAAAAAGTTATCTAACAAAGAGATAAAAATAGCAGTAATAAGTTAACAGGATGAAACAGCATTTATGAAAGATTTTTGAAAGAATTGAAGGATGAAACCTGAACTTTTACTGCTCACTTGCTATTTCTTGGTATTCAAGAACAAGAAGATAGTATACCTACATGGTGACTTCTTTCCTTCTTTTTTTTTTTTTTTAAGGCTTGCAAAGAGATCCAGACATCAGGTCCATAAGCCTGACATCTGTTTTGGGAAAACTAGGAGAAACAGCAGTAAGGAAGAAAACAAAACCAAGCATAATTAATGTGAAGGGAGTTAACTCATGTACTCAGCAAGTAAATAAAAACTATCCGCACATAATTAAAGCTGTCTGTAAACAATTTTGAAGGCAACAATGATGTTCAGAAAAGGTTGTACTTCCTCAGAATGCTTCTTCTGTAGTAGACTTGTGGTATCAGTTCTAATGGACACATTCAGGAAAGAGTGAAATGTGTCCAGAAGGAATTCCTCTGGGAGGTTACTAACTACACAGCCACCAATTGCCTCAAGAGTTGCTCTGAAGTGAAAGGAGCTGGACACTGGAAAATACAGAAGAAAAACAATATTCGCCTGCTTTCAGCCCATGTTTACAGAAACTGTTAGCATTAATAGTTCTTTGCTCTCAACCTATACAGCTATTCTGACACATAATACTTTGGAAATTACAGCTACACTGTGGGACACTAAAAAGCACTAGAACAAATCTAAAGGGCTGTGTTTAAAATAAATGGAAAAAAAAAAGGTTTAAAATTTAATGTAAGAGAAATTTCAGGCCTCTTTAATGCCCTAGATATTAAAAGTTAAAGAAAATCAGATAAAAGCTGTATTTTTGATCTTTTAACTCACTTCTCATCACCTGCCCATTCCAAAACAGGCCTGGATGTCTGTGAGTCAGCAAAACTCATGGCTTGCTATACACAGCCCTAACAGGTTATTGTGCTTGCTAAACTACACCCAGTATTTAATCCAGGTTTAATTCATAAGGTTCTTGTCATGGGAAGACACAATTCTCCCTGTCCAGAGAGACTGCAGTTAACAATTTCCTCTTCATTTACCTCAATAATTAGCAACAGGCTCAGTATCTTCTCTTAGCTTACAAGTGTCAGTCTCAATCAAATAGATTCTGTTTTGCTGGATCTGTTGCAGGGGGTTAGAATATCCTTTCTGCTTACAATGTTACAATGGAGATCAGTCAATGAGCTGACAATCTCCTCCACTGAATGGCATTTCCTATTGTCTTAGCTCTGCAACCCTATTCTTCTAGAACTTCAAAAATCATTAGAACTCTGGTCTCTCCCATGCTTCAGCTGAAGCACCAATAGGTCGTAAGGACTAAGAGGATTTACAATGTTTGGACTGGTGGTTATATCAACAGCTATGCATCTTACAAGTATTACTTCTCCAGTAGCTAAGTAATTGCCAGCACATCAGTAAAACTGTATATCTTTTTTACTGGAATAAAGTTAGCCAAGACTTCTTTTACTATGTCCTGGACTTCTCTCATTCTATTTCTTTTAATAAACTCAGGGTTTCTACACACAACTCACATTCTGAATTTGTCATCTGATGTGACATGTAGGATCCAGTGCACAAACATCACTTAGCTACCTCATCCGTAATAGGTTTATTTTAATCCACATGTAGGTTCTGTTCAGTTCAGTGATTGGGCATTTCTCCATTTGAGACATGTCCTTAAAGTTTGACCAGGAAGTGTTTAAATACAAACCCCCTTCTCAAGATTGCCTTTCCAATCAGGAACGCTGCAGAAGGCCCACAAGGACTCTGTATGAAAAAACTTCAAAACAGTGTCTTAGGGTTTCCTGGAAATAAAGCAAATGATAACCAAAATATGTGTTTTAGAAAGCCTCATTGTTAGACAGATGGCTCTTGGAATTTGCAGCTATTTTGCTAAAATATAAATCATCTGGAAAACCAAAATCACAAACACATGATGACAAATACGAGACATTTTGTGTTTGGAAGTTAATGTAGTATCCAAGGATGAGCATTCTTCTTCTCATTCTGCTTCGCGTACTTCTTCCCATTCTTCTTTAATGTGGCTTTGTTTCTGCTACCAGACTGTAATGTAAACATTTACCCATTTTCTAAACCTGTTATTGATGATTTCATGTATTTTTAGAGGGAAAGAACACAAATGGGAAAAGAGGAGGGAACTGCCTAATTAATTCATAAAAGTTTTAATAAGTTCTAATATAATATAGAATCTTCTCCAACAACTGCCTAAAACAAAGAAAGGCTTTTAAATATAACTCTTGACACTGCTTTAATTATGGATCTTCTCTGGCACCTCCATGTAAATTAATACTTCTGCAAAGTGGTTTTGTCAAGAAAACAGTATCGCCTTGTGATATTAAATGGCAAGCAACAATTAACATAATTACTTCCAATTCTTATTAAATAATTATGCAATTTATTGTAAAAGTAATTAAACTATTTCAATTTATTAGATTGAATATGCAAAACGTATCCAATCTGTATTCATAACTATACTAGATTTTCATTGTCATTGCAGCTAGCTAAATTTTACTACAAATGACAATACGTTTCGTTATTCACAAAGACCTTATTCAAAATACTGTCAAGTGTCTCAAATATAATTTACTGAGTGAAATCAGAAGACAGTTTTGGAGAACCTTACGTAAAACCATCATTCTAATTTTTCCCCAAAATTAGTTTGAAATTTATGCATAAGACCCACTGTTACATTTAAGCAGTTTCTGGACATAAATTATTTGTATTGCATCTCCATGTTTGGTATAATCTATGAACTTAAATATAAGTACTCTGCAGTGTTTTGCATTGTCTAGGATAATTCATTTTTCACTGCATCTGGGCTGGTCTTCAGCTGCAATATCATTCATAAGATATTAACCTTAATGGCAGTAGTGTGAAACAATTTTATCTTACCTGATTTTATTTCTTTGATTAATATTACCATCCCTAATCGATTTTATGATAATACACTCTTCCATATACTGATGGGTAGTTAAATTGCAAGATTAATTTAGCGAGTTCCTGTAAAGTTTGACTCATTAGATTTTAGATTCATGTGAATTCTTCTTTGCTCTATCATGGATGGAATTAGCTAATTACTCATATTGAAAGAGGACATATTCAATCTTTAGTTCCTTTATTGAGTTCTCTTTCCCTAATAAAAGCTCTCACCAACTCAAATTATTTAACAAATGTGCAAAGTTTATAAGCGTTCTTTACAATACAATTTACAATCTAAACAACTAAATTATTTTCTGGCAATGTCAGAATTACCACACTGGTTGGATCAGTAGTCTATTTCTTTATTGACGTGTCATCTGTGGTATACATCATCAGCTCTATTAGGAAAAAACCCAAGATCCCACTGTATTCAGTTACTGTTTCTACAATAAAAGATCATCTATAAACCAGTCTTATATTCGTCATCACCCAATATTTCAACAATCCATGTGCTGTTCTCAGATTTAGTAATTTCATATTTACTTAGAACAACTTGTTCTAAGATCTTGGAATCAATCTCAGCAAAACCACATAAAATATAAACAAATATGATTATTTCTTGATACCTGTGGTAGAAACAGAGAAAAAAATTTAAAACCTGTAATGTTTAAGTGGTGAAAGAAAAATATCTTTCTTGATGACTCGTGTTACAGTATAAATACGCATATTGAATCATAAGACATTAAATTCTCTTTTGTCTCCCAGCTTATGAATTCGCAGTTATATATAGTAACAAAAAAATGTATAGGCTAACAAATCTAAGTATACTACACAATACAATTTTAGATCAACTTTCAGGTCAAATTGGAAAACTGTGAGGATGGATATAAATAGACAGGTATTGATTGCTAAGTGTGTACACTGTATAAAAAATACAGCCACTATGTTAAGTCCTGATATTTATATTCCAGGTGTGTCCTTTACAATCAGGACTATTCATCTGTTTTCAATACAAGTGAAAATATTTTATGTCATTCCATTTATTTTCCCACTTATCTGTAACACTCTGCACCTTGAAGTCCTTCAGATTTCCCTTTTACTGTTATCATGGCAATGAAGATATTTTGTTTTGTTTCTCTAACTCAGTTTCACCTATGGATATGATATTATGGCATCTTAGCATGAATTATTTTAATGCCACCTTATTCAGATTCCTATTTATCTGAAATTTCCATAAGCATCAAATATATAAAAATATGTTCATCACAATTTAAAAATGATTATTTGGTATTGTATAATTTTGTAATGTCAGACTTAATTACTGAGATTCAGATTCTCTAAATTCCAGTGATTAAACAATTTTTAGCATAATCAAGATGAAGTCTGTAACATTGTAATTCTGAATGCAGTTGAAAGGGTAGAGAATTAGGTATGTGCAGGAAGAGAAAGCAACGTTTTGCATCTCATGAATGTTCACAGCAGACTCCCAAATCTTCAGACTTGGCAAAACTGGACAGCTGAAGAAGACAACCTACTAGAGAAATGTTTATGAATAAGTAACCAGAGCATAGTGCTGTGAATTAGAGCTCAGAGATGAGCTCTGATAGAGAGAGCTTTGTAGAAATACATCCAGAATATATATTTACATCTGATTAAAGAACAGGTGTTGTGAAACTGTGCATGCAAATAATCAAATGCATAGGTAGTGAGAAATTTTTACATTTTCTGCATTGATAAAATTAATGATCTCTCTTTTGGCAACTATAACAGTAGCTATTGCTAATTCAGAGACACTATCTGGGACTGCAGATTCTTAGATGCTCTTGCTCCTGGAAAGTGCTTCGTGGGTGGCTGGAAAATGGCAACTGATAAACAAAAACAAAGAATCTTTTAGACAGAGCCAGGGCTATAATGATCATTTTCCATTGCACTGCTACTGTTTACAAAAAATATTTACCTTCAAGAACAATAGAAGCCACTGTAGCACATTATTTCATGTACTTCCTTGAAATGTCAGAGGTGAAGTAACTGCTTGAAAAACAGAAACTAAATGCGAAGTTATTTTTGAAAGCTATGGAAACACAATGAAACTTTGTAACTTAGATGTAGAGACTTGCATTGTGATAATATCATAATGCATGATGGTGAATTCTGCAAACTTTGGGTATACCCTATATGTATTTTATTTAGGATTGTCAGAATATCATAATTACAACAGGCACCTTAAAAATGAATAGGATAGAACTTGTATGTTAATAATTTTCACTGTTCTGATGTATTTTTTTTTGATTCTTTCAATAACTGAGAAAAGGGAATATGCTCTTCTCTTTGCCATCCTTCTTGTCAATTTTACCTGTCATTCCTATAGCAGTAGGACTTCTGCAGTTCAATTTAAGGGTTTCTCTAATTAACTCTTCTATTTTTTAATCAAATGACCAAGGTGAAAAGGAAAGCTCTTTTCTCCATCGTCGTTTTGCATGTGGGCGCCTAGTGCATTGCTACGATAGACATTGGTTTCCTTTTACAATAGTGCTGAAAAATGTATTGAAATATCCTTAAATTTGGTGTTCTTCAAGTAGTAGGCAAAAAAATTTGTTCTCAAGAACATTTACATAATATTTCTTCTGATGCAGAAAAAGACTGAGTTGTAGACCTCAGCTGATATGTCTTCAGTATTTCTCTCTTCCCTGAAAGTAATTCTCCCACCTCCACCAGCATTTTTCACCATTCATTCTAATTTAGGTTGTGAATCAACACAGTTTGAAACATAAAAGAAACAGGAAGATTAAATAGCTATCGTTTAACTATCCAAAATGTAAAAATCACTCCTGGGTGTTGCTCGACTAAGAATCAGGGCAGCCTCATACACTGTTCAAGCCGAGCTGTTTTTAATACTAAGTCAAAATCAAGTGTAAGCCCTCTGTGTGATGTGAGAGGAGACAAACTCATCTTTCTCTGTGTAGAATGAATCTCTGCCATAATTCCAAGTGCTCTCTCTTTGGAGGAAAGGCCAGAGCTGCTCAATGTCAAACACAGCTGATTCCAGTGAACTCCAACAGAACTATTAGGGGATGGCTGAGTCCCTCAGCCAAGCCAGTGTGTCTGCATGAAAGCATCTTTAAGAAAGCGCAAAACTTCTGTGCAGCAGTGTGAGGAACGAAGGGGAAAAATGTTTGAGGAACAGCCCTGCAGACACCAAAGCCAGAGGAGGAGAGTAAAAAGGTGCTCCAGATATCTACACTACAGCCTGTGGAAGAACTCATACCAGATTAAGTGGATTTTCCCTGAGGAAATGGTGCCTGTGGAGGGTCCCTGCTGGAGCTGAGGAAAAGTGTGAGGAGAAAGGAATCACAGAGGGGAGGTGTTACAAATTTACCACAGACATCATTGCTGATCTTCCTGTGCTGCGTGGAGGAAGGGGGACTGAGAGCTGGGAATGAAGGAAGGAGGGTGAGCCTGAGAAGAAGTAAGGAGTGAGGGGAAGGTGTTTTAGTTTTTGTCTGTGTTTCCCACCACCCAATTCCATTTTAGTTTACAACAAGTTAAATAAATTTTCCCTAAATTGAGTTTGTTTTCCCCATGACAGTAACTAATCTCCCATCAGCTGTTTCATCTTACTTTCTACCCCTCACCTGTTGATGAATGGGAGTGAGAGAGCAGCTGGGTGGCGGTCTGGGAGCCAGTCAATATCAACTCACCACAGAAAACCTCTAAAAGAAAAATTTCTGTTATCCATGTTCCATGTAAATGAAAGTTCTGCTAAAGGAGACCAAAAACCATACATCCCTTCTTATAGAGTGTATAGGTAAAATATATATAAAAGATATTGGTTTACGTACAATAAATGCTTCATCCTATCTGTTTCTTCTATCATTTTAAAATAGAAAAAAATTCACAAAAGGAATTAATTAATGTGTTATCAGAAATCAGCATCTGCATATCAATGTTATTAATATGTAGCTGTTGTTTTCAGCAGTATGCTTTATTGTGTCAAATATATGAAAAAGGAAGAAATATCCACTCATCCACAACAACATTCACAACTGAATATTTGATAATTTGGTAATTTATCTTGTTAGATGTTACTGAAGATAAATGAAAGTAGATTCTTTCAGAGGGAATAAGGAAAAATTTCCTTTCCTTACACAGCTGCCCAGAATAACTCTGTGTGAAACCTTCCCTATATGCTCTGGAGGTTATGTTTTCCAGGATAATTCCTTTCCTAAAATGCAGAAAAGCAATACTGTAAAGACTTTCAATTTCCCCCAAGACTCATATTGTGAAATAAATGAATATTTACTCTACTCTGGAGCAACTACTTCCACAAAAGTAATGCATTCACAGCTATCTTATATTAAGCAGAAAAAAGTACAACGACATTTTAAAATATAGAAGGATACATTTCACGGGCTGGAAATCAAGCTCAGATAAGTAAACTTTAACAGCAACTATCATTTGATTTTTTTATTCAGAATAAACTTTTAGAAGGTTATCTAATATTTACTTGCATTACTGTTTTTGCATGTAATATTACACTGTAACTAGTAAGTGTCGAATTTGGTTCTAGACAAAATTTTCAGTAATTGCAGCTATATTTGCTGGCGAAGAGTGAACACATTAACACACATTTGTTCTCCACAAAAAATGAGTGTAAGAGGACATCCATCACCTATTTTCATCTACAAGTCACTGCTCAACTGTACCAAGTGAGATAAATTGATTGCAGCTATAAAAACATACAAAGACTTTTACTTAGGATTTCCAGCTCCATTTTAAAATTTACACCTACTTCTACAGTATCTTTTCTTTACAGATGATCAGTGTAATTTCTTTCAGGAGCAAGAGATATTCTGAAGAGTGTCCACTGGTAATGAAAACTTATGCCCTTCCTCCTTCTAAATCTAATTCCTAAACCTGACCTTCAGAAGATTTGTATCTCTTTGGAATAAAATTGAGGACTTTGTAACCTACTTATTTTGCAGTTTTCCCTCTCACATTCACTTTTTTAATGGTCTTGGAAAAGAAGTATGACTATGCCACCCTCAAGTGGTTCACATACATGGTACCTATATTAAATACAAATTCTGTAGTGTCTGTGGCATATTGGTACCATATTCTGTGACCTTTTTCTCATACTCTATGAGACTGAATTCTCTGAGTATTTTATTGTGGAATAGAAGAGAGGAAAATATGGTAGGAGACTCCTGCTTGAACAGGTAGGCATAAAAGTTTCTCCCATTCTGTTGTCAGCCAGAAAGAGGAAATAATCCCAACCACTCTTGTCTCAGATGTTGTGTATCCTCCCCACAATGGTTAACCCCATGCTTTTTGAATTAAACTTAAGCCAGGCATAAACACTCTATGGATTTGTGTATCCAGACAGTGTAGAAGCCCTCACTATTCTTTAGAAAGAGAATGCAATGCAGCATCTGTGCATTCTTGACCTTTCAAGTGGTACTTTCTCACAACTTCTCTACAGAGATATATAACAAAGATGATTGAGTAAGGAAGGCTTCAGCAAGTCTGCTTTCAATAGAATGTGTTGGTAGGCACAAGTAGATAAGAAATACTAGCCCGAGATATGATAATAGCTGAACTCATACTTTGATCAGCATTCTTTAGATCAGTGATCATGTTGAAGCACTCTGATTCCCAGGAGCAGTGTTTTAGTGGCATCAAACCTGTAAGTACTCAGGACCACATTTCTCAGTATTAAGTAATTAAATCAATAAACCTCTGGGCCTTGACAGTATACACAACTTACAGCATAATACCTACTCTTTTTTTGTAAATTACTCACTTTTATTGAACGACTACAATATTCTTATTGTTAAAACACAAGAAGATGTAATAATACATGGTTAGATTGGGAGTAGAGAAAGCAAGATGCTGGAAAGAAAAAAAGTAAAACCTATAGCATTTTTTTCAAAACCAACTAAAAAGTGACTAAGCTTCTCTTTAGAAAGGCTGAAAAAAGCACAGATTTTCTTTTTTTAACATTTTATTATTCATGAAAAGAGATTATATCAGTATTTTGGGTTCAAACTCTTTTGGAAAAAAAACTTGTGTCCTTTTCTGCCGGTGTCCGAATTGCATTTATCAATGTAAAAATCTACTCACAGTAACTTTTAATCAAATCCAAATATAAATATATTCTCTACGTGTGTTTAGAAGTGACTTTTATTAACATCGGGAAGTCAGTTCCAGTCTGTAATAGAATTCTTGTAAAATTTCTGTTATATAAATTTAAGAACAATTTATATCAGACTTGGAAAAAATATTTTATTGATTTTTTTAGTTTCTTTGTTTCACTCCAGGCTTAACATTTTTCAATGAGGAAGAATTGTATAACACTAAATCTGGTTTATTATTATTCACTTTTTGAAAAATGTTAGAATATAGAATGCTGTTGTCTTTCAGTAAGACTTATATTTCTCACTGAAGGCAAATATTTCCATGTTTCTTTGGACTGTGCACAGGCACAAGTAATAAAGCATTCTTTTCATTTCAGAAATAATATCAGACATGAGGAATAATATGCCCTTAATCTCTGAGTTGTACAGTTAAAAGGTCTAATAGTTTCTATCACTACCATTTTAAATTATTAGCATGACTAATTTAACCCAGTAGTTCAGCTCCTTTAAGGACACAGAGTATAAAACATTTATGATTTAAACTTTGATCTTGAGTTATACACAACAACCAGAAACAATTTGCCGAAATGTAATAATAATATGATGAGGCATATTGCATTGAAAGATTAGGGAAAAAAAGTGTTTTTCATATGTGAAGGCAGCCCAAAATTTCATTTTTTTCCTTGAAAAACAAAAATTTGGAATCACATTCTCTTGACCACTTGTGGAATGATGCAACATAAATTCATAGAATGTCCTGAGTTCATCTCTCCTCTCTCAGGCACTGCTGCTGTTGTTCTTTCAGAGTGACATTGCCACTGCTGATGGCAACGTTATACACAAGAAGATCATCAGTTGAAGCTCATTTCTCCCTAGGCGTTCAGAGACCGACATCCATGGCTCATGATCACCAGAGAACCTCAGACACTGATCAGATCTCAAGCCTATGACGTACCCAGCACAGCAACAATCTTATCATGCAATGTTATCCCTATATAGACATCATATGTAAGAGGAGACGCAGGTCTTGCAGGTCTGATGATAAGGTTGGTATTACTCAGTCCAGGATATTCATATCACTACTGTAATCAGCAGTGAGGAAATCCATTTGTGGTTACTTCCTATAAACTGTGTATTTTCACCAGCTCTCAGAAACTGTTTGAGATTCCTTTTTTTTTTTTTTTTTATCCCCATGCCATGGGGAAAATAATGACAGTGATCACATCTCTTGAGCACAACTTCTTTAGAGTCACCTAAGAGAAAAATTTCAGTGTTCTTTCTGGAAAGTCAATTACTCTGCAAATACTACTCCGCTAACTGTGATATGTGAAACTTCCTTCTTTTGTACTGCTAGCCCAAGATAAGGTTAGAAAGTGCAATTTAGGATAAGTATTTTATCACTTTCATCTCTTTTACGATTTTATTTTTCTAACAGGTATGGTGGGGGATACTGCTTCTTCAGTTTTTTCCACCTATTTTTGAGTAAAAGGCTGTATTTAATGCATCCTATTTTCCTTAATTAGTCTTGCATGCATAAGTAACACTCCCAGTGACAGAGTTTTTATAAATTAAAATAATGTGCCCAGTAGCTTCTTTCTAAAAAGTCAAAGCTGGGGAGATGTCATGTCATGGAATCTACCAAAGACAGTGAAGCACAAGATCAGCTGAACCAGAGTTGACAAAGAGGTATGAGTTTTGGTCTAAGTAATTTTCACCCAGACTTCACAGGAAGTCACCTAGAGAGAAAGGTTAGGCGTGTTAATGGATGTTTTTTAGGTCTAGGAAAAAGCACATAACTTCTGCATATAAGAAAATCTTGCAAAAATCACTGATTATTTTTAGTTTCACAGCCTGTACAGTAAATTACAGGGATTTGCATGACCACTCTTTCTTCTACTGAGAATAAACATTATGAATTTTGGAAACCCATATAATCTGTTATTTTTAAAGGTTGGGATCAAATTCTTGAGAATTTCCAGGCAGACAAACTATTGCTGATCAAATAAGTAGTTAATAGCATTATTCTAATTGGTTAGGAAATTAAAGAGCAATGGTGTTGCATTAGTTGCAAATTATTCTCTTAATTTAGAGTAAGTAGGTTCTACATTATGTCCATGCACACCTGACAGCTGTAAGTCCTGACAGAGGAGGCTAGTACGGGCGGTATTTTAGTGGGTGTCTGCTATAGGCCACCTGATCAGGAAGAACAGATGGATAAGAACTTCTACAGACAGTTTGAGGTAGCCCTGTGTTTGCAGTTCCTGTTCCTGTTGGAAAATCCAACACAACAGGGGACAAGCAATCATGGAGATTCCTAAAAAACAGTGATAACAGGTTCCTGACAAAAGTGACAGAGGAGACAAAGAGGAGGTATGCTCCACCAGACTTCATATTCCTCATAAGGAGGAGCTTGTCAGGGATGTTAAGGTCAAAGGCAGTCTTGGGCTGCAGTGGCTGTGACATGGTGGATTTTGGGATCCTGGGGAAACAGAGAAGGGCAAAAAGCAAGACCACAGCTCGATTTTACAAGAGCAGACTTTGGATTTTTAGGTGATGTGCTTGGAAGAATCCCATGGGATCAGGTCCTGGAAGAAAGAAGAGCTAGATAAAGTTTGTAGTTATTCAATCACCTCATCCAAGATCAAGAGTAGGTCATGCCAGTGAATAGGAAGTTGAGCAAAAATGTCAGAAGCCCTGCGTGGATGACCAAGGATCTCCTCACAAGACTCAAAAATAAAAAAGTCTACAAAAGGTGGAAGCAGAGGCAGATAGCCTAGAAGAAATAAAAACACTAACTGATCGTGCAGAGGAATGCATGGATAGGAAGCCTAGAATCCACATCGGACTGTACCTGGCAAGGGATGACAGAGGCAAAAGGAAGAGTTTCTCTAAAGCCCTAAGTGGTAAAGAGAATAGAGAAAATGTGGGCTCATGGCTGAATGAGGCAGGAGACATGGTGATCCCAGACACAGGAAAAAGCTGAGGTATCAAATGCTGCCTTTGTCTTGGTCTTTATGAACAGGTCTGCCTGTGGGAATTTCTGGGTTCCAGAGACCAAGGGAAAAGTCTGGAGCAAGGAAGGTGTATCCTTGGTAGAAGAAGTCTCCCACTCTCAAGCTCCAGGGTGGGGCTGCTCAAGAAATTTTAGCAGTGTACCCTTGGAATCTGCTTTTAATGGCTTAGGGCTCATGAGTTCTCATCGGTCTTGAAACTGTTTTAAAGCACAAGGGAAAGCCATCTCATCGTGTCACACAGGTCATGTAAGTGAGGCAGAAGAGCAGGTTGGCTGAATAGGGAACTGTTGGAAGTTGAGAGGAAAAAGAGATTGTATGTTCTCTGGAAGCAAGATCAGGCTTTGCAGAAAGATCAAAGAATCCAAATTCGCATATGCAGGGAGAAGACACAAAAGCCAAAGCTCGGCTAGAGTTGAAACTGACTGTTGTCATACCAGAAGACAAGAAAAGATTTTTAGGATATGCTAATAAGAAGAGGATGTCCAAGGAAAGCGTTGGACTGATATTTGATGAAGATCGTCACTTAGCAAACAGGGAAGCAGGAAAGATGGAGGCATTGAATGCTTTTTTTGCCTCCATCTTTAGTACTAGTGTGAGACCTTGGGCAGCCCGCTTCTCTGTGTGGGACTATGTGGGAGAATGTGTGTGGGACTAGTGACTTTCCATTCGTAGACCCTGAAACTGTAGGGAGCCTGTAGGAAGCTGTATCAGCTGAATGCTCATAAGCCCAAGCAATATGGTGGGATTCATCCCAGAGTACTGAATGAGCTAGTGGATGTTATCACCTGCCTAAGTCTTTGAGAGACTGGGGAGGTCCCTACTGACTGGAAAGTAGCCAGTGTTATTCCGGTTCACCAGAGGGGCATGAGGACACAGACTAAACTAGACTAGACTTGTTCTAGTTGGAAAGGACCTATGGTCATCTAGTTCAACTGCCTGACCACTCCACGGCTGACCAAAAATCAAAGTAGATTATCAAGGGCATTGTCCAAATGCCTCTTTTCAAGACATTGACAGGCATGGGACATCTAGGAAGCCTGTTAGTGGTCAACCTGCCTCTTAGTAAAGGAAAGGTTCCTAATATCAAATCCTAACACAGCTTTGAAGTTGTGTGAACTCTTGGTAGTTGTTCATAGCAGCTCTCAGTGCCTGACCAGAGAGCCACTGAAGGATTTTCCCCAGCTCTGCCAGGTTCAGGTAGTCACAGAATCATAGAATAACAAAATAACCTGAGTTGGAAGGGACCCATAAGGATCAAGTCCAAATCCTATCCCTGCATAGGAAAACACCCAAATTTACAGTATGTTTCTGGGGGCATCGTCCAAATGCTTCTTGAATATTGTTAGGCTTGGCGCTGTGACTACTTCCCTGGGGAGCCTGTTCCAGTGCTCCACCACCCTCTGAGTGAAGAAACTTTTCTTAATATCCAACCTAAACCTCCCCTGGCACATCTTCCTACCATTCTCTCAGGTCCCATCATTGGTCACCAGAGAGAAGAGTTCAGCACCTGTTCCTCCTCCTTCCCTTGTGAGGAAGCAGTAAACTGCAATGAGATCCCCCTCTAGCCTCCTCTTCTCCAGGCTAAACAGACCAAACAAGCAGAAGACATGCTTGCAGCACCAGCGGTGAGTTAGGAAGGAACATCTCACCCTGTGTTGCTGGGAAGTTTTCCTTCTTGAGGGACCTCTCCCTCGGTCAGCTAATGTTTGTGGCCTCTTTTCCTTTTCTAGCACAACACCCACTGCTGCAGAACTGATGAGAGGGAGAAGCTCGACTTCCACAGCTCCTCCCAGCCCACCATAAGTAACAGAAAGTGTGGCCACAAAGCTAACAGAGTGCTGTCCCATCTACTTGGACAGCTGGGGGAAGACAAGATTTGTTATGCATGCCTCCATCAATTTTACCACTTATGTATCCTGCAGTGGGCTGACAGCAAGCCCAAGTGTCCCACCTACAAGAGCAAGGTCATGTCCATCTTGAACTTAGTGTGGGCAGAGGATGACTACAGGAAAGGGTGCCTAGAGCTCCTGTGTGTGTGGCCTCCATCCAGAGGAATGGGTAATCCTTTTCAAGGCCCACCTAACCTTCCTTCAGACCCTGCTGCCCTGGCTCCAGCCAGGGCTGAGGTAGGTATTTAGGGACAACTGGATGGAAGCAGTGACAGTGGAGGACACCATCACTGCCATACTGACCAGCCATGGGATGGATGAAGAGCTACTGGTCTGGATGCCAGGATACTTACACAGTAAGTAACGTACGCAGTAAGTAACGTACACAGTAAGTACACAGTAAGTACACAGTAAGTAACGTACACAGTAAGTTACGTACACAGTAACGTTTGTGCAAGAGCCTTTCTCTGATACTTCTGTACAGCACCGCATCTCTGTGTCAGGACCTCATGGCTGTAGTGGATGGACAGGCTTTGCTCATCTAGGGACATGCTGTCTGTTTCTATGCTCCCTGATGGGCTCCTGAGTAGTAGAGAAAGACTTGAGCAAATTCAGCCCCAGGCTGCTTAGGTTGTAATGGGCCTTAAGCATCTCACATATGAGTGAATTTTGAAAGAGTTGAGGACTCTTTATCCTAAAGAACAGAAGGTTCATCACAGCTATAATCCATGCACATAAATATGAAAAGAGTGCAAATTAGATGGAACCAGGATCATTTAGGTGGAAATTAGTGAAGATCTCTGCCCTTGGAGATCTTCAAAAGCTGGAAATGGCTCTGGGCAACATGCTCTATTTGAACCTGCTTGAGCAGGGGCATTGGACAATGTGACCTCTCCAACAGAGGTCACTGCAAACATCAATCACTCTGTGAATTAGTTCCAGGTTTTGCCAGAGAGCTGTTATTATGGTAGCACATTCCAAGTAGCTTCCAGATTTTAAAATCAATTAAAGCATCTTCCAAAGATTGGTAATTGGAATCTCTTTGTGCACATATTGCAGAGATGCAGATTACACTTCTGAAAGAAGTAACAGCAAGAAAATGTGAGTAGAGTGTGGTGTGATTGCAGAACATGAAAGGAAAATCCTGGTGCATAATGTTAGATGTGCAGTGGTCATTCCAGAGAAAGGGACAAAAATAATGCCATGAATTCAGATATGTATAACTTCCAATGGATTTTGGGGTTCTTAGAGAAACTATTTCCTCTTTACATGCACTAGAAAGGACATAGAGTTTTGCATATTTGTGTGTGCAGTGGAAGCCAAAAGTGCTCATCTCAGACCTCAGACATTTATTTCCTTCCATCAGGAAATATCCTTTTGAGTCACTGTGGTATGCATTAATTTTCACTAATGCACATGAAAAAAAAGAAAATATCCTGAATTTTGTGTCTTGAATATATATAAAAGTATATATTCAACATATTTTTTGAGTACTAGGAATGGAAGACTTGTCCAAACCCTGAAAACATATTGAAGTTATAAAACTTGCTTGGTCAGTGTAGGAACCCTGAAACATTTGAAGTGCACAAATACTTCTTGATATAATAACAAGAATATCTTCTCCTCTATGGTAAGAATCACATCTAAAAGGAGTTTTAATGAGTGCTCTATAGATGAAATGGAAATAGTTGCCACTCTTCACAATCTCAGGAAAGTCAAGAATTACTCAGCTCAGTTTTTCCCATAAAGGGAAGCAAGATTATATTTTCAAACTCGATTGCTATTGGATAATAACTAATGGCTAGAACTTATATAGAAACTTTCATAGAAACATTGCACAAGCCCAGCTAGTGGATATAAATGCCACCTCAGGTGAAGTTATATTTTATTATTATATAAGATTATTTATCCATTTTACTTAGTAGCAGCATAAAGTCTTGCTGCAAACTCCGTGTGAGAACATTCAGTAAAATACACATTTTACCTTGAATTTGCCCTGTGACAAGCTTTATTTTGATAAATACTGCTCTATTGTACACAGCGCCATCTGGAGTTTTGTTCATTGCCGTGCTTTTTCTTGCATTAATTGTTTTACACTAACACAAAGTGTGCCACAAGTAGAGGCAATTTATTAAAGCAATTACGTAGCAAAATTGGTGTTAAGAGCTGAGGTTGCTTTTCTGTATGTTATGCTTTTATAAGCTTAATGATGTCGGTTATATGGCTGACTAATCTATAGTTCTGGGCAATTGTTATGTGCTATATTTGGTAATAGAAAAAAGATGAATAATAGTAATTATAATATATTTGGTTATAATTCCTTGTCAAAGCATTGCTTTATAGTGCAGTGATCTGCAGTATGTTTCATATGTGTTCTAGCACTTCTACCAGAAGAAACTAGTAACAGAATGTTTGTTAAATATAGAGATAATCCAGACATGTGCCTCTAAACGCTCAGAATTAACTTTTATGGGATCTGATGGTTTACTTGGAGTATATCATTCTATCACGTAGAAAGACAATAAATCAGTTCGTTCTAAAGACAATAATCTTGCAGAATCAAAAACTATATTGATTATTTGGGATGTTGCTGTTAAAATCATGGAATAGCAGGTATTTGCAGACTGCATCTGCATCTCCATTTAAGTATTAAATGTATTTAAAAAAGTCCCAGTAGAGAAAAATTCATGGTAACTTGGGTTACAAACCTCTCTAGGGCTCAGTTTATCTTTCATTATTGTGCATTACAGTTAGTGCAGTGCTGCAGTAAAATTTTAAAATAATCAGAAAGAACTCTTTAACACCTGCAGTACTGAATATAAAGTAGTTCTCAAATACAGGTACAGCTGATATAGTTAGCAAAAACATTTGATTTTTCCCGGAGAAGCTGTTTGTAAAAATAGTCTCACAAAGAACAAAGAATTGAAAGAATTGAAAGTGTTGGAAAATACCTTTGTACTAAGTGAGATACTTGAACATAGCAAGGACACGAATTCACTGGTTTACCACATAGTTACCAAGAGATAACATAGCAGTACTAACATCTCACTAAATAATAACTGTTGTTTCTAATGGAAATATTGCGTTGCTACTGATAAATAATGCAAATTATGTCATCATTTTGTCAAATCAGCGTGATAATCAATTAGCTTATGCCACCAGCATCCTCATATTACTTGCTGTTGTACTCTGGGTTAGCAACTTTCTTCCTATAAACTGCTGAATATTCAGAAGGGTATCTTTAACACCTTTAATTAAGATGTTTTAATTGCCTAATAAAACCTCTAATGAGAACTACTACTGTGAAAAGAGCAGCTAAGGTTTTCTTTCCATAGTCATGCACATTTTCTTAGTGAACACTTTTCTCTAGGTGGTATAGAATTGGTCTAATTCCTAATAGAAGAAAGGATTAATATGATCTCAAAAGTAACCAAGTATTAGGAACAACACTAGATCGCTATCTTTTTTTATTCTGTCTTACTTGCTTTCTGGTCAATTAGAATGGAATCGTATGGTTGCCAATATGCAGGTTTGGGAGGAGTGTTGTTTAATATATTTAATAAGGATTTTGGCAATCTGAATCCATGATGCAGACAACATAAAAGGAATTTTTGGAACTCTCTAATATTAACATTTTAAGTTGTGCCACATGATTTGTTAAATATGAAGATACTTAAGAAATACAAGTAGAGGGAAGATTCCAAATTGGCATATATACCCCACAGAGGTATACATGAGAGCAGGAGAGACATTGCAGTCATTGAAGCACATTAGTGCGAGTTTGTAGGCTACCATTTCTTCTCACAAAATTTGCATAAGAAACGCCTTGTGAAAGGAGAGGACCTTTTTGAAGGTTTTGAGTTTCAACTGTAGATCGAAACTCAGAGTTTTAAATTCATCACTTAAATAATTGAAAGTTTGGCTTACTGATAATTACCAACACTGCTTCCTGTTATCCCTGTTTATGCATTATTACCAACACTGTGCAAGCAACATAGGTATATTCTAAGCCCAGTATCTATACCTCACTAAAAGCTGATCTGTTTGTTTCAGCAATTTCTTTTTCAAGGTTAGAAAGATGTGCATCTCAAATAAAAGGAAATATGAGATTTCATGTATTGCCTGCACAGAAAATAAATATAGTGAAGGTTATATGATCCTAGTTTTCTTTAGGTTTTGCATAGTGTTATCCAAGCAGTCTAAAATTCAATAAATAATAAAAAAAAGACATTTTTTCCCCTTTCTTAATAAGTATATTACTTCTCTGTCCTTGTCATCCAGTAACAAAATTAAGTTTGAGAACAGAACCAGAAATGGATAAAAGTATATCTCAAGTGAAGTCTGAATTACTTTAGTATCATATCAATATTCCAGAAAACAATGCTTAAAATAACGTAAAATCCAAAGATGCCATGTAAAAACGTGTAACTAACAATTGTGTGTATAACTGTGTTTTGTAAACAAACAGTTCCTTTTAATTTAAGGTTTTTTTATGGTAGGTTACTCTTGTCTCACATCACCCACAGTATTCTGGAAAATACCAGAAAGAGTGTGATTGCTTCACAGTTTCACAGTTCAGCGGTTTTTTTTTTCTTATTTGCAGACTGTATCTGCAGACTGTATATGCAAATTGCTCTTTCCAGGTAGTTACTGACAGAAGTATTTAAACAAGTTGTGAACTTCCATAAATAAGAATGTTAAGAGCGTTAGCACTTTAAAGAAGAGAAATCCTGTTTCATATTACTCAAGCTGAGCTATAAATGCTTTAGCTGATTAACCTCCAAAAGTCTAATGGACTCTATGGTCACTCTACCTCCTTAGGTTTGATTTGTTATGTTTGTTTGTGTTTCTTTTTTTAATTTCTCCTTGCTTTATAGGCTTGGAACCAAATTGTTGCTTTGAGAACTGGACCTTAGAGACCATCACTGTGATTACAGAAGGACAACTTGAACACAAACTGAGAGTGAGTAGTGGGTCTTAATTGCAATTTTGCAAGAAGATTTGCATACTCTGCTCTGTTCCCTGCCATCATACTCTAGCTTATGTACACACCAATATACAGCTTCTGAGATGTCTCTCCCATTAGTTAGCATTCATAATAATACTGATAGACTGCAAAAACATCAGCTAATATTACCTTCAAAATTATGTTTGTGTCTTCCCAAAGTTGACAGTGGGAAAGAGAGATTAGAAACTTCCATGAATTTCCTTTAAATTAGACATGGAACAGTACTTCAGTAAAATATTCTCTCTGTATTTATCTACTATGCACAGATCTTCATAAACCATGATTTTTTTTTGAAGTATGGTGTTGATGGTCATGGCAATAGAAATTACTATAAAATCATAAGGCCTTGTGAGTTTTTCAAATTAGAATTTCCCAGGAACTGTGGACTACTTGTATTTTAAAAATGTTTTAGAACTACTTCTCTAAAACTTGCAAGTGGGAATACACTTCTTGGACTTCTTGCAGTCTCAGGGTTGAAGGGTTTACCCAATGCTCTTACTGTTTAACAGAAGCCTCCGAGGTCACCAACGGTTGCCTGGAGGGCACTTGATTTTTCAGGCCTTTGTGATGATCTGTCTCTGGCTTGCATTGAAATGGAAATGCATTCTCTTGCTGAAGGTCCTACTTTTTAAAGTCATCAAATCTTTGAATGATAACAGCCCTTCTGTACTTTAAATTACACATAATCCTAGGTCAAGACTAATGGCACTTAACAAGCACTTACCTGTAATATACAAACCATATGGCATAGTTCAAAATATCTATAAAGTCTTTAGGAAAGAAACAAAACAAGACAAACAGCTTAAATGAAATTACAACCGAGTTGCCCTTTCCCTTCCTGAAAAAGTGACAAACACGGTTTCTGCCTCTGTGTAGGCTTTGTCCTTTGTGGAAATTGGACCTAATATCCACTAAAGATCTTTCAGAGAGTTTACGCTGCTAGTCATTCATTACAAAAGTCCTTCCCTACTCCTCCACTTCCTGGTCCCTTCAGCAGAGGATGCTTTTCTTCTTTGTAATTAAGTTGTTTATCTGCTGTGAAGAATATAGATGTAATTCGTGCCAGAAAACACAATGTAATGCCTGCTGGTGCACGACCTGCAAATTAGCATTACAGACGATAGCGAAAAAGGCCTTCTGGAGTGATTCGGAGCCTGAGTAAGGACCCCCTAGGGAGGCATGGAACAATAGCAGGAGACTGCGGATTAACTTGATAACGACCTGAGAGATACCTCGTGCAGGAAACCGAGTTCAAAGTACAGAAGTGAAGATAAGGAAAATGAAAAGGAGATCGCCACATGGACAATATCGACCTGCAGAATAATGTAAAAGGAACTGAGAGCTCGGACTTAAGTGTGCGTTGTTGTTGGAGCGGAGACTCCCCAGCGCACCCAGCGCTGTTTGCTTCTAATGCTTTCCCATATAAATATAATAAAGCAATCTTTTGCAGAAATTACGATTGATAGAGTATTTATAACATCTGCCACAGTTATTTATACATTTGTTACATTAGGAGTCCTCACTTAAATTTCACCCCACAAAAAGAAATCTCCTTCCCTTTCATAACTACATAGCATACTTTAGTGCAATTTATCTTTCACAAGATCTTATACTAAGTATCCTTTTGTAGATTACAACAATATATAATGCAAGGATCTAAACAGGCTAAATAAACACATTTTCCTGCTAATTATTTAAACATCACCCCCCCCCAAACTCACAACCAATGTTGTTACATTAAATTCAGAAACTGACTCTTTGCTTCTTCCTTTCACTCATTATGAAGAGATAACAGGTGAAATTTTTTCATGAGTAAATTAAACACTTGTGAGGCCTTGTGTCTCTGCAGTAGAACATTTTCCAACAGTTAGCCTTACCAATAGATCAAACTGATAGTTATCATCACACTTAACATTCAAAAATTAACACAAATTGTTTCTAGCACTCTTGCTATAAATAATTTTAAAAAAGTAATAATAAACAATACTGACATTCTTAAGTAGATACTGCTGTAAAGGGGAATATAGGTTGTCAATGTAAAGCAGCATTTAAAAAAGCAACCCCCCAAAAAATTAGAAATATTAGCTAGCTATCACATTTACTTAAAAAACCAACACATTTAAGCTGGATCTTCAAATCCTGCAAGAAATGTGCACAAACTTCCTGATTGACTTTAAAACAATTTTTGTTCATGACTGATAACTTCCAACCCCTGGCCTGCGCTGCCTGAATCTTCAGTCCGATTCTCCTACTTCTGTGAATGGAGGAACTGCAACAGCACTGTAAGAGCCAGCTTTTGGGGAAAGCCTAGGCTGTTTTTAACCCTTTTTTTGTGAAACAAACAGTTTTAAGTAATATGAAATGGGAACAAAATTGTCACTTGGGCTATGTTCAGCTTCTGAGAGCAATACATATTTTTTGTGACCTGTTAAGCAGAACTTCAGGACAATGTTATTGAGACCATTTATCCATCCCTTAGTCCTGTCAAGCTTGTCCTCAACATTAATGTCCTGAGCCTACAGACTCTGTGGAAATACCATACATTTCAGATTTGTTGGGGTAAAATAGAGAACTGCAGTTCATTGCCCAAAAGAGGACAAATACAGAACATCCAGTGATAACTCAAAAATGAATGGAAATCTGATGTTTAATTACTTGTGAGTTTGCTTTGAAAATTCTTTTTATTTATAGTTATACGTATACCATTCAGTTATGGTTACCTGAACCTAAATATATACAGGTTGTCATAGCTTCTTTATATGTCCTCAATTTTTTTCTTAATATATACTCAATAATTTTGGTTTTATGTACTCAGCAGCTTTTGTATGTCCTCCGTAATTTTCCCCAGACTAAGTATACTTGATACAATTCTTTTCGTTTAGGATTATAAAAGCTGGTGAAAACCTGAGTGTTCCTGGAAGGAGTCCAGAGAAGTATCAGGGCTTTTCCCATACAGTCTTTCATTAGGAAAGTCTTCCAACAATCACTCTTGACTATACTGTATACATTTTTACTGCACTAGAAGCGGACACAGAGCTAATTTCTCCTTTCATATACAATAGAAAAAAAGTGCTATTTTTCCAATTTCATTCTTTTGGTTGACTACAAAATATTGTGATGGAGTGACAGCCCTATGAGGTACGCAGTTATGTGTACGCATTATTCCTCATATATATTCCTTATTTGGTTGAATTTATTGTTCCTAGTTTGAAGAGATCACAAAGGGAATAAAAACCAAGTGGAAGCCACACTGAAAGAACTCTAGTGCTTAAGAATAGAGAACCATGATGTTTTGTGGATGCCAAAGCAAGACAGCTGTGACAAATTCCAGTAACGGATTATAATTAAACTCCCTAGAAACAGGATCAGAGAAGTCTACTGTCAACAGATACTTTACTTCATAGCAATATTTAAGTAAAAACCACACCAAATAGACTGCTACCTTGTAACATGCTTGGAATGTTTTAAAAGGCATGCATTAAATCTCATATTAACAGGCTCTTGTTTATTTGCAGATAGTTTTTTATTGAACTTATATATAAGACACCTTACTGCAACTTCTTCTGCATGCTTCTGTTTTCCTTTGGCTCATATAAGCCTCACTTATATCAGATTGTTGAAGTGTGTACCCTGCATTTATTCTTGAGTGAGTGGGAAAAGGACTAGAAAGTCTCTACTTTCCGTTATATAAAATTGCGTGATAGTGCAATCCAACAATAAGCAGGACAGACTACTTTAATTCAGCACACACTTTATTGTATGCTATTTCATTAAATTTCTATCATTTGATTCATGTTAGCCTAACAGCAGTTCTGTTTGACTTCTAAAAAAGATATAAAGGCAAAGGAGTCTCACAGTAATCGCAATCTACATGTTACCCAGTGGACATTTTCTTGTGTTTGCTTGAGGACACACGTTTAAGATCGAAATGGGTAGTGCTTGCAAACAAATGGCTCTGCAATTCTCCTCAAATGAATAAAAGCAAATGGATAAAAGATAGAAGAGGAACATTTCATCAGACAAACAGTTCGACAAGAGAGCACTTTTCCAACTTCTTGAAGCTTACAAGAGTGAAAGCACTCAAAGACTGTGTTTATGCCTTATTTGCTCTAAAGACACTCTAGTGTCATTTTGGGATCAATGCTAATATAGGCAACTGATAGGAGCAAAGTACTTTATTACATCTTACCCATCATTAATAGCAATTTGAGTATATTTCTCAAACTATACTCAGGACACATGTAAAATTCGGATCAAATGCAACTGAAAGCCAAATATTACCACAGTTCCTCAGCAAGGTTTTTCAGCAGAAGCAAAGCAGACTGTAATTAGAGAGACTGTCAAGCGGTTATTTCTGGAGGAAAAGTTCCAAGTTGGTGATTTTTGAACAGAAGTTTTCAGGTTGTCCTTACTGAGAAGTTTTTCCCCATCAGCTATGGTCAAAAACAAGTCGGTGCTTATATTCACATAACTAACTGGTGATTACCTGTTCCACATTTTTTCCTGTGGAAAAGTATGGGTGTTTCTCCCCGAGTTTTCCTTTATAAGCAGGGTCACTCCTTCCCTTAAGCTTTTTTTTTTAAGGTCAGTGTTTTCTTAATGGAAAGATATGACCTGCTTGGGAACTGACTCAAATAGTTTCTGCCAGGAAATAGTAAAAACCAAACCGAAACATAAAGCAAAGAGAGAAAAACTGAGACTATATTCACAGCAATCTCTTCGGCAGGCAAGTTTTGTCCCTTCTTCCATTCAGAACTCTCCTTCCATTTGTAGTCTCCCTGCTCACCCTGAGTTTGCTTCATTTTATATATTCGTTTATTTCTTTGCATGATATCAGAGTACTGTGGCTTATTGATATACATACAAGTATACATATATATTTGTAATAAAATCTTAGAAGTGCCTGATGGATCTAGTCTACAGAGATCATTGTGACAATCTGGCATATCTGTGAACTGACTACATAAATTCATCTGTTTGTTAATATTCAAACTGAGCTAAATTTTTGTTAAAGACACATGTGGCATGTTTTCCATTTTCCGATATTTTTCATTCTCGAAATCCAATATTTCTACTTTCACCACTGGATTTCAAAAGTTGTCTCATGATAATAAATAAAAGTGTTTCTGATTTATTAGGCTAATATTTCTAAAGCAGGAGAAACATCTAAGTTGTGCAAGTCACCAAAAGCTTTGTCAAAGAAGCATGGTAAAGCTATTGAAGACAAATATTCCTTTATAATGAAGAAAAGATGAATAAATTTGCTTTATTTTTAGGCCTTTTAAGACATATTAGGGAAAACAGAATTTCTCATCTGAGCAATGAAAAAACAGAGCTTAGAAATATTATGCTGACCTTTGCGTTTTAATTCATTCTGAAATTCAGTCATATACTGCACATGTATTTAAACCTAAGTACTTCACTGTGCTCAAGGTGAATGAAACAGAATCTGTATTTACAATCCTCATTGGAACCCGTGTCTTAATCCATAAAAGGCTATCGTGTTTTCTGAGAACTGCAGTATGTAGAAAGATATCAAATACAGTAATAAATGCAATTAGCTACAGACAAACAAATGCAGATAAGGAATTATATCAGGTATATATCATATTTACTGTCAAAATAAAAAGCTAATATGAAATGTAGATTAAAAACCTACAAGGTAATACTCTAAATGAAATGCTAACAAACACCTTTAAAACTAAAATTTTCAGTGAAAACCTGTTTTATGGGAAATTAAATTTATGTGGTTTTCTATGTATATTTAAAGCAAAAAAAATAGAATCACAAAAAATAGAAATTGCTTTTGATCCTCTTTTTTGCATAATTACTTTTCAACGTTCAGCATTACTTATCTTCTTGATATCCTATCAATACAAGTTTACATCATTTCCTCTTTGTAGGAAATGTTCATATAACCATATCTATATAAGCAAAAAAATGTGTGAATATATTTTCCCATTCCCTGACCAAGAAAATTGTTCCAAGCCATAAAAGAACAGTTTGCATATTTAGTAAATGGTATTCCTGCATAGCTGCCAACAGATATTTATGGTAAGCCCTAGATTCTACTCTATCTTTACAAAATAGTATATATCAATATTCAGAAAGTAATTAGTACAGGATTAAAAAACAGTAGTTTAATATCCAATTCAGATTCATCTTCTAGTAGAATATATGAAGTTAAAAAAATAAAATCTTAACAGCTAATGGGATTTTGTTTGAATAAAAAAAAAACCAAAATCACATTTGCCTATGCTTGTTAGGAGAGACTTCTACAAAAAGACTTTGCAAATTCTAAACTATGAACAATCGTAGCAAATTACCTTAGGTTCATTTTAGGCCTTTTAAAACATATTAGGGAAAATAAGACTGAGTGCCTGTGTTCTTTTTGTTTTGGTGTCAGAGATAGACATTCCAAGCTTACCATGTACTGTAGAAAATACTGCTATTTTTGATTCATAGAGAAGTAGATAAACTCAGTCTTTAGTTATGTCTGACTAACATCTCCTATAAATAACTGGTCAGTTTAGAAAGAGAAACCAAACCAGATTATATTTTGTTTCAATCAATGACAGGAACTTTAAACTCTCTAAGTTTATATAGTTTCATATGTATTTTATTCAGGGAACAGCAAAAATATAGAATCACACTTACTGATGCTGATTTTGCCATCTTTTGTCTCTCTTCGATTCATTACCTGTTTCTCTTCTTTCTTGAATGTTCAGTCCTAATTTCACATTTATTGTAGCTAAGAGAGACAAGAATATGACCACAGATCACAAAAGGAGAACCACCTACCCGTTCTCACTTTGGAGCACTTCAAACCATATTTCCCTCACTTGTTATTGTGTTAATCATGATACGATAATCAATTCAAAATCAAGTGCTATGTATTTTTCGTTGTTGCAGACAGCTTCTTACTACATAAATTTTATTTTTCAGTGGTAAGGTTTTCCTTTAGTCCGTTGTGTTCTTTGTAAGATCATAGAACTTAAGAATCCAGAAAATGAAAACATCTAGTAGTTTTGTGGGATTACAAAATAAAAAAGGAAACTATCTAATAACTCCCGCCTCACATCCTCTATTACTGATTTGACCGGTGTTATCTAAAGGAGTAATATAGAAACCAAACATGGCATGACCTTCCTTGAAGTAATAGATTCATTTATACCGTTTGGAGTACACTTTTTTTACCTACTCATGGTTTGGCTTCATTCTGCCACTTGTAACTAATGCACCTAACATTTCAAGGAAGGTCACACCAGAAGAGTATCTATTCCAATCGTGCTCAGCATACGAGGCATGCAGAAAATAGTCATTTAATGTAGCATGTAGAAAACAGAAAATTAGGCAGAATATATTTTCTCACAATTTCCTCTGAATTTGCTTATTATATTAACATGCTGTCAAGGGATTTCTAAAAATTATAACCTGCCAAATACCTCATGTATTTTTCATTAGAAAATACAACATTTGCTAGTTAGTAAGTTGGCTTCTATATCAAGTTCCTTAATTTTTTAAGTTTCGGTTGTCATAGAAGTGAAGAACAAGAAACAGTATTCCAATACGATCCATGGAAATAATCCAGACTGCTGTCATGTACTTGCTAAGATTTTCCTCTTTTGCTTCGGTTTACCTGTTACGTTGTGCTGGATTTGGCTGAAATAGAGTTAATTTTCTTCATAACAGCTTCATGTGAGACTATGTTTTGGATTTGTACTGAAAGTAGTGTTGATAATACGGGGATATTTTCGTTATTGCTGAGCAGTGCTTATGTAGAGTCAAAGCTTTTTCTGTTTCTCATATAGACCCACTAACGAGGATGCTGCAACTGCATAAGATGCTGGGAAGGGTCACAGCTATGACAGCAGACCCGAACTCACCAAATGGATATCCCACACCATTTAACATTATGCTCAGTGTATAAAGCTGGAGGAAGAAGAAGGAAGGAAGGGACATTTGGATTGATGGTGTTGGTCTTTCCAAGTAACTGTTAGGCGTGATGGTGCCCTGATTGACTGAACATGGCCCCAAACACCTGCCTGCTGATGGGAAGTAGTGAATGAATTCCATATTTTCACTTTGCTTGCGTGTGTAGCTTTTGCTTTACTTACTAAACTGAGATTTTACCCTTACAATTCTCTCCCACACATCAACAGGGGTCAATGAGAAGGTGACTCTGCAGTGCTAAATTGCCAGCTGAGGTTAAACAACATGTACATAGTCACATGTACATAGTCCAAAAGAGCATCTAAAGCTACACAACCTACTTGTCTATATGTACCTCAATGTCTCTTCTATCCTCCAAGGTCTCAGCTGTTCTATTAGTCTTGTTTAAAATCATTGATGATTTGCCAGTTCTGTCCCTTTCTCACCTGTTTTAAGTGGTTAGAAAACAATGAGTTGTCATCTGGGATTTGAGATGTTAATTTAGAAGTTATTTTTTTTTTTAAATTGAGAAGAACACAAATTGGATTAGCTTTCACAGTCTTTCCACAGTTTAATTCTACCATCTGAGATGCAAACTAATATGCAAGTTTCACATGCTCACTAACAGATAATGACTGAATTTGCAGAATTACATTTAAAGCCTCCATCTCTTCCCCTTCCATCTGTTCTCCTCTCATCCTCCTGCCCCTTGGTGACAGTGAGATTTTCTCTCTTGAGGCCAAGATTTTAGCAGGCTGAAGTAGAAAAATTTAGAATAAAACATATGCTCAGAATATGAAAGATTGAAAAAATATTGTGAAAAGCAAGAGAAAGTTGTATTAAAGTGTGCAGTAAAATAGACACATTCTCACTTCAGCATGTTTCCTTGGCAATTCTCCTAACCACTTTACATGTGGGACCCCCTTATCAATTTACATTGATGTGTATTCACTGACACTCTACTACATCAGCCACCCTACTACATATATAAAAACTTCAAAATTCTGTTTTTGCTGTTATACTTCTAAATAATGATCTGTTAGCTAAATATGTAGCTTAATTCCCCTTCCCCCAGAATTGCCTGGTAAAGGTAACAACAGATTCCTAGTACAAAATTTTGGTCAAAATTCAGGATGAAGAATTTCCAAGATTTTTTTTTTTCTTTTTGCTTCTAAATTATAAATAGTTAGAAGACCTGTAAGTCTGTGTGTAATCCAATTTCAATGACTTTGTCCTTTCTTATGTTTTACTCAGGGAATAATTTGTTCAAATCTAGGCACAAAATCCTGTAAAATCTGTCCTGATTTTCAGTTTTGGTTTCATCAGGGTTTTTTCGACGGTTTTTGTTTGGATTTTTTTTTGTTTTTTTGTTTTTTTTTTGTCTGGTAACCAAAACTGATGGGATCTTGTGGTAGCAGTTTTTTTCACATACAAATTTTCTGTTACATATGATATGTTTCTATGAAACATTCTGTCTTATCTGCTATTATTTCTGTATGAAATGAGTGAAATTAAATAATGAAAAGTAGAACTTTAAATGGCATAATTTAACATGGTTTCAATAACTTTCAAAAGTTATAGTCAAGCAACACACGAAACTCATCTCATAACTTCACACTCTGAGGTAACACATGTCACTGGGATGCCTAGACCTTACAGGTTGAAAGCATGGGAATAAGAGGGCCTGTACCCCAAACTAGGCAAGACAGAAGGTTCCTGACAGTCCAAATGTAAGCAAGATCTCTCCCGGAATTCCATCAGGATTTTATTAAACTTTAGTCAAAACAGATTTTTTAAATGAAACCTCTAGGCTTTGGCAAGCAAAGTTTTAAAATGGTAACTCATTTCAAGACAAAGTTCTGAACCTGATTTAGGTATGAACAGTGCACCCTATTCTGCATGTCCCCGGAGGCTAGTGTCTTCCTGACACTATAAGGGTCCAAACATAAAATACCTTATCCGTTGTAATAAATTCATACTTAAACTGCTTTGAAATGAGCATGATGTTTCACAAGATCAAGGAATTGCTGCAGTATAGGAAGAGATTAACTAAAGATGTATGCTGGCTAACATTTCCAAGGTTGAAAACATCTGTCACAGGGAAGATTGCTGGAAACAAGTGTATGTTAGGTCCTCTATAACAAGATTCCTTCTTAGGTGATTTGTAACAAGTGGAGAATACCAAAAGAACATGAAACACATATATCTGTGTAACAGTGCTAGTAAGAATGACTTAGAAGGTAATAGTAAATTAAGAGATTATGAAACTTTAAAATATTTAGTAGTCTAAAAAATATAGTTCTATGAAGAAGTTGTATTGCTAATGTATTTGTTATCTTAGGACACTCAGATTTCCAAAACCAACACAGATGAGGTTTTGGAATATTTGGATTCTGCTTTCCTACTTTGTGTTAAGGGACAAGATGATACAAAGAGGAAAAGAAGAATCCTAAGAATCCTATGTACCACAATGTGAGAAGTCTTCTTCTCTGTAATATGACTGTCTTAATTAATAAACGTATCACCTGCTTAACTTCTTAGCAGATACTGGAAATAATAATCAATGGCAAAGCACAGACTACATGTGTTTTTACTTCAAATAATGTTGAAAAAAGTCAGTGATTTATATTCTGCACTTAAATGGCTTTGCCCAGCTCCTCCCCAGCTGTTTCGTTGTCTGCTTTGCCATAAACCAGAGCTCTCTAGTTTACACGACAACGTACTCTGTCAATTAAACTTGATGACCTTATTAGGAAAGTAAATAATATGACAAAAAGGGTCTCAATCTCCTTCATGCAAACTAGTTTAACACGTGACTTACTAATTCATCACTTAACTCATGAGATTTCTAGTTCATAAATTCTCCCCTTCTCCTGACTTGCACTTTGTAACTTGCAACTTGTAACTAACTCAGGTAGATATGAGGAAAACTGTTACATGGCTGAGAGTGCCAGTGTTCATTCTTCTTTGCCAGGGTGTAGGTGTCCCCAGTATTACACACAAAAGCTTCATCAGTCCTGTTCGGTCTACTTCAGAAGCTTTTTGGCTAAGCTTTTTGATATTCATACCCTTATAGCTTGGAAGTTAAATCTATACTGTTCTCATAAGTTAGTGAATTCTAAAGAAACTGCCAGACAATCAATGTAAGGATGACGGATGCAGCCTACAGCAAGCTGAAAGCAATAACCGTTGCGTACTGACCTTTAAACTTTCCTGGTCTTCATGTCCTACCTACATGTCATTCTCATGTAGACCTAACAATGCTGGCTCCAGTGTGCATCAGGCTTTAGCATAGGCTGCATGTTACCCAAAACCTGAACAGGAACTGAATGATTAGTTACATAGAGTTGTAGAATGATAGACTTGTTTGGTTGGAAAAGACCTTTGAGATCATCAAGTCCAACCTATGTGTCCACTTCTAAACCATGTTCCTAAACAACTCATCCTCCCTTCTTTTGAACTCCAGGGATGTTTCAACCATTTCACTGGGCTGTGTGTTGCAGTACCTGATAAACTTCTCAGTGAAGAAATGTTTCATGATATTGGATCTGAACCTCCCCTGGAGCTACTTGAGGACATTTCCTCTCATCCTGTCACTAGCTGCTTGGGAAAAGGGACCAATACCCACCTGTCTACAACCTCCTTTTAGGTAGTTGCAGACAGTGATAAGATCTCCCTTCAGTCTCCGTTTTTCAAGGCTAAAGACCTCCATTTCCCTCATCTGTCTCTCATAAGGCTTGTTCTCCAGCTCCATTGTCCTTCTCTGGACATGCTCCAGCACCTTAATGTCCTTCTTGTAGTGAGAGGCCCAAAATTGGGCACAGTATTTGAGGTGCAGCCTCACCAGTGCTGAGTACAAGAACAAAATCACTTGCCTGGCCCTGCTGGCCAAGCTGTTTCTGATTCAGTCCAAGATGTCATTGGCCTTCTTGGCCACCTGGGCACACTGTTGACTCATATTCAGCTGCCTCTCAAATAACACCTTCAGGTCCTTCCCTGCCAGGCAGCTGTCCAGCTATTCTTCCCCAAGACTGCAGCGCTACATGGTGTTCTTTTGTCCCAAGTGCAGGACCTCACTTCATCCTCGTAGTCCTGAGATGCCTACCCCTTCTTCCAAAGCTCATAGATTTTCTTCCTTTTTTTTCTGAGGTCCGCCTAAAGCTCTCTGCTCAGCCAAGGCAATTTTCTTTCCTGACAGCTTATTTTTTAGCACAGAGGATGGCTTGCTCTCATGCCACCAGGATTTCATTCTGAAAGCATCCAGCTTTCTTGGGCTCCTTTGCCCTTTAGGACTCTTTCCCAGGAAATGTTTTCAACCAACCTTCTAAACAGCCCAGTTTCTGCCCTCCAAAATTCCAAGCATGCATCTCCCACAAGGATTTCTCTGTTCACAAACAACCAGTCCAGTGGGGTGCTTTCCCTAGTCGGTTCACACACTAGTTGTCTCAGGAAGTTGTCTTTCACACACTCTGGAATCCTCCTAGACTGCTTCCTCTCTGCTGACATCTGGCAAGATGAAGTCTCCCACACGAACAAAGGAACAAGGGCTAGTGATTGTGAGACTTCTCCCAGTTGCTTGTGAAATATCTCATCAGCCTCTTCTTCCTGCTGAGTGGTCTATAGCAGCCTCCCACCATGCTATCTGCCTCACTGGGCATTCCGCTGATTTTTACCTATGGGCATTCAACACTATCATCCCCATCACTGAGCTCAAGGCAATCAAAATGCTCTCTAACGTCGAGAGCTATGCCGTCACCTGTCCTTCCTTGCTTATCATTCTTGATGAGTTTATAGTCAACCATGACAGCTCTCCATTTATGTAAGTCTTCCCACCACATTTCTGTTTTCTTTGCTCCAGTGCTGCTCCTATGTTGCGACATTACTTCTTGCCAGCAAAGGCATAAAGATAATTCCAATTTCCTAGCTGAATAATGTTTAGTTTAAACTGTAAATTTTGTCTAGTTAGCATGTGGAGACCAGCAGATGTCACTCTTCATGGATATTCATGATTTGTCTTTATCTTTGCTTTGTTTCTAATACAGACACTTTTAAAAATCATAGTCAAACTTTGAGGGTCCCTCACGTGTCCCTTCTGAGCAAGAAAGTGTGCTGGTTTTGGCTGGAATAGTTACATTTGTTCATAGTAGTTAATGTGGGGCTATGTTTTGTATTTGTGCTAGTGACAATGTTGAAAATAAACGTATGTTTTTATTACTGAGCAGTGTGTACACAGTCAAAATCTTTTCTGTTCATCTCTCAGTCCTGCTGTCAAGGAGGTTGGGAGAGTTTATAGCCAACCATGACAGCACTCCAGTTATGTGAGTCATCTCATCGTGTTTCCATGATGGCAATTATATCATAGTTTTCTTGCCATGCAATGGATTCTTCTGGGAACACCCCCTCTGTGGCAGCCTCCCACAAAAGGGCTGCCACTTAGAGAATTCAGGAATTGCCTGCTTCTGGCTCCTTCCTGGGCTTCTTCACTCTGTGGATGACCTATCTGCCTCAGTCTAGCACTCAGCTGCACAATTTACCAACCCTGCCACTGGTTCTTGATGACTGAGTGCTGCTGCCAGCTTTGCTGCATTTAGATCTCCTGTGGATGTTTCTAGGAATGTCCCCTCAGCCTCAGCCTCCCTTATGAGAGCTGCCACTTCCAGGATTCAGGAATTGCCTGCTCCTGGCTCCCTTCTGGGCTTCCTTCATTCTGGGGACCACACCAGTTCCTTATCACATGACTGGGCAATTGCATAAGTCTGATAGTGTAAGGAAGAGATTGTTAATATCGTAGATCAAAACTAAACATATTCCCCATATATCCAAAGATTTCATAACCAGAGTGTACCATTCAGTAGAATTAAACTGCAATATTTTTCTACTTTTCTATTAATCATAGTACCACAATATTTGTTTTACATGCTTTGTAATACTCAAAGTAATTTTATTACAATATTTTGTAAATCAAGACCATTTAATGCACAATATGATTTTCTAGAAAGCTTTCCATTTTTGCCAGAACTATCTTAGACAGAATTTGCATAGTGATGAATTTTTCTAAAAGCAACAATATGCCTTGGACGTCTACAAATGCACTTTACATAATACAGTTATGCTTACAAAGGAAAAATATAGTTTGTAAACATATTGAGTACGTACTATATATGGAGGTCAAAAAAAGCATAGTAATTTTCTTTCCTTCACACTCATTAAATCGGCAACTTGCTTGGAGAATGCCCTAGCATGCTATCCTCTCACTCTTTTTTTCTAAGTTTTTTCTGAAGGAAATCATTGTGGGTGGAAAAAAGGGGGAGAGGTAAATGCATGAATTTTGTCATTTTATGAAGTCAGAACATGCCAGAGCATTGTTCCCAGATTCCCTAGTTTTTTGTGAAATAGTATCAGGGGATGAAACATACTTGAAAGCATGGTACAGATAAAATGGGGCCTGGACTGTATGTCTCCAACTCTGATCCATTAGTTGATTCTGGTATGCACTGGAAAAGCAGGAAAGAACAGATAAGTATTGTAAGGGAGGACTACCTGAAAGCACTCCAGCTACTCTGCTATGATTGTTCAGATATACATGGGAAAAGGCAAAAAAGCACAGATGAACCTCTAACGTACACACACACCTTACACTCTAGTAACATACTTAGGATGAGAAACCAGAGGATAATAACATCTCAGGTAATAACCATTAATTAGATTATATGTGGACAAAAAAGAGATTAGCATTGAGCTTCATGACCAGCAAGGCCACTTGTGGCTTACGCCAACGGCCTGAATTAGAAAGTAATAAATGATGACAAACAATAGTCCCTCAGTGGAACAACATCCACAGCTATCCAATAGCTATCCAATACTGTGCAGAATGTTGAGCCTGAAGTAGACTCCTCACACAGGGAAACCAGACACTACCCAGAACTGGAATGCATTGATTGGTTGAGTGCCTCATTTTTCTAAGACTGCAGTAACAGTTATAACAGGACTGCTGAAGCAGGAACTTTGGTCTCTGTCATCATGTTTTTAAGAAGTGAGTACCTGTGCGTGCATGCATATTAACAGAGATCCTTATCTCCTTCTCCACCACTCCTGCTTAGAAAAAACTTCAACATTTTGTCATCAAGCAGTATGGTTCTGTTCTTGTAACTTCCCCACCGTGAAATCCCCAGTGAAAAACTGCAAATTCTTGTTGCCCTAATAAAATATTGGAAAAAGCCAAAGTGAGGCACACTTCTCCATTTTAGCTACAACCAGTACTTCTGTGAAGTAATTCATTGTCTCAGAGGCTAATCAGAAAACTTCTAAATCCACATTGAAAGAAGGAGTAAGCATAGAGTGGCTGAACTCCTGATTTTGAGCTTTGCATTAAGCACATCTCAGATGAGGAGTTAGAAGGTGCAGATAGGAGTAACTAGGAGAAAGAAGACTTTCCCTACATTCACCCACCTTGTTTCACAGTAGCTTAGTGGTTCTTAGAACTGAGAAGGATGTTGGTTCTGCCTGGACAGATTTACTTTTCCCAAGATAATACCTTAAATACTAGGCAAATTGGACACAATTAGCCACTGGGCAGTTACAATTTCAAGATTCACAGGTCCATATGGAAAATGAACAATATTATGGTAAGGAGAGTTGGAGGAAGTATTCGTGACAGTGAGTTATCGTTTTTTTAGTAATGGTAGCTGAACATGCAGAAAGAGACTCGAAGCATAAATATCACTGCATAAGCATCACTGAGAATAAGAATAATCACCCCCACAGTTTTCTTACCAAGTATTTATTCCCAGAACATAGAATGGAATCACCAATTCATTTTAGGTATCCAAAGAGGTCAAGTGGTGATTGAGACTAATTTTAGCATTTTTTCCTAAGAGATCTAAGGACTCAGCTCTTCGTGATGTATACTATTGTCAATGAGTGTACTCTATTACTCATGTGTTGTAACTCAGCTCTGAGTTATTGTCATTTGAATATTTTTTGGATATTTTCAATTATTCCTCTCTAAAGAAATGTTCTTCCAGGAAGATTTATGGAAAAGGTTATTTGTTAAGATTCTCCCTCCTCCTGAGAAAATATGCAAGAAAGATGTAAAGTATCAAAAGACAACTTGTTCAAGGTTATACCAAGAAATATTCTGTACCTGGTAAACTCATGGGTCAAGATTATATTAGCTGTATAAGCATTAAGACTGGAGCTACTTTCCTATTGATTTGCATAAACATCACACTTCTTATTTGGATCTAACATCAAGAGATCAGCAGTGAGAAAGATGTCACGAGGTTGATTCCATGTTTGGAGATCTGAATGACTCTAGATACAGAAAGATACTCTAAGCTGTATGCTAATATCACTAAGCCAGGGTGACATTTTATCAATTAAATCCGAAAACATACTTCAATCATAGCTCTGCTAAGTAAAGTACAAATGATTTGCAAATAATATCTGCATAAAGTCTGTTTGAAAAAGGATCAGTAAGTGTCTGTACTAATTGCTATTGGAATTAAATTATTTTTTCTTGAAAAAAGGCATTTAGTTTTAATGTCATTATCCACAACATAACTGTAACTTAATCCTAACAGTTTATTAACATACATAAACACAGCACTTTTTGTATATAAAGACTTTGAATATGCATAAATACAGAAAGCATGAGATTAAGAAAAGATATTAAGTTAACATGTGTTGTACTAAGGCTCTAACTGATAAACTGCCACGTTATGAAGCACTGTAGAACAAGCATAACAATGCTTAAAAACATTTTCTCTCTCATTTTTCATTCCCACATGTGCATGCAATGGTATGACAGACTTCAAATAATTTCCTATGATTTGAATAACTTAATACTGAATCACTCCCATTCCTAACAGGAAACTTTGTCGCATGTCGTCTGTGGTGTATCATCGTGGTTTTCAAGATCAGGACATCGTCTCCAGGAACAGATAACAGATACCAATTTTTTATTTCCTTGTATTGGAATTGGGTACAAAAATTTTATGTTTACATAAAACAAATATTAATAAATATACATTTATGCATAACATTAAATTTAAAATGTTCTCAAATAATATTAGCAATATAAAGAATTAATAAAAAGAATTAATAAAAGCACTACATTTCATTTGTAAAAAATGCCAGAAACTCAGAATTTTTTTCTGGTGATGACATTTGCAGCCTTCTAAATGGAAGGTCTCATTAGGACATCTAGTCTCCTGCTCTTTCAATAGAAAATTATGCTTGCTTATTAGCTAGTTTTTTGAAAGTAAACGTATTATGAAAGTATTATAACAGAAATAAAATTTTACTCATGTTACTTAGTAGTAATTAAGGTAATGAATAAGCTACTTAATTAGAGTTTTAAAATTACATTAATAGTAAAGATAATGGTGCATGAATTGTGATAAATCTCTTCTGCATATGACTTGGACACACAATGGACAGCAATTTAGTTGGAATATAGATAATTCTGATACAATCTTCTAGTTTGTAACTGTGATACGAAGTATTGCTATAGATGGAAAAATGTGAAAGACACCTTGTGAAAGACGGAATATATTCCCTGTGAGGTAGTGGTTATCCAGCGAGAGTACAAACCAGCTTTTTGTCTACATTGATTTTATTCATCAATTACCACAATCATTTGTGAAGTGATTGTGAAACATTTTCTGCATAATTTAACAGTTCTGTTACTCAGCTTATGCTGTTTTCTTAAAGCTACAGGACTGCAGGGTGATACAATGTTATCTTTCTATCACATCTTTTACCAGCTGCAAAAAAAATCACATTTCATTACATGCAGAGGATCCTTATTGTGAGGAAACTCTCTAAACCTTTGTGGATTTTTACGTTATGCACTCCCTAAGAAGATTCTTTGAAGATCTACAAGATGGAGCTGTTTCTCAGTATCTCTCAGTATGTGACGTGACTGTCTTCCTAAATAAAAACATTTAAAATTAATGGTCAGTACCATTATAAACTTGCAGTTATTGACAACACTGCACTGACTGTGCACTGCGCAGTGAGTCATTCTGTTTCCATCTGGTTTCAGTGACACCAGATAGCACCTGTATTAGTCGAAGATGGTCTAAATCTTTCTGTTTGTATTTCTTGGACTATGAGAAGAAGTACTTGAAAGCCTAAAATAAATGTAAAGTTTTACCCATTCATTCTTTTTGAGTTTTGGAGCGACTTCCTTAAATGGTAAAATTATTTATTTATTTCTTCTTTTGGATCACTGCAGAAAGGGAGAAAAATCCATAACTTCTGCATATTGTCTTGACATTATTTGAGAAGAAAACTGTGACTTCTCTACCCTTATGGGCTTGTGTATTAACTGCTGATTCCTTAAGGCATCTGTTTTGTGCCTCTTCTTCACTTTTTCACTTGAATGACGACTTAAAGTATGATCTGGGTGATTTTAAATTCCTACTAAGAATGATGAATTTCAGAAGCATTCAGTCCTTGTTCTTCCCTTGCTTTCATTTATAGTATTTTGTGTAGTCCTTTCTACAGTGCTTTTAAATAATGTCAGGTGATAAACATAGCCTGTGCATCTGTCCTCTGTGTACAAGAACTAAAAAAGATTTGTACAATGTAAGTTCCTAATATTTCTGTGTCTACATTTGCTTTCTGGTTAAACAAATATTTCAAGGAAGCTAAATTTCAAGTTAGTTAAATTTTCAATTAGTTGATTTATCACAGTCACGGGCATGAACTACTTTATGAACTAGTCAATAGTAGCCATCTGACATATTTGCGTTGTAGTGCATAAAGGGAATGCAAAGGCAATTTTATTAAATCGGAAGACACTGAAAAGCACTTCCTGATGAATATAGATTGAAGGGAAAGACTCTACTTTTTCACTGAGGTTTGGCTGACCTTATTTTTATTTGCAGCTGTGAGGCAACCCTTAGTTTACAATCTATTAACACTACTGAAAATATGTAAGAAATAATCATGGCGTTCTGTAGAGTTGTTCTCCATGTTGCGCTAAATCAATAGTTTGGAAGAATTGAGATAGCTTATGAACAGGGGAAATTATCATGAATATTAGCAATGCAGTAATCAGCTGGCACTTAAGTTTGTGGAATTATTTGCCAAATTCACTGACAATACACCAGTGGGAAGGACTACTTAGAGTAAAAATCTCTGTTGTTCATTTTATTAGACTTAAATCTCTGTAGTTTATTTTCATGCTACAGTAACTTCACCAACATTTGAAAAATTATGTAACGAAGTAACAAAGTAATGTGTCAAGTTCAAACTGGTATTAGGGTTATTTTTGTTTTTCCTTAAAATATTTACTGCAAAACCAAGGCAACTTTCCCATTTTAGAGAAAAGAGATTCCTTACTGATATGCTTCATCTCAGTCAACAGAAGTGATGTAATAAGCCCCCTTAGAGGAGATAAAGAATCCATAATACACGATCTGTCAGTGTATAAAAAGAATATGAAGACATAAACACATGTATTTTTAACTTTCTTTCCCTTCCTACATTGTACTAAAGTGTTGCTTTGTTAAAGTATGTAAAAGCAAGAATGATTTACAGAGGTGAGATTTACAGATTCCTGCTGTTTAATTATTTAATAACTTTTCAGCAGATCCAGGATACCACACAGGTTGGGAGCCAAAGAAAGACAAGAGGCACACTGACTTCAAGAAAATGATAGAGACAGCAACTCAGAAGATAAGAACAAAACTTGTACTTTTTCCTTTCAATACAGAGTTTTACCCCTGGAGACATTTACTGGATTAGTTGACACATCATTTCCTATGGCACTAAGAAAAAAACTAGGAAAAAATGTAGGAATTCTTTTCTCTTCACCCATTTTATTTCAACCACATTTTGTATCGGGGTATGTTACCTTTAGTTAGTGATGAAAGGAATTTTCTTTCAAGCTGGTGCATGTCAGAGCAACAAACTAAGGAAATCACAGAATCATAGAATTGTTTGGGTAGCAGGGGATCATTTATTTGCAGCCCTCCCTGCCATCGTCAATGACACCTTCCACTTGATTTGGTTGTTCAAAGCGACATCCAACCTGACCTTGAACATCAGTAGGGACTGTTCTTCCAAGACTTCTCGGGGCAATCTGTTCCAGTGCCTTACCACTTTCACAGTAAAAAATGTCAACCCAATGTCTAATCTAAATCTTTCTGCTTAAAACCATTACTCCTCATCCTGTCACCGCATTCTGTAATAAAGGATCCCTCTCTGTATTTCCTACAGGCTCCCTGGAAGGTCTCCTTAGAGAGACCTTCTCTTATGGGAGGTGCTTCAGCCCTCTCTTTATCTTTGTGACCCTCTTCTGTACTCGCTGTGACAGATACTTGTCCTTCCTGTGCTAAAGACTCCAGAACTGAACATAGTTCTCCAGACAAGGTCTCATGAGAACAGAGTAGAGGGGGAGAATCACTTCCCTTGAAGTGCTGGTAGACGCATAATAGAAGCCCACCAAATTTATGAGACAATCCAATCTCAGTTTCGATTGTACAAACAAATGTAAATTTTTTATGAAACACAGGATACTATCCTTTCATTTACTGTAACTACAGATTAAAAGAGTCTACACAGAATAATTAACAATATAATATTCATTAAGTACTGTCCAATTACTACAAACTGGCTTTAAATCATTAACTGCACTTGCAGACTACTTACTTAACTTAACCTAAGTTAAGTAAGTAGTCTCATGGCTCAGTTTCTAGTTTTTACCAGATGGTAGACAAATAATTTAAGATTTCAACTATCTATGTTTCTGTGCACTAAACAATTGTTTTAAAGAGGGTTTTTTTTTTTGTTTGTTTTTTTTTTTTTTTTTTTTTGTAGAAATGTAACACTGTTTCATTAAAACTACAGGCATCCAGGAGGCTGGAGATGAAAGAGCGAAGCAAGTTAAAATTCAGCTTTTCCTTTTATTGTAATAGCTTCTTTATGAGTGCTTTGTCACCATTGTAAGTTATTAATGTTTTATAACCTTTCAGATTAGCTTTTAGTCTCTTGAAAGTAAAAAAGGAGTATATCTTCTCACTTTGCAAAGATAATCTTACTTGCTTAGGTTTAGCTTTCTTTGAACAAAAGGTAGATCACAGAACAATCAGCTATTGTTTGTATAGAGCTACTTTGTTTTACTTAGTTTAGTCAATAGAGTTGAAGTGTCAATTGTTGAAGAATCTAATTTTTACTACATTTATAATGCAATTAAGAGGAACTTCCTTTGTAGCATTTAACTCATAAGTGTAAACATGCAGACTAAAAGGCCCATTTAGGCTTTTTGGGGTGTGTTGGGAATTTACATAGCTTAATGGTCCATTTGTAGAGTTCTCTGTGAACTGTTACATATTTTCAATATTTAATTAAACTAATAGTCTAAAATCATCTAATATCACACTAAAGTCTCATCTTTGCTTCCCTTCCCTTCTTGCTCCAGCCCTCATTTGCATCCTTTTTTCTGCTCACAACATAGTCTTTCTGTTGTCCCTTACATTTAGTAAGAACTGATAAAAAGCTCAAATTTCGCTTCAGATTGCTAAGACTGTGAACCTGCAAGCATGCAAGTTTTGAGGATCAAAAAGACACAATTGAGGTATATAGTATAACAGAGGCACTAGTCATGTCCTAGAAAAAATAAAGTTACCTTTTTCATTATTGCTACACCAAGTTCTGAGCATGCTTGCTAAAAGAAGTAAGAAAAAATAGAAGATGAAACTAGAAGTTGTGTAGTTACTACTACATCCAATAATGTTGCAACAGATATGGATTATTTTGTTGGGGCTTTTTTGTTGTGGTGCTGTGTTTGTAGAAGGCACAAAATCACAATGGTAGGTATAAATTTAGGCTCATATAACACCGCTATATGTTATGAAAATGAAATATTTTGATGAATGATGACCCTTCAATATATTGGTATATATTGCTAGCAAATTTAATTCAGATCTTAGAAGTCCATCCACTTTCTTCAGGCCCAATGGTATTTTGTGTCCCTCACAAGTTGGCTTTCAGTATGTAAAGTGTGTGCCTTATAACATGTTGGCTTTGCAGTACTAAACTATATGTAACATATCTTGCAAACTTTGTTTTTTAAAAGAGTTACAAATATTATGGGTCATGTGTTTACACAAATTATGCTAAGGCATGTGAACATGAAATAAAATAGCAGGCATTTGTAACGTAATGTAACTAAAGTAAGAAGTGAACCAGTAGTTGACCAGTTCAGTCTATCCACAAATAACAAATGAGACGTGCCTATTTGTCTTAAGGTAGAGCAATTTTTTTTTCATGAAGGTGGAGCAAAAGAAGAACTCCAGTCCTGGCTCTGAATTTGCTCTCACATAATTATTTTTGCCTGCCAGATTCCCTAAGAATCTTTTTAAAAAGCTACCAGGTAATATTAGGCAGTCTTCAGTTTACTATTTATATCAACTATTTTATAGAAATTACTAATATCTATTTATTACTTTACTATACTTTAATGACTTTGAAATCCTTTTTTATTTATTCAGTGCATTATAGTTAATTGTAATTAAATTAATATTTCAAATAATATTTTGAAAACCTTTTATCTCTGCATCAGTATCCTTCAACTGCCTTGTTTCCCAGATCTTGCCTGGAGTCTACAGCTGACAAACTTCAATTCAGCTAAAAAATGAAAAATATCAAATTCATAGAGAAACTGTTTTAGATTAAAATTAAAACCATATTTTTGCCTGCAAACTTTAATAATTTCTTTAGATAGAGGTAGAGGAAATGTGTGTGTTTATACTACAATATGACCAGAATTTTAAAAGTCCGAGAGTAGGAAGAAGATCATTTTGCTGGTATTCATACCTAAATCAGCTGAATGATTAGGGAGGTCTTTGTTCCAACTTAAAAAGGAATCTGCAATCAAGATCTACAGACAGGATCTTCTTCAAGAATATGATGTCAAAGCCAGAGGAATGTCAGAGTGAAGCTGGAATGTTTTTTCACTCACAGAAACATTTTCACATTCTGTCCTACCATACAGAACACTAGCAGGCATAGCCTCTCCTGGGTGACAAATCAGTGACAAATAGCATATCAGAAGAATGCAACACATGGCCCTCCCCAGCTCCAAGTCTGAGAGTGGAATTTATAGTTAGCCTCCAAATGTGTGTACATTTAAAAGTAGCAGAATTTAGACTATTTATTATTTCTAACTTTTTCCCTTTTTTCCCTGACTAAACCATATACTGTATCTAAAACAAATTCCGAGGCTATTTTTTCCTTGTTATGCAGATAATCATTTTACAAAATCTCTCTAAATCAAATGTTCTCTGACGTGAACCACTGGCAGACCCAGAGACAGAAAATACACTCAGCAAAGGTTTAAACACCACCAGTATCATATGTAGATATGGGAGAAAAGACAGATGTTTCTAAAATAATCAGCAGCACAGAGTAGAATAGATTTGCTAAATTTCTTCCAAAACAAGTGACATGGAGTTCCATGTGAAAGGACAAGGCAGAGTAGGACAAAGCAGTGCAGAAGATTGTCCTCAAAATGTGTGCTAAAGTTAAGGAATGCTTTGGAGTAGGAAAATGCAAATGCTAAAATTTTACAACAACACATGTAAGACGAGGCAGTCTGATAAAAAAGGAAGAAGGTAGGATCTCTATATGTAACCAGAATGATTGGACACTCGTGAAGAATATCATGTATATTCATCTTGCTTCCCTCCACTGTGTTAGGCTTCAGTTTTCTCTGCTATCAGAAACAGGTTAGGAGGATCATTGCATTTTTAGGATGTACTATGTTCATCACAATACATTTAACAAGTTCCTGAACCCAAAGCATCATCATCTAGGAGAATTCTCAGCTATTTTAATACTAAACCTAACGGTCCACTGTGCATTAAGCTATCTTTGAAAAGGTGACAGAATTCCCAATTGGATGTAACTTCTTAACTTCTCCCCATTCAAAGTTCCCTTCACCTTAGATATATTCTAATACAACAGATCAATCACTCCATAAACTTCAATTTGCTTAGATCTGCCATAGTAAAACAATCATAGGAAATAACATAAGGAGGAAAAAAACTTTCCTACTAATCATCAGTAATGAGAAGGGTGTACTTCCACCTTCTAGATAGAGTGTGTTCATATAATTTGTTTTCTCCAGACTAATTGTTCCCAGTAGCTGGATCATCCATTTTTAAAATCTTTATCCATAATTTGAAGAATGCAACAGAGTAATTGCTAATACAGTTTTCAGCTGACACCAAATGCCTTCCTTAAGTTCTCAAACAAAATTATCCTATGATATTATGGTCCTTCTCTCCTTTCAGTCACATTGTTCCTTGTAGCTGGATCAAATCAAAGCATGCAATACTGGAAGTCCTCACTGCAATCATTTATTTAAAGTTTTCAAACTGTTTTGTCAGTAAGCATCTACATCCATGCAAACAGTATCTATCACTACACACTGTAATTTACTAATTAGTGGTGAACCAAACCACCAATTTAAAATGAATGCATATTTGATTTCTTAATAATTAAAAGCATTCATTCTATACTAGTAAGAAATCTCAACTGCAAAAGAAAAAAAAGATTTTCAAATATGTTCAACGTTAAAATTCTTTAAGTGTGTATACATATGTATACTGCAGAGTAAAGATGATTCTTGAGCCTTAACATTGAGGGTCTATATGGGCTGCACTTTTAACACCAGCTGTGCAATAAAGATCACTAACGTATTTATTTTAATAGTGGCTGGCCATATATTTCCTTTCTAGGCTTGCATGTTATTCTCTTGTCTTTCAGTTTGCTAACATGCATACTAAAAAGACAGGGCATGTTTTTCATTACACTATGAAATGTATTGATACTGACTTTCAGTAAATATCATTCCAAATTCAGATACCTCATGCAAAGACAACTCATAATTCTAAGTCTTTGGAAATAAAAGTGCTCTGATACTGCTGTCTTTAAATTGACAGTCAAATGGGGTTTCCTAGTCTCTTGAGATCTAATTAGACTTGCACTGTTTTACGTGCTATTCCTAAGGGGATGGGAACTACAGAGCAACTTCAGTTTATGCAACTGGTGTTGCTGCTCTTCTATTTCAGAAATAGTTTTGACATAAGTAGGATTACTATTCCCTCTATAAAAGAAATTGTCATTACTTTTATGTTGTTTATATGCGCTGATGCAACCGTATTTTCTAATGCACAGTGTACTGATGCTTTGCTACACCTGCATACATTAAGAAGACACCAGAGAAAAGTACATAGAAGGAAAACATATCAGTTTTTAAAACTTATCTCAAGATACTAAAAAAAAAAGTCTGTCTACAAGTAAGGAATTAGATTGAGAATTGTAAAGAATTTTTTAAGAGACAAATTTCATTAGCGTTCTGTATGTTTGTTTATTTTTCTTCTTTTTATGTTAAGAGTTTTGAATGTGTATTTCTATAACAATTCGTCACACTACTTGGATTTCTCCAAAACACAAAACATATGCAAATGACAAAATAGCACTCATTCAACTCATAGGCATATTTTGCTCAGCTTTGTGATGTACAACAGAAATAATAAAAAATGAAGAATCAAAAAATGATGTGTTGTCAACCAAGAACTAGCAGAGGAAAAGGAATACATAGACTTTGTAATGTCAAAACTGAGGAACATGATTTCTACAGAGAAAATCAATTTAATAACAAGAACAGATGTGTTACCTCCACAAAGATATTTTGTGATAGACGACTAGCTACCTTAAAAAGGGCAAAGAGGTGTTCTTTCTTTATTTTTGTAGCTATTATTTTACTTACCTGACAGGTATGGATACTGTGAGAGTTACATAGTCAAAATTTGTGGGCAAAAAGAAAATAATTTCTGTAAAGACATATGTTTTACCATTCTATCGGCAGCATCTGAGCATAATTAAGGCTTGTGTACTTTCAAAATCAGGACAGCTCCTATGTTGACATAATTCTGTGATTAATTAAGAGTGAAAAGCAGTATGCTCATTTTTTTTCTTTTTTTTTTTTCTCAGAAGACTGCAATATTAGCAATGTATTTTTCAGTGCATACAGGATCTCTTTGTACACAAAGGAGCTATGCATATTCCTTAATAACTTCTATGGAGGCTTTATTTAGCATGCTTCTAGATATATTTCGTAAGAAAGAATTGAACCCTAGTAGATAGAGACTAACACCTTTTATAAATTTCATACAGTCTGTAGTTCGAAGGTTACTGAAGTACCCTCAAAAAGGGTCAAGAGCTTACATCAGACAGTACTATGGTGTAACAAATAAAGGATCTCTTTTTTCTGGTATTACTACTTCTTCCTAATGCCAGCCTCATCAAATCAAAATACAATATTCAGAGCCATAATAAGGACAGTGAGCAATCTAGAACTAAGTTTTTTGTACACCAGTATAACTAGTCACAGATTGAGACCCTTCTACAGCTTTTGTAAATGTCTTTTTGTTTCCAAGCTGAGAATCAAAGTTTCATTCAATTGGGAATTCTGTCACCTTTGAATTTGTAGACACACTAATAAAAATGTACCTGATCATACAATGAGCAACAGCAGAATTCTAGATCGACAGGGGGGAATACGTAAACAGCAGAATCTCCACAGACTGGAAGTCTGAGGAAACATAATTTTCTAGGAGACACACAACACCACATATTTTAAAAGGTTTCTGTGAAAATCCTCAAGCTCAATGGCACAATGAAAAAAACTTATATGACTCTAACTGAACATTTTAACATTTTAGAAGACTCCAGTTTCTTTCCTGTTCTTCTTTTTTTTTTCTCCGAAGTAAGGCTCAACATAAGAAAGAGGGAAAAAAATCACAGAAATATTTCCCCTGAAGCAAACATCAGGCTTTTTACGATAAAAAGAATGAGAAAATTAGAAAGAGAGATTTTAAACCATGTGAACAAGACTGACGATTGGACTATGTACATTTAATTTTGTAAAAAACTTCTTTGTATTTCCCTACAGCAAGATTTTTTTTTTTTCAGGAGAAAAATATAGTGCAATTTTTTCCATAGGTTTGGGGTTTGCTTTTTTTTTTTAATGGCCATACTTTAAGAGCTGCAGACAGCTTAAAGTTGTTAAGACAAACAAGAATCCTTTTATATTTATTGACCACAATCCCATATTCCATTCCAATATTCAGACTACCTCGTTGATCTGGCAATTCAGATCAGTAAGTTAACTACCAGCTAATCAATTGAGAAAGCAATACTTTCAGTCTTTTTGTCATAAATCTCAATAAAATTTTCTTTAAAATTGATTAATCTCAACCCAATACATTAGCTACAATAAAAAGAAAACTTTTGTGTTAGTATTTTTTCTTAACAAGTTAAAAACAGTTGTGGCTATGAACTTCTACCCAAAGAAATGTTTCTTTAAATTCCTTATTTGACTACAATTGCAACAGAGTATTTTCTTAACATATATGTTTCTTCTCTTTTTGTTTTTGCCTAATAAAAATACTCCGTAATTGGTAGAAAGTGTAAATTTTCATTGGATTACTAACACTGAGGATTCATAGCCCAAGACGTGAGAAATTCGCTAAAGACAGATAGCAAGAACAGCAGTTCAGGAAGCCAAATCATTAAAAAACTCAGACTTAGCAAACATTACATACCGGGTAATTTGCACTAATTAGCCATTATTGATTTTAAACGTGTGCTGGATCACGAGACCATTTCTGCCCATACTCCACCTTCAATGCAATTACGCTATTGTGGCTGCTTAAACCATGATTTCTAGTGTGGTGCAATGGACTTGAAACCTGTTGACAGAAGAGTGGGTTGGACATATCCACTTCTCCTGGCTACTCATTCATCACTTCTCCTATGCTCAAACTGAAAGTTGTCTTTGCTGTGGACACCAAATCCAATACTGTGTCACTATGACACTACTACAGACAACTAAGAACCAAGTACTTGGTCCCACCAGACAATCTAGTTGTAGGTATTTGAACTGTATGGAAAAAAAAAAGCAGATACGTGAGCCAAATTATTTGACCCTTAAATTCACTGAATAGACACCTTGTTAGCATGTAACTAACAATCTCAATTTAGTTAGAAAGGTCACTGTGGACAACTAGAGGTGTTTTGCAGAAACTACTTTGCACTCCTCAGGATCTATCCTAGGCATAGAAGAACAAGGATAGTAAGACTAGACATAACACATTTCAGGCAACACTGGGACTGGTCTTTGTCATTTTATGATGTGTTTTGTGCCACTGCTGCCAAAACTATTTCACATAAAACATATATATATTCTGTTGTACTGGATAAATCATTGTAAGAAAAGAGTGAATCTTTTTCCATAACATGTAGGTGAAAATAACAATATTATGATAAACTCACTGCAGGTCAGTAAGTGCAGTGACATCTTGTCAAGCTTGGTTCAGCTTCTGTGTTGACTAATAAGTACCTGACTATAGTTACTCACTCTGAACACAAGAATTCTTGTTGCTGCTGCTGCTGCCCTTGCTCTGAAATACTTCAAGCAGAGAAGTATTTGTTGTCCGTATGACAACTAGTCCAATTATTTATGATTTCTAAAAAAGGTCACAGAAATAATTTTCCCTCTACCTTTCTCTTACTCTTCCTCTCTCTCTCTTTCACTCTTAACAAGTAACTGGAGAAACTATTGCCAAAACTTCTGAAATAGGCTGATGGACTTACTTTTATGTGCAGTTATAGGGATTTTTGTTGCAGGCAGACAAAGCCAAAACCAAGAAGAAAACAGTCACTTAAAACATTACCTGTTTGATACAACAGTGTTTTCTTGCAAAGATGTTCACTAATTAATAAGATAGAATAAAAATGGAGTATTTGGTTCTATTTTTATACTCTGTACCAGTGTAACCAATGTATTTTTCTTTTAGAGCATGTTTTACTGCTGTTGGTATCAAAGGCATACTACAGTTCATTTCAGTCAAAATACAGCTGGAATTATTATATAATAATAAAAAGCATGGAAGTGCCAAAAAAAGAAAAAACAATTTAAACTGCGTCAGATGGAACTGGAATTTTGGCACCCCAATGCATTTTCTATGCACATTAGCTAGTGAAAACATCTGCTATCAAATGTAGTGCAATAAAGACACTCCTGGAGCAATGCATTTCATTTCACAAGTCCATGAACTTGGAGAACAACCTAAGATGCAATGTCTTAAATGGAAACAATAGTTAGATTTGCTTGGAAACACAATCCTCATCTTGGCTGAAATGTTAATGAAGGCAAATAATTTTAAATAGACTGCAATTCTAACACTAAGTTTTTGCTGATTTTAGAAAGCTACATTCTTGATTTGAGAAAGAACTCAGTCATTTACTCTGTAGGAAGTATAGAGATTTGTCCATTCCAGATTATTAAATGGAATGAATTTTTGGGAGTTACTTCATTATATGAAAAGACAGTATCTATTTAATCATTCACATGTATTTTAGTGCCAGCAAAATGAACCACACGATACATTGAATCTGTTGTGCTGGAATTTGAAGGCCATATCTTTAGGATCTTGTCAGCTTTAGGAGCAGAGTTCAGACTAGATCAGCCACTTAAAATAAAAGGAATGAGATTGGTATAAGCCCTATAAGGAAAAAGGAAGAAGGCAGAAACGACAGAAAGTTCTTAAAAAAACTTAACCTCATTTATGCTCATCTTCACTGCTGTCACAGAAACTACCTTTAAAGCAAGCTAGAGAGAAGGGAAAAACATTAGCTGTCACCAAACTGCACCTAAAGAAAATGATGAAATTGAGACAGAAAGTCCACAGCGTCCTAATTGTTTGTTACAAATACTGCAGCTGACAATTGCAAATTTGATCAGGTCCTTATAGACTATTTATACTAATTTCTTGTGGATTACGTTTTTTTAGTAAGGATATAAGTTAGCCGATAGCAAAAATAAGAGCTCCCAGATAAAAATTCTGATCACAGCTGGCCAATGAGAATTTTTCTATTGACTTCTAATAGCAAGATTTCATTCCCCAAACGATTGTCCAACATCCTAATACAGAAGTTGAAATTAGGAGTAGTTTTTAAATTATTGGCAATTTTTCTATATCTTGACTAAAGTGATATATCCAGGCCATGATAAAAATACCACTAATCAGATTGAAACTTGATATAATTACTGTACTAAATTCTTTTTCCTTTCAATAAGTTACTGCAAACAAAGCATTGTGTTGAATCTATTTTCTTACATAGCATCCTCCAAAACATCCAAGAGGTTTACAGATAAGAACGAGCATTAATAATACCAGCAAAGTTACACACAGGCTAGCTGTTGTTTAATTTTCATAGATGGTTGGATAACCCAAAAAATGATGTGGTCTAATAATTAAAATGGTTAAAAATGAAGAACATAATGAAAAACTGCATTTTACACATATATTTATACACACAACCAATCTTTTAATTTTTTTGTTCCTTTTCACAATGGGAGGGAAATTAAAAATTTCATTCATAGTAGGTGGACCGTCCCTGGGAATTTACTTAGAGCAGATATGGATAAGTGAGGCAGAAGTTACCCAAATGTTAGGCCACTTCTTCAGAGTCTGGCTCTGGAATAACTTCTTTGATTTTGGTGTAAATATATTGTATTAAAGGAGAGTGATAAACAAATCCAGTTGATTGATTTCAGCAGACGTCTCACAGTTAAACCACGATGCATTATTTTAAAGTGTATTATTATGTTAATAAACAAAAAAAGCAAAAAATTTTATGTAGAAGTTAAGGTAGGCTTTTACATTTCCTGATGTAAATTATTTACACATTATTTATGACACAAGATCTGCAGAGTTTAAGAAAATTCATGTAATATACTGTCACAAGAATACTATTTCAAGTAGAAATAGATTCTTCCTGAAGATTTATTAACAACAACTTGATCCTCTAATACATATTTTTTCAAGCTAATGAGCAAGTCAAATAATTAATAGACCAAGCTTCAGTGTAATTTAAAATACAGGGGTTTCATCGTCACTATTTTTATATATAAAGTAGCATTTCCTGTTACAAAAAATAAGGATGAAGACAACCGCGTCAGTCTGAAGGTAACCGCGTCAGTCTGAAGGTTAAACAACATGTATCTTACTAATTTTTAAACACAGTCAGAATCACTGCATTCACTTCACTGCTAGTCGAAACTAGACTGCCTATTTATTTCAAGTTTAACCTTACCTAGAATTACCTTTGGACTAACTTATGTTGAGGAAGTCCACAAGTAAAACCAGTATAGCTTAATAGGAGCCTTGCTTCCCTGCACATTGCAAATATGAAAGGACTCGTTGTCTATATTAAAAATGAAAAATCAACAGGCAAGGGTTAACAGCTCATTAAATAACCCTTTGTGGCTTTTTTCAGTGCTGAGCAGTAACCACCTACCTTGTTGTTCTAAAAGTATCGCTGTGTAAGAATAACTCTAGTGTTATGACTCAAATCCCAGTGTTGTCTATTATTTAAAATCATACAAAACTATATGTGTCTTGAAATGGTTCTACAGCCACTAGACATCAATCACTTTGAATTACCTCAAATCCACTCTGGTATAAAACAATAAACCAGAAATAGCCTCTTAATCATTATTTAGACAATGACGTTTCAAAGATATGTCAGATGAAATGTGCAGAGCAGTCAGATACATTAAGTAACTTCAGTATTTCTTATCTGCAATGCCTTAAGTTTAGAAGATTTGGTACTATTCTATTTTTAGAATAACTATGGATGATGTATATTCTTTTAAGAAAACTATATACATCATCCATAGTTATTCTAAAAATCCTTTATTGAGCTATGGTAAGACTTCATACTGTGAAAGAATGCTAAATTCTTGAGTAATGATTGCATAGATAGAACTACTCTATATTTGATTTTCCTTTTGGAATTCAGCTGTTCAACTTCTTCAGCCAAGAGCAAAAAAGTGATGTGCACTGGAACTCCATTGACATTAGCTATAGTCCTCTGACCTACCCTACAGAAAAAGCAGTAGTAACTTCAGTCAATGCTAGGCATCTTCCTCTTTCAGGCCACACAGAAAGTGAGCCCTTAACTTTTGCTCTTACAAGACCTGTTTTTCAAAGCTTGGCTTAGCAAAACCTCAAGTCCATCTATGGAATTTCCATGCATACAATTACTCAGTATTCAGACTGGATGAACATCAGCCTCTCTGACTCAATAACATCCTTTCCTACTCAAATGTCTTCCTCTTTCCTGTGCTGTAGGAGGCAAATCTCATTCATCTGCTGTTCTAGAAAGTTGTCATTTAAACACAGAAAGAGTTCAATTACACCTCCAAACTTTAATTCTTTCATTTCAGCTTTGGTTTCTAAACTCATCCATTTAATATCTTCCTTATTCTGCCCCTCTAATACATGCCAGTAAGCAAGGGCTTGACCTTGACTATGCTGTAGTCAGATTATGGTAATAATGTATCTTAGTCCTTAAATGATTTTCTAGCAGTAAATATAATGATTATTCAGTGAGATTTTGTTAGACAGATATACAGACATGTAAAATTTTTCTAAACTTACACCTAATAACATGTGTACTTACACAGGGAAATTTTTCAGTAGAGTATCAGTTGAGTTAAAAGAAGTCCTGGCTTGAAACAGAGACCTACATATTTATTAGTAAGCTGCTCAATTACTTTGCCTTACTGAAGAGAAATGCATCAACATATTTATTTAATAAATGGAATGAACATTCTACTTAACCTGATAGTAATCATCAGTAAATCACTTGGGAAATTTATATGCTTCTGTCAGAAGATACCATTTCAAGAAAATTAATAGACCATCTACTTCTAGCTGGCTTATATATAACTGTTAGGAACAGATATTGCTTCAGCAAACAGGCACCACTATATTGATTGCCTTTGACAGGTGTGGCTTGTGGATTAAATAGGAAAATTAACTAAAGGATTCAGTAAGGAACTTGATACCGTATGCAATAGGACTGCTCTTATTTATATTTTGTATTTTTCTAACTTTTTTATTGAAAATATAGAAATACTTGTATCTACTGGCAAGTTACTAAGACAAATTTTGCAGTAAGAAAGAAATGTCTATTTCCTCACCTCTCTGAGTCTTGTCACAAGGTTATTTTCTGTTATAAGCCACATTTTCTTCTGCTTTTCTAGTATGGGCTTGTGTCATAAACACCATAAATATTACTCTGTCTAACCATTTTCAACATCTTGTTGAGTTTTTTTTCATAGTGACAGACGCATAAAACAAGAATTATGTTTGATTTTTTTTTTCTATATAGCTTCTTCTGTACAGGAACATGAATTGGATGTTTTATTTTTGTGAAACATTACAGTGGAATAACAGAGGGGAATCTTCCAGAGCAGATGCATGCTTTCCAGTAGTAAGAGTAGATAAAGTAGGTTGCTGTTCTACACAGGAATCCCTCTCATTGGTTCATAAAGACATCGGCTGGAGAATTTTAATACTTTTACAAAAAGGATCTAAGAAAAGTTACACAGTTGTGACTGATGTTGTCATGTTGTGACACTTTGTAATTTTATGGGTGTTGCCATCAAGAAATTTAACTATTCTTGACTAAGCCAGTCATTGAGAACCTATACAGCAGTATATGACTTGAATTACATTTTATAAATAAATCGCTCTGAGGAGTGTGTCTTCTGCTTACTGCCTAGTCACATGGTATATTATCATATAAGGATTTTTTTCATTTCTGTGTCACTCAAGTTATATAGACAAGGAAGTGATGCATTATTAGCTTTGTATTATTTGCATATTCAGTTTTAAGATATACTTATGAAGTGGAATAGGAACACATTGTGTATTAACTGGTCTATAGCTGCCTCAGATAAGGTAATTCATTTCTGAAAATCTCAGAGCACTCAGCAGAGTCAACACTTCATCAAAACTTTGCTGTGTAGGGAAAAAAAAATGTTAAGTTACTCTTTCTATAATTGAATGAAGAAAAGATTAATTTTCATGTAGCTGTGACAGGCTAGAGACACAAGACAAGCTATGTAGTTGGAAAGAATATGTGTTCCTTGAATAATTTGGTATAGTTAAAAAAATACGGATAATATTTTCTTTACATCACAAGCCTTCCTCAGATCTGAAATAGAATCTGCAAACTTAAAGTTCAAGACAGGTTAAGGTCAAGAGTGTAGGAGTTAAGTTAGAGACAAAGCAAATGAATATCTGTTGGTAGTTCGTGGAAGTAACTGTGGAAAAAAAAAAGCAAGAACATGAAGATGATGTTAGTGGTTGTCTTAAAGGCAATAGACAGAAAAACATAGAACAGTTCGAATAAAACAGAATGTGTGTGGAGAAAAGATGAGGGAAAATAATGTGTGATAAAAGCAAAAATGGAGACTATTTTATTATAAAAGATCATTAACATACTATAAAGACGAAAAATCTCTACGGAACACATACCTTAAACTTGTGAAATAAGTGATAAAGACAATATCTGGTAAATAAAAGTTATTTGAAGAGTGAACATAAACCCTGTGTTAAAGCAGTTAATTTCTTCAGTTGCTCTCAACTTCTTAACTGCTTTTCTCTCCATATCTAGCCATGGTTTGGGATGCACTTAATTTCAGGGACTGCTCTCAAAGGGAAGGTGAGTAAAATTTCACTATCGTGATTTTACTTGTTGAAAATAACCTCAAAATGTTATTGCATCAGGTTTTGTATAAAATGTCCCTATATGCACTCATGACAATTCACATCATAGATACCATCATCTTCATGCCATCAAAATGTCACTTCACTAAACTGCACTAAATTTCAAAAATTTCTTTTTTTAAAGATGTCAGCATATGTAATCACTATACATTTTAAAAGCAAAAATTAGACTTTTTCCTTCTAGTAACTGAGATTAAAACAAACATTCAGAAAATTAGCTTTGTGTCAGACAAGGTTACTCACAATTTTATCATGAACTACAGGGATATTCCTGAATAAGGAAATAAGACAGCTGACAGGACTAGTGAAACTGCAAGTAGCACTAATGGAAGAAATGGATGATTCTTATCTTAGAATGGCACTGAATTATTATGTATTTTAATTCTGCCTAATCTTTAAAATAAAAATTAGCAATAGTTTGTATAATAGAATGGACAATTAGGGGGTAGACATAGCAACCAGCAATTCTTTCTTCTAGCCAACTTTCCAAAACAATGTAATTTTTTTTCAAAATGAAAGGAATGAGATTTTACCTTTTTTTACTTAATAAATAAAGAAGGAAGAAAATATAAGATAAATGGAGCCAACTCAATCAATTGTCATATAGAGAGCTATATGGTAATTTTGAGAAATATTTACTGCAGAAAATGGAAAGTATTTTTAGGCACTTTCCATGGGTAAAGGAGAAAAATATCACAAAAGAGGTGAATATTTTGCAACTTGGAAATCATAGAACAACTCTAAATGAGCTACTATATATAAATATGCACAGATATTAGATTTCATGATTAGATTTCTATCCATATGATATAGGTGCTTGAATAAGACTTCTGATTAAAATATAAAGAGAATTTCACTAACGAGAAAAAGACACTAGGTATTCAGAAAAATAAAGATCTCAAGTCAGTAATTATACCTATTAGGAGGCAATTTGTTGAACCATCCAAATCGCAAATGGAAATTCTGTTTGATAGACTGTGTTGGGTGCCTTGGAAGACAGTGTGAGACACTAGGAAACTTTACTGAGGAGCTACAATCTAGAAAATCAGTAATGGGCTAATGCACTTTTTAGCAACATTAGGCTCTCTTCAAGAAACATCTATCATCAGAGAATCAATGAGCTAGAAGACTAACGCTAGAAAGCTAGAACAGAGCTTCAGAGAGATCTTTGTTTTCTGAGCATTAACAAGTAAACTGGTGGAAAAGAAGTTAACCAACAGATTGAAGTAGTTCATAGCAGAACCTCTACAACTACATTCTGTGAGGTTCTGCACCTTCACTTCAAGCTACGTTCGGTTACATCATATTCTGACCATGTTTTTTTTCCAGAGATATTCAGGCATCAGTCTCTGGTTCAGACCATAATTTCTGCAGCTTAAGGTGGAGATTATTTTGTAAGCATTAGGTTTGCCATTTCCATTTTAATTTCTCAAAAAGGACTTTATTTCAGAAGAACCAAAATCACTTTGTCAGCAACGTACAATGAAGGTGACAATAATGGAACCACTTTAAAACAAATTATAAAAGGAATATAGCCTTACATAGAGCAAGTACTTCATTTTTCTTTGTCAATTAAGTGTAAAATTTAGCTGAGGCAATAGATTAGAACAAAATCAATGTACTTATGCTTATTTAAAAATCTTGCTTTAAGACACTGGTCAAAGATGCAGATGAAGCAGAGTAAATCAGCTGCCTGGAGACAGATATATATAATGTGACTGGTAATTATAGGGGATGGTCTCTAACTGCTAGCCTAAGACTCAAGAAAATGTGCTCTATTTCCACCAAAGATAGAGGCAAGAGGTCAGCCATGCAAATGGATGCATCAGAGCAGTAAGAACAGAAAAATTAATGTGAAAGACACATTGATGACAATAATATGTTGTTCGATAGTGCTGAACCGAAGCTTGTGAGTTCCCCATTTCACATGACACACTACCATAATACAATATATAGCTTCAAAAATCCAATTTACTCAAGAGACTGCACTTGCTTCACAAGCAACAAAAGAACACTGCTTGGGCAGGTTTGATAAATTGTAATTAAGCTCTAGGTATGAGGTCAGCTGTGTAGTACCAGGAAGAGTGACGAGCATGTATGAAAGAAGGAAAAGGAAAGTCACTCCTCTTCTTATGAAGCAGTGCTAAGATGCTCAGAAATCCTGTTGTTACACATCCCAAATGCGTGCCAATCTTTTTCAGAGAACCATATGACTGTAAAGCCTCACTGACTATTTTTCATTACTCATGTCTAATTCTGCTCTTGCTTTTCCTATATATTAATCAGTCTTCAATCTTTTTCACCATGTCTTCTTTGCACATGCTCTAATTATTACCCAGTCCTGATGCTACCTCCTTTCTCTCTGCAATTTGCTGCATTCAGCTCCAGGACATCACTTTTTCTGTGTAATCAAGCTGGGCTTAACAGTTGTCCTATTTACCAGTTAAACTTTTTGTACATCACTCTGGCTTATGTGCAAAGAAAAACTTACACCTCTTTTGAGTAACCAAAATAATTTAGTTAGCCAAATACAAAGGTTTTTTGATTTGAAAATGATACCTCCTGACATGCACAGAGCAGATATTTTACACCTACACCTAGGAAGCTTATGATCTGTAGTAACAGTACAGCTGTGCATAGTAACAGTGTGCATGGTAACAATTAAGTCATCACTGGAAATTTAACTGAATTATGAAATGCACCACCTGAATATGCAGTTGAGAGAGGGGGGAAGAATAACACAATGAATTTAAAATAAAACTTCAGTACAAAATCCAACATGGAAAAACCAAATACTTTCCAGCTCTTTATAAAAGAATAAAAATGCTACACATAAAACCTTAAATACAACCCCCCCAAAATCTAATTTTCCACATAAATATTTCCATTGCAAAGGATAATAATTGTCTAGAGAAAAAATATTCAATAACACTTGGGTTTTCACATGCCTACATCAATGTTTTAAATTCAGCTTTGTTCCTCAATTCACCTAGATAATTTTGAAATGTTTTACGACGTTTTTACACTGAGATAAATCACTTTTTTAAAATCAAAAGTATTTTTTCAATGAAATCTAGTCTCCTAGGGTTATATTCTACTAAAAATTAATAAATAAGAGAATGGTTAGAAGCAGATATTTCAAACTACACCTCCAAATCAGGTGTGTAAGAAGAAGAGTGTTTTTCTGCTTTTTCCACTTACCTTCAGGGTTATAATAATCATAACTGTTAAAAAAATACCCTTTACTTGGAAAGATACCATGTTGCCAGGAACACTTTCTCAGTGTCAGGTGATATTATTTTGTCTATGCCTTATTCTTGAACACACTACTGACTTAAGACTGAACTTAGCTACATTAATGGCATGCTATCACCAATTGCATCAGAAAATTCTTAAGTAAGGCTTTGATGGCTATTAAATTATCAACTTTTTTTTCCAGTTTAGTACAGTTTCATTTACAATCAACTTTCTTAACTCGGGATTCAGTGAGTATCAGTAGTTGTGGTCTTTGTCTTATTTTTCATTCCCATGTGACAGACAGCTATTAGAACTGGTGAAGCATGACTCTCAGCTTTAATCTAGGAGAGGTTTTCTGTTTATAGATAGAAGATTTCCTTTCATATTCATGTTTAATAATGTTGTTTCATAATCTCTTTAATTTCCTGCTCATTTCCATGTAATATGCCATTATAATGTTTTGTTTTGTTAAAGTGGCTTAAAGTGAACTTATGAAGAAAGATTAGACAACTGCGTATCTCTTAGCATAGAAATATTTCCACATTAAAATAAAGTTTACCCAGGTTTCAGTAACCATTTATAAGTTTTCATTAAAGTAATCTGAAATTGTACTATTGTACTGCTCACAAAGAAGTTGTGGTATCCTGTGAATGTAAACTACAACTTTCTTTACTATGTAAAATCCTGTTGAATATTGGTCAGGAAAAAATTTGCTTGTATCCATATAACAGTTGCCTATATTCAGACAAATAAACATATTCAAAAGTCAATATATGTATTCAACTGTTTAAAACATTTAAATATGTTCAAGTTTGGATGGTTTGCAGCTTTTGAGAGGGGTTGAAGGGAATGCGGAGTGTTGTGAGAAAAAGTAAATGTTTTAAAAATTCATTCTTTTGAAGACAAAATAAAGAATGTCATTTTCTTAAGGTTCTAGAATGTGTGTCTTTGTTTACAAGGATGTCACCACTAACATGAACTAGTCTATCTTCCTTGGACGGACCTTTGACAACAGAAGTAAAATATTCATTCTGTCATCAGCTGACTATCAGTCATAGACCTCTGGATTGATCTTTGTTGATGGAAGCAAAATATCTGTTCTGTTGTCAGATAACTTTCTGACATAACAACTGAGATCTTGAGTTTCTTGGCTAAGAGCTATGAAATTCTTTCTTCCTGCTTTTTTTCCACTGAGATCCCCTTATTAACTTACTAATCATATAAGCTTCCTTGAACTTCTTGCAATCACCTCTCTCAAACTAAGTTTATCTAGAGAATAACAGGATACATATGCATACCTGTGGTGGATCAACTATAATAGACCTACATTAAATGAAATGAGTGTTCAAGAGGCTAAGGAAAGTCCTGCTAACAAAGCAGAAATTTCATTTTCCCTGGCTCACTTTTTGAGAAAACACAAGGAAGAAACAATGATCAGGGCAGAAGTGGAGGTACTCATTTTCAAAACACTGCTAGGGGAGATTTTAAACTGTGAATAAGATTGTATCTTCATGCACACATGGTGCTGAACGTGACCTACGTTGCACTAGCTTCAGAAGACCAAACGATTCTGAAATGGTATACTCAAGTCTTTGCCATTCTCCTGTAGGGATGTTTTAGTTTGTACAACTATGAAAAAAACACTGAACAAAAAAAAAATTGCAGAATACAGAGGGATAGGATTTGTTTAATTCTAGGATATTCAAATTTGTATTTCATATAATAAAGAGCGTGAAGTTTGCACTCAGTCTTGTAGATAACAGTAACTACTGACAACTTCTTTTTGCACCATAACAGATGAGGAAACTAAAGATGCAGTATAACTGGAAAAAGTAACTAGATAAAAAATGTAAAAAACACATATATTTTGAAGTCATATGAAAACCAGAGAGTAACTGACACTGTGTATATCAGAGGAAGCTCAAAGAGAAGCCAGAAAGAAGCCAGTTTCTTACTTTCTTTCCAGTGAAGCCAAAAGGAAGTACATTCATGTTGAGCTTCTCATCCGTCAGCACTCTCAAATCCTTCTCTTTAGGGCTACTCTCAATCCAATTTTGGTCCAGCCTGCATTTGTGCTTATGATTGCCCCAATCCAGCTGCCAACCCTCTGTAGGTGTTTGAGGCCGGGTTGAACGCCTCCTTGAGCAGTCTGATCTAGTAGAAGATGTCCCTGGCCATGGCAAGGGGGTTGGAAATGGATGGGCTTTTAAGGTCCCTTCCAACCCAAACTATTCTATGATTCTACGACTCTATGATTTTATGATTCTATGCAGGACCTTGCACTTGGCCTTGCTGAACTTCATGAGGTTCACACAGGTCCACTTGCCAAGCTTGTCACAGTCCCTCTGGACTGTATCTCTTCCCTCCAGGGTGTTGGCTGTGCCACAGAGTTCGTGTCACTGGCAGATTTGCTGAAAGTGGGCTCAATTCAACTGTCCATGTCTGTGACAAAGATATTAAACAACACCAGTCCCAACACTAACCCCTTTGGAAAGCCACTTGTTACTGGTCTTCACTTGGACATTGAATTGCTGATGACAGCTCTTCGAGTGTGACCATCCAGGCAATTCTGTATCCACTGAATCATCCATCTGTCAAATCTATGTTTGTCCAATTTAGAGACAAGGACATCATGTGGGACAGTGTTGAATGCTTGGCACAAGTCAAGGCAGATGTCAGTTACTGTGTCCTCATCTACCAACGCTGTAGCTCCATTGGAGATGGCAACCAGATTTGTCAGGCGTGATTTATCCTTAGTGAAGCCATGTTGGATGTCACCAATCAACTCCTTATTTTCCTTGTGCCTCCGTACACACAGAAGGATCTGCTCCCTGATCTTGCCAGGCACAGAGGTGAGACTGACTGGCCTGACCTTCCCTGGGTCTTTATTTTTTTCCCCTTTTTAAAAACAGGAGTTATGTTTCCCTTTTCCAGTTGGTGAGAACTTCACCAGACTGCCATAGGACCAGAGCTTGTACACGAGATTTCTACTATACGCCTCTTTAAAGGGCCTCATCTGTTTGGTGTTCCTTGCTGGGTAGCCTTTAGAAGACCACCACTTTCATGTCACCTGTCCTTACCCCTCCCTTTAATACTGATCCATAAACTCTCATGCCCATGTTTCAAATGTTTGCCCAGAGGCATTTAAGTTTGGTCCCTGATGAAGCTGACTTACTGAATAAGGATTCCTTTGTGTTTCTCACCAGGTGCTCTCCTGCTGACCCGTGATCCTTCTCCAGGCTCTGGACATCTGCTGATGGCACTGGCATCAAACTGGTAGAAGTGAGATGGGTTGAGATTCCTCTCTCCCTGCACCTTTAGTTTAAAGCCCTTTTCACCAGCTTGGGAAGCCTATGACTAAAGGTACTCTTTTCCTTCTCTGACTGATGGACCCTGTCAGCCCTCAGTAGACCAGGTCTATGAAAACAAGTCCCATAGTCTTATTAGCCAAACTCTTGGCTGTGGCATCGATCCTGTAACTGTTTGTTTATTCATTCGATTTGGCTGGCCTTTTTAAACTCCATTCTACCTGCACTCCAGTGATTCTTACAGCTGCTCCCAGCACTCTGTCATTGCTCTTGACATCCCTCAGACTCCTTCTGGTTTTATTACCAGTACCCACGTGAAACAACAGCAGCAGATAATAATCAGCGAGCTGTACAAGGCTTGGTAGCTTCCCGGTGATCTTGTGGTATGAGGCCCTGGTAGGCAGCACACTTCTCTGGAGAACGGACACCTCTCAGGTCAACAAATGGATGCCTCCATACCTCAAGATATACACATATAAGATGTAGTGAAGGGGAAGTCTAGCACGTGTTCTTTTAATTTTTTGTTTGTTTTACAGCAGCAAAGAGAACCAACAAACTTCTTTCATTCCAAATCACTGGACTGTAGTCTAAGAGAAGAGATGAGTTTTCAAAGAACAGAATGTACATTGCATATGACTGTCTTCTAAAATGTTAAAAAAAAAAAAAATCTAAGCCCCAGTAGAACATCAAACAGTTTTTTCAAAAATGTTAAAGAGAAAACTGACAAGAAAGCTACTTTGGGACTCAGCACTGTAACCTGTGAAATACTAGTACAGCTGCAGATCATAAAAAAATGTAACTCTGAGCCACCTCTATTTGTTCTTTTCTACACAGAAAATAATCTGAAAAGGTCTCAAAGGAATTGAAGTTATTTTTGAAAATACTCTTTTAGCTCAACAAATCAGGCAAGAATACCATACGGTTAGTCTGTAACTATATCAACCATAACAAATTTTCCTCCTTTTTTAAAAAACATTACGAGAATTTTCTTCAATTTTCAATTTTCAATTTTCTTCAAAAAGAAAAAGAACTCCAAGTTTTATATAGATGAGGAAAGTACTTTTTTGAAAAGGCACTTGATGATGAATTCCCCTCATGTTTGCTTTATTTTCTATTCATCATTACTAGTTTCACCTATATTAATATCTATACAAAAGCCATCACATTTTTCTCTAAAATGATTAAGTAACTGAGGCAAAATATAATTCTGCTAATACCCTAAAAATGGTTTCCTTGGTAAAAAAATAGTAATCCCTATTGGTATCTAAACCTCTGCTCTAATGAGTGTGAAGGTAGGATTTGCTGAAGACACAACTAAAATGATTTGACATCTGTCTGTTCTCTAATGCTCTTTATCACTATTTCCTTCTCTTGGGGTGACTATGTAAAGATTAAAGCTCTCCACACAAATAAAAAGAGGCCTATCCCTGTCATTCAATAATGTTTTAATGTCAATTGGGTTTGATGGGCCACTTGTATATTTCTGTAATTTAGCAGCGAAACTAATCTAGCAAAGTAATTTAACTTGTCTGAAGTGTAAATGGATGAAGAATTCATCTAATCCACATGGCTTGAAAAAATTTCTTCTCATAAATATTTATCTCCTAATCCAATCTACCATTTGTTAGGAATAGGACTCTTACCATAGACAGGAAAGAGGACATTAGTTTTCCCAAAGGCAACATGAGTTACTGTTCAGTTGGTTGGTCAGGTGTTTGTTTTCTGCTCAAAAGGTTTACAATTTTTCAATTTTTTCTTTCTACACAGTGATCAAGGTCTACAGACCTTGAAAGCTCTTTCTACAACCTCTCCAAATCAAACTAGAGTGAACTTTTATTCTGTTTAGTGTTTTCTACACTACAAGATAAGTCAATTTAGGATGAGAAATTATACCATGTGGTGTATCCAGAGTAGCTATACAATTTATACATTTGGGTTCTGAAGATGTTCAGGTTATCCTCTGCTGGGTTTGGGTTAGGCAGGCATAGATAAACTTGTGCCCTATAGTGTTAAAAAAAAAAAAAGACATGAGAGTTTCTTTCACTATGTAATTATTATAAATATTGGATTATTAACTGGAAAGACAAAGACATTATAGATAAGAATTAAGACAGAAGTCAAGGGTTACCAGTGGGTGCACTTAGCAGTATATGAGTTAACTCAGAGACTGGATTAGTATTTCACGAAGCCCACTGAAAAGGCAAATTTTTGCCAGAACTTTCGCTTCCAATACAGCCTATTCTTCTGGAAGTTAGAGTTAAGTAATGGTTCAAGAATTTTTCAAGTGGCTACAATATATTTAACCAGCATTTGTTAAGACTGGTGCAGTTTCCCAGTAAGCAAGAAGATAATGCTGTCAATACATAAAAGATGATTCAACAGGAGAGTTCCGTTTAAACAAAACAAAGAGTAAATATTTTTAAATGGAAAATTAAGCATCAGGTATAAATATATTTTAAGAATATTTTCATATGAGGCGGATCTACAGAATAAAATTCAAAATGTTGTTACAGGTTGTGGAAAGAACTAAAACACTATTAGATATTAATTGCTCTGTAATTACTTACAAGGTAAATGCTATATATTCATAAATATGTATAGACTGTAATAGTGTACTGTAAGTTAGCAAGGATTGAAGTGATAAAATACACACTTAAAACTGGTGTTTCAGAGGTGTAAATATTGTAGTCTGTTTCATAGGCAGTCTTAAAGTTTACGAACCCTGAGCAACACACAGTCGGTGAAGTACAGTTCTAGAAAGTAATTTGAGTAATTTACAACAAAATGTGAAAGTACTGCATATACCACTACAGGAAGCACTTCCTTTCAAGATAGGTCTTGGAGAGATCTGACACTACACTGAATCATAGCAGTTTCAACTAGTGGCGAATTAGCAGTTGGCCATCAGAGGCTTAAAGATTATTCAAACAAGACATTGATTAACTGGAAGAAAGGGACAAGGCATGAGGAAAAACTAAGCTAAAAGTGTTTAAAAGTAGATATTTGAATATTGAGTTATTGATCATTTAACAGCTAACAGTCAACTGAAAGTGTAAAAAGTTTTAGTTTTGATTTTGGGGAAATCACACAGAAATTCCTCAGCTGTTACAGAGAACTTTCCAGTAGAAGAGAGCTGGAGATAGTGGAGAAAGTCTAATGAAGGGACATGATGATAATGAAGGGACTTGTGCATTGCTCATACAAGGAAAAGTTGAGAGATCTTTTGTTAGGAGGAAAAGAAGCTTCAGGAGGATTTTATCCATGTATTTGAATAACTGATGGGAGAATACAGAGAATATGGAGCCGGACGTTTCTCAGAGGTAATCTGTGACACGAGGAGGGGCAATGGGTACAAACTGAAACACAGTCAAATCCAATTAAAGAGCATAAAAAACCACTTTACTCTGAGATGGTAAAACACTGGCACACGTTTTCCAAAGAGGTTGTGGAATCACCAGCATTAGAGATATTTGAAATCCAACTGAATACACCCCTGAGCAACATGCCCTGTATGACACTGTTAAGGTGGGAGACTGGACCAGATAATCGATGGAGATTTCTGACAACATCACCTGTTCTGTGATACCATTCTATTCTCAATAGTATATCTGTGGTTTAGGCAGCAAGAATATATAGAACTAACACTTACTCTGAGCATGTTGACAAAGGTTGACTATAGAAATGTCCATAATTTTCATTTATATGTAGGATAATGAATGAGAAGTATTTCACAGGGCTATTCAAATACATTGAGAAAAAATCTTACTGTTTCAATGACAACTTTTCATCAAACCGTCTGTGAATACAGCACTGTAAAATGTTAGACTATATTGCAATACTGACTACTGTGTTCCACCATTTAACAGGTGTGAGATGTGGAAATAGGAGTCATTTTTATCTGAGCACTGATTTTGAGAATTACAATCACTGGTGTGCTGAAGCATAATTATTTATAAGAAAGGGTAGGAATCATCATATTGGTCATGCATCTCCTTTATGACTTATTCTGTCTTACACAGCACGATTTCATATACCTAGTATTAAATGCAATGACCTGGAAAGGTTGTATATAGTCTATCAATGCCAGTAATTTATTGCTACAATATGTTTTCATTGTCCTAATAATCAAAATAACAAGCACAAGTAGTTACGCATACTGTGCATTAACATACTTTGATGTCATCTCTTGTGCATTGCCACTGATTTGTAAGCCTCTATCAGACTACACAGCTCCTGAAGGATGCCCTATGTTTTGGGTAAGGACTTGACGAGATGCATCCATCAGAGTCCTCCATGTTATTTGAAGAGTTATGGCAGTCAGAGGAAGTTCCTGGTGACTGAAAATATTGTGCTCATTTTTAAAAAACGTAGAAATGATGACCATAGGAACTGTCAGCCTCACCTCTCTGCTTAGGAAGATCATGGAACAGATCCTCCTAGAAGCTGTGACTAACCATAAGGAGGACTAGGAGATGACTAATGGCAGCTAGCATGGCTTCACCAAGGGCAAGTACTGCCTGACCAGACAGGTGGCTTTCTATGAGGAGATGACCACAACAATGAACATGGGAAAAGCAATGGATGTAATCTATCTGGATTTCTGTAAAGCCTTTGACACAGTCCCCATAACATTCTTCTCTCTAAATAGGAGAGATACAGATTTGATGGGTGGAATGTTCGGTGGATAAGGAATTGGTTGGATGGTTTCATTCAGAGAGTAGTGGTCAATGGCTTGATGTCTAGATGGAGATCCATGACAAGTAGTGTCTTTCAGGGGTCCCTCCTGGGACCAGAGCTGCTTAATATTTTCATTGATGGTGTAGAATGCAAATCAAATGCACCTTCCGCAAGTCTGCAGGTCACAGCAAGCTGAGTGTTGCAGTTGTCATACCAGAAGGATGGAATGTCATCCATCATAGATGTCATTGTGCACCTGCGTCAGGGCAATCCACAGTTTCAGTACAGGATGGGGGATGATTGATTGAGAGCAGCTGTATCGAGAAGGGTTTGGGGGTGCTGATTAGTGAGAAGTTTGACTTGATCTGGCAATGTTTGCTCGCAGCCCTGACAGCAACCATATCTATGGGAGAAAGCGCCCTTAATCACCACACATATCCTGATCTGCATCAAAGGAAGTGTGGCCAGAAGGTCGAGGGAAGTGATTCTACCCCTCTACTCTGCTCTTGTGAGACTCCACCTGGAGTACTATGTCCAGTTCTGGGATCCTCAATGTAGGAAGGGTATGGAACTGTTGGAAGGGGTCCAGAGAAAGGTCACGAAGATGATCAGAGGGTTGGAACACCTCTGCTATTAGAACAGGCTGAGACAGTTGGGGTTGTTCAGCCTAGAGAAGAGAAGGATTCAGGGAGACCTCGTAGTGGCCTTCCAGTTCCTGAAAGGGGCCTACAAGAAAGCTAGGGAGGGACTTTTTACTAGGGCATGTAGGGGTAGGACAACAAGGAACAGCTCTAAATTGGAGGGGGGACAATTTAGATTAGGCATTAGGAAGAAATTCTTCTATATGGTGGCAGAAAACAGACCATGAATGAACTTAAAGTTTCTCTTATATATCTGTCTTCCTGTTCTCAAACATGAATGAACTATTTAAATGGACACTACATATTGTATCTCATACTGTGCCTTTTGCAGTCCCACTGCATAGGTGGTCTTCTGTGAAGACACTTGGTATTTTAGAGGCTGGTGAACAGCCGATCTAACTTTCTGGGTCTGGCTCTGTTTAAGTTTTTTTAAAACATTGCTGTGAAGTGAGTGGTCTCAATGACTTTTATTGTTGTTCGAAAAAAAGGGGTAAGGATCAGGACAATAAAGGAAGTCATCAGGTCCCAGATTTGACACTGCTGCATGAATTTTTCACAGCTACAGTGATCTTCAACTTATGAGGGCACCAACACTGCAACTTTCCAGGTGTTTTTGTTCAACTATACAGACAAGCTGCTGACTTGCTCTTTTGTGGATTTCTCGATTGTAGTTATAAATAATGCTTTGTAGTTATAAATAATGCTTTTTGCAATATATTTCAGTGCACTACAGCTATGATACATATATAAACAGCAAAGAAAGTATTTTTCACTGATATCTCTGTGGTTTAATTCCACTCTCAACTTCACAAAAGCTCATATTCACGTGATTAACTTAAAGCTTTACATTAAGATAACATAGATTTTATACCCTGAGGTACTACTGAGTATGTAAAGTCCCTTATCTTGAAATAAGGAGGAAAAAAAAAGGTTTTTGATTTTCTGCACTTTTAGAGCTGCCAAGTCATATGTTTCATTTTTAAAACCAGGAATCAGAATTTTCTTTATTTTTTTAATCAGGGTATTGCTTTGTTGGAAAAGACCTTTGAGATCATGAAGTCCAACTGTGCCTTTCCACTACTAAATCACATCCCTGAGCACTTCACCTATGTGTCTTTTAAATACTTTCAGGGATTATGATTTAACCACCTCCTTGGCCTCCTTGGACGCTGTTCCAGTGTCTGATGACCCTCTTGGTGAAGCAATTTTCTCTAATGTCTCAATAACGAGCAATTTCCAGCCTCAGAAGTGCTTGCTTGCCCCAATCTGGTTAAATTATCTTGTAGTCTGCATCTTTTTTTGGAAACTTCAGTGTTCACCTAGTTTAGTGAAGCTGCTTTTGCTCTGGGAAAACAGGAAGTTCTGTTCTAAACACAAAGTTTCAAAGTGCAGAATATGCTCTACTAAGTCAGCATTCAAAGGACTGTGTGCTTAAATTCAGAGACTGGGTAAATTTTCACAACACTGCTTTTCTCCTTCCATTCAATCAATGCTTGCCATGAGAGGTAAGATCTATCACTGAGTTACTTGTACAATACTGTCTTGATTTTCTAATATTTCAATCCATAATGATATGTGGTTGGTTGCTAGTTTTATGTTTTTAATTTTGAGGTATTTTGATGAATAACAGATTGGTTGATTTCCTGATAATAGAGTTGTGTTCTGTGAAAGGGCTGTGTAGCAGCAGATCAGAAATGACAAAACCAAGATACTAAGTGGCTTCTGTATTGAGAATGTGTGCTGGAAGAAAGTTTTAGCACATTTTTTACCTAAAGGGGAATTTATTTCTGCTTGAACAGATCACAAGAAATTTTTGCGTCTTATTTTATCAAAACCACAGCTTAAAAAATACTATATGCCAGATGTCTCTCATTAATGCGTATTGTGCCCATATATCATCAACTGTGTTTTACGTGAAAGGAGTGCGTGAGTGGCTGAAATCACTGCAGATTGTGTTCATAAGTAATAGTGAGAGACTAAATGGCTTCATTCTACAAGATCCTTGCTTTGACCACACATGGTAAGTGAAGCTGATGTGCTGTCATCCTGTGGTCATAAGAAATCTGCCCCTCGTGGCGATGGTAAACACGGAGCATTTAACTTTAAGAAAGTCATGTTTAGGAAGTGTATATTTGTATCTGATAGCAACAACAAATTCTGTATTTTAGGGATTAAAATTTTCAGATCAAAACTAATTCAATTGAAGATAAAAAAGGGGAGCACACTTTGCATTCCAAAATTATTTACAATGAGAAATACTTTTCATTTCCAGTAAGAAATAACTTTGAAAAGAGAGCTCTGCATGGAAGTGTTACACTCTTTAAATAATTTTTTTTTTTTCCTAGAAACAGGTTTTAATTATTTTTACTCAAGTGTTTCTTCAAATACCTTGAATGGAGATGCAGTTTGCAAAAATGATCCAAAAATACACTAACAAAACTAAATTTCAGATCTTTTTGTCACATGTTAATTATATATAAAGAAAATTAAATTGTGAATGCTATCATCAAAGCCTATAAGATTTATATAATTTATATTTTGTTAGATAAAATAGTTCTGTAACAGAATTATAGCCTTTATATTACATGAAAATATTTAATCACTCCAAAATTTATTTTTGCTTTTCTATTCCTTTCCCTCTTCTGAGATCAGACATTGTTACAGTGTTATCTTACCTTCTTCTTTTGCTGAGCTATTTAAGAGGCTTTCCAACAGATTTTATTGTTGGGCAGATGCTTGGCATTCAATTATTCTGGAGAAAAAATTCTCTGGAGTCCTTAATGTATAACTGTAAATATGCATACTGAATTAGATGGCAAATTATACCTTTAAGGTGGAATACCCAAAGATTATTTTCATAGTACTTATCACATAGTAGTTATCAGCTTTACAATTTCTAATTATCAAAACTGTTAGGCGTATATTCTGATAATAATAGGTGAGAATTATACGCGGTCAGCATCTAAGTATCTGCAAATATATCTTCTTCGGATGCAGAAACCTAAGTCACCACAATCTGAAACCCAGGCAGGTGCTTTGGGCAGCCATATGATGTCATCAAGACTCTTGCCAGTTATGTCTTTACTAGGTTTGGAGAACCAGCAAACGTCATTAAACTACACCCCAGCCATATCTTCAGTTTTATTTTCTCTTGATTTATGGGTCTAGCATAATTTGTGCTTCTTTTTTTTTTCCTGGTAATCTTCCCGTGGTTCTCATTAAATAGGAATTTAATGGCTTTTTGTCAAGTTAAGCAACTATGCATGCATGTAAATAAACAAGTAAGCCACAGAATATGTATCAAAAATCCTATTTTATTTTAAATAATTTAATATCTAGCAAGGGGTTTTAATTCTACATAAAAAACACAATGTCATTTTCCTAATACAGCCAGCTCTTCAGGAAGAAGTAATGGTGTATTTTTATTTAGAGCAAGGAAAGTATAATGGAGTGGATGGAGTGTGAAGAATTTTTTCATTGAATGTACTTTTGCTTTCTTTTACTGGCCTCCCATATAGAGGGGATATCTTCAAGATACAAGTGTCAAAGGAATGACACCAATAAAGAAAATAGCATGCATATATGTTCCAAGTTGGAGCCTTTTTCTCTATTTCCTTTCTTTTTCTCATAGTTCAGTTTATGAAATGCTACTTTGTGATAGATCTTAACATATTTACAAGGGAAAAGTGGTGAGTAAGTACATTTTGGAGGAAAGTGGTTAGAAGTAATCAAGGATATTCTGAAACTTATAAGAAATAGTGAGTGAATCTTCTGATTGGCTGTTGAATGTTTAAAAGAGAAACATTTTTATGAAAATGTCAGAGGGAAAAAAAAACCACCCCAAACATAACCTAGATAAAACCTTCTCTAAAACAGTAAAAGTACATTTAGATATGATAGGGTTCCTGTGTATTTACTGTATTTTATTTGCAACAGGGCAAAACTCAGTCAGTGCAGTCAAATCAGGGTGGAGTGTTATGACAGCCTTACAGCAAGTTAAACCTAGATTCGGACAGGAATTCCCATGAAACTATTTAATTGTTTTTATGTCTTAGTTCATCTTATAAAAAAAAAAAACCTAAGATTTTTCTGTTGGAGGTAACAGATGCTGGGATACAATAAATGTACTATTGTAGAGGCTGGATAATTCTTTCAGATGGGAAGAAGAGAACAATTCTGTACTTTTTCTTTGTGTATTCCTCCATGACAACTGGGAGATAAACACATTCCTCCATATTTCTGCCTTTTTTCCTTTTCCACATCTGTCTTTCAGAAATCTTAAAAGCATTCTTAGTTTCAGAAATTCAGCTCTCCTCTGTAGTTCCTATTTTTTTCAGTCATATCTGAAAAATATTTCAGTCATATCTGAAAAAAATATGATAAATCTCTTCTCTGTATATTTTTCCTTTTCATGAAGAGTTCTTTCAGGTATATTTCTACAGATAATTTTAAAAAATAAAAAGTAATACTGTAAATATGACACGATTTGAATTACTAATTTAATAATCAATAACATGGTCATTAGCTTAGAGTATAATGTCTTATAAGATAAAATATAGTGCTATGTGTTATAAATAATAATATTTTAATGAATTAATGTTTTTAATTTAGATAAAAGTAAAGATAATTTAAACAGCTCAGTCAAATATTGTTTATGTCAAATCTGGGATACTGTTGAATGACTGTGTAGCATTCAAGGGTGAGGAAATTAAGTTTGGTCTTGTCCAAATGTCTTCTGGTAAATTTCTGGACCACTCTTCTCCCTCAGAACCTCCAGCCTGGGAAGGACCTAGCTGGAATACTCTTAAGCAGGAATGGCTATTTTTGCATTAACTGAACGCAGAACTTTTTCTACTTTTTCTCTTAGAATCATAGAATGGTTAGAGTTGGAGGGGACTTTAAAGACTCTCTAATTTCAAACCTCCTGCCATGGGCAGGGACACCTCCCACTAGACCAAGCTGCTCTAGATCCCATCTAACTTGACCTTGAACAGTTCCAGGGACGGAGTATCTACACCTTCCCCAGTAACCTCTGCCAGTGCCTCACCACCCTCTTTGTGAGGAATTTATTCCTAAAGTCTAGTCTAAATCTTCCCCCTTCCAATTTAAAGCCATTCCCTCTCATCCTATCACTACATGCCTTCGTGAAAAATCCCTCCCTAGCTTTCTTGTTGGCCCCCTTCAGGAACTGGAATGCCACTATGAGGTCTCCCTGAATCCTTCTCTTCTCTAGGCTGAACAACCCCAACTGTCTCAGCCTGTCTGCATAGCAGAAGTGTTCCAACCATCTGATCATGTTCGTGACCTTCCTCTGGACTCCTTCCAACAGTTCCATATCCTTCTTATGCTGAGGATTCCAGAACTGGACACAGTACTTCAGTTGGATTCTCACAAGAGGAGAGTAGAAGGGCAGAATCACTTCCCTCGACCTGCTGGCCACCCTCTTTTGTTGCAGCCCAGGATATAGTTGGCCATCTGGGCTGAATGCAGTGCTGGGCTGCTCCCAATCACATCACCCCCAATCCTGTATTGAAACTGCGGATTGCCCTGACGCAAGTGCTGGACCTTGTACTTGGCCTTGTTGAACCTCATGAGACCCACACAGACACACTTCTCCAGCTTGCCCAGGTCCCTCTGGATAACATCTCATCCTTCTGGTGTGAGAACTGCAACACTCAGCTTGCTGTGACCTGCAAACTTGCTGAGGGTGCACTTGATTTGTGGTCTACTTCATCAATGAAAATATTAAACAGCTCTGGTCCCAGGAGGGACCCCTGAGGGACACCGCTTGTCACAGATCTCCGTCGAGACATCAAGCCATTGACCATCATGCTCTGAATGAAACCATACAATCAATTCGTTATCCACCAAACATTCCACTCATCAAATCCATATCTCTCCAATTTAGAGAGAGGATTTTGTGGGGGACCATGTCAAAGGCTTTACAGAAATCCAGATAGATTACATCTATTGCTTTTCCCCTGCCCGCTGATGTGTTCACCTTGTCATAGAAAGCCACCTGGCTGGTCAGGCAGGACTTGCCTGTATATTCAGTCATTGACAGTCAAGGTAATTAATTTTTTAGGAAAGATTTGAATGAAAAATAAAGCTTGCAAATGTTCTTTCTTATCCCTTTTTTCCTTATGATTGTAACAGACAGCCCAAAACAAACATTTTTTTAGATGATATTAGCACTTTAATAGCCAAACAATCTTTTTTTTGAGATAGCACATCCTCTCTGGTTTCTGTTGAATTTAATTCATCAAATTTCCTACTCTGGATAAGGTTAGCATCAAGCCTCCCTACGAATGAATCTAAGGTACAGGAGGGTCTGTAAAGCTGTGGTTGAACCTACCCTAGTAAGCAACAAATACAGTGTTAATATTTATGTTAAAACAGGCCCCAGGTATGATTAGCCAGTTACACCAAATTGATGGCAAGCCCATGGGGTGGAGCTACATGTAGGTAATCATGGGCTTTATTCTGGTGAATTTTATCCTCTCTGTTTCTGCACGTCACACAAAGAAAGATTCTAAATATACTTTGTCTGGCTGTTTCTTGGTACTAGTTTTGTGTTGTACTATTGGAAGTTCCATCCAGAACTACTAAACATGGTTGGGTTTTCAGGATTTTGGTGTGTGAGTGTCATAGTACACATTACATTACTTAATAGATAAGATAATATCCAGCACAGAGCTGTATTACCTTGTAAGTTCCACTTGTCCCAACTTTTTTCCTCATTATGTCGAGAAGGACAGACAACTCAAGAGAGGTCTCTCTTTGTAAAAAGGAATTCACTGCTATGTATTGTACCTGATATAGCCCACACAAACTAAGCTATAAATCATTTCCAATGTTTGCAATTCCTTTCTGAAGTATATTCTTAAATTTAGAAATTGAATCAATTGAAATCAATTAGGGTAAAAATATTGCTCCTTCCTTCCTGGCATGTGATTGTTGTTTAAATAACACAAAAATAACTTGATTATTCCTTCCTTTCTGCAGTCAAGGTGGAGAGTATACAAAAGAAAATAAAGGTTTAATTTAGAAACATAGATTGGCCCAAGTTCAATCCATAGTTAAATCTTTTAACGACACTAGCAGATACGTTATGGTCTTATATTTCTCTCTCCTTTCCTCTTCCTTAGAAAATCAAAAAGTAACATGTACATTGCAAGGGAAACAGCAAAGCTCTTTGTACTTAGTTCAGAAGTAAATATTCAAAAAAAACAAATAGAAAGGATATCTAAGCAGTTACCAAATAAGCCTAACAAGATTTTGTAGGATAAAGTCTTTATAAGCGTGTAGTTCTGTTCAAAGGACTTTAAAAGTTTCTGAGGTTGTTATAGATCTTGCATTATTTCGTCTTTTTGGATCAATGCAGCAAATATTTGTTTTATAGTATTGCTCTTTTCTCTCACTTAAAAATCACTGTATGCAGTATGCACAGACTCATAGTAAATTCATTTTAAAGTCAAAGATATACTCTATTTTTAAACTTAGATATGAATTAACATCCAGCATGCCTACTCCAGGGTAAAACAAACAAACCAACAAACAAACAAGACCCCAATTGTCTTCGCTTTACTTTCACAGATCCCTAAACCTGCCTTTTCTGTTGTTAAGATTAACCAACATTGTGCTATTTTTAATAAAATTGCATGCTTCAAACTAAATAAAAATAAGAAAAAAATATGCAGAGTGGCTTCCTATCACATTTTTTTTCTTACGAATTACTAAAGAAAATACTCATAAAATTATTTTTGCAGAATTTTTTAAAGTAAATTAATGTTGAAATACATACAAATATGTAATGACATAGTCTTCCAGAAAATATAATTAAAATAACTTGACTTTTTTTATTAGCTTAAAATGACACTCTTAGGTGATTAATGAAACCCATGATTGGAAATTAGTATAACAAAAAGTAGATTAAGGAATATTTTGAAAAGAGCTAGCAAAAGAGATAAGGAACCTGGATATTTTGCTTGTCACTTTGGAACAAGTTTTATATAATGAGTATAAAGTTCTGTTTAAGGTATAAAGCACATTGCAATAAAAGCAAGTTTTAGATATTTACACATGTAGGCTGCACAATTTTTTAATGGTATTCCCACAAATTACACTTATAAAAAGTTTGCTATAAATAGGCTTAAGTGTTTTAGTGTACTGGGCACCACAGAAGTAATCCCTTAAGTAATTTTCTGAGATCATTCCTTGTTAAGAAAAATACATGTATCCTTGAACCAAGCTTTCAGTATTATATGACCCTCAGTGTTCCCATATCAAAGAAAATATAAGAAATTACAGTGTTTCTGTACTGCCGTAAACCAGAATAAAATGCATCACAGAAAAACATATGCCAAAACCTGTACTTAAGAGATAAGAATCAAAGACAATGGCAAGTAGTGATTAGTTTGCTACTTCCACTTCATACAGGAGGAGAAGACATACCGTAAAAGCACCCTTAAAATGTTCTTTTCAGGAAGCATTTCAGCACTAGGTCTGCTTTAATACATTTGTCAATGATAGCTTAATTTCTATAAACTTTGTTAATCTGTGAAAAGTAGAGAGTGGAAGAATCAAGATTTTGGGAATGCTGTTTGTGGCTAATTGCTACTTATAATATTTTAAGAGGAATTTTGCCACCCCTTACAGCAACAATAAAACAACATTAAGATTTCGTGACCCCCCCCTTCCCTAGGATTATTTTGTATTAGCATGTGTAGAAACATAGTCATGTAATGACTGAAGTTTTGCAGCTGCATTGTGACAATATATAACGGTATACAGAAGAAAGATATTAGAGCATGCTTTTGACTCATAGAAGTGCCTCCACTCAGGTACTTTTGCTCCTTGAATCACAAGTTCTGTTATTAGTATAATTTGTATATAAGCATTTAATATACTTTATTACATTAATATTTTTACATATGTATTTGCTTCTTACTCTATTTTTTTCAGATCTTTTCCACTACCTGTCTTGTGCTGTCCTAAATTTTGTTTTCAAAGATTTTAAGTTATCACACTGAAAAAAAAACCCTCAGCCACAAACAAAAGATTAGAAGTAGAGGTTGCATATAACTTTAATGACAAAATTAAATTTATTTTTAGTGATAAGCATAAACCTCACTATCTCTAGATGGTGGTTATGCTCACAGCCATGTCTCCTACCATTATGGTTTAGTGCGCTGATCCACATTGTCTCCGCTTATTTAATTTTTATGCTTTATTATGTTGTGAGACATCTCAAGAAACCGTTAGTTTCTAGTATACTAGAATGACTTATTTCAGTCACTCAGCTCTGTAATACATGACAACATAATTCCACACAGAACGCTAAACATTCTAACTCATTTGTCAATTCAATTTGTCCTATCAGGCACTGGAAAAGGCTGCCCAGAGAGGTGGTTGAGTCACCATCCCTGGAGGTATTTGAAAAAATGGGTAGATGGGGTGCTCAAGGACATGGTTTAGTGGCAGACAGGAATGGTTGGATTTGATGATCTAAGGTCTTTTCCAACCTAGTAATTCTATGATTCCATGATTTATGACATTTCCTGAGTTCCTCAATTCATTGGGTTGGCCTTTCAATTTGATATTGAAAAACTTTCAATGAACTTCTCTTTTCCTAATAAAAATTAAGTTTCAGATAGATCTCTCCTAGTATCTTGTTTCTAGGACTATAGTAAGATAAATAGCTTAAGACAGAGTCTTTATTTGAGGCACTAGATGATAATACCAAAGATAAAGTGGATTCCCACGTACAGAGGGGGCAGAAAGAAGGTGCCTTATCCACTTAAAGCATCCAGGTCACATCAAAGTTCCTTTTCTTAGGGCAGGATGAACTTTATTCTTCACTTTCAGTACAGATTGTAAACATATGTTGCTTGAGAAAAAAGGAAGGAGGTCAATGAAAACAAAGACAGTAAAAAAAAAAAAAATCCAACATACCTAGAAAGAGAGGTTATGAAAATGCCTGTTAAAACCTTAAGCTGTGGTCAAATGAGAAAAGTAGTAACATTAACTTTGGTAGACTAATTGAAAGAACACAAACCAATTTTTGGTTTGCTGCATTGCAAAGGTCATGACAGTTAATAATCCTGATTGAAACATGTTATCAGCAGAAATGTTAATTTTCACCAAGAAGGCTGATGCATAACTATGATTTGAAAAGACTGAATATATAAAAAGGCATGGAAGCACAAAATAAAAGGTCTCTTGAATCTGTCCTTCCATTTGAGGTGTTTAGGAAGTTAAACTATCCTTTAAGAAGGGCATATTAGATGCCTGGTTTCAGACTGAAGTTTAAGTAGAAGTTGTTGTAAGTATGCAAAATGAGTGAACAGAGATAACCTACAATGACCAGGTTGTTTTTTTCCAAAAATCCTGGAACAAAATGTAGCTGAATTGTTTCTGCTGTGGGCAACTTCTTGCTCAAAATAGTCCCAGCATCAATAGAAAAGAAGTTGGTTATTATTGTATTAGTTTCTGAACAAATTTTGAAGAGAATTGAAGACCTGCTGATATTAGTCATTTATCCATTGTGGCGAAACAGAAAAAGATATTTCAAATCACAGAATTAATTAAACTCAGAGTCAAACACGGTTTATATTATATGAGAATTAATATAGCTCTTGGAAAAATAATCATGCCAGAAGAATGCTCCCGGAAAACAGGGAAGAAATTTGCAAAAGTGGAAAAGACATACCAAATTAATGTGGTTTTTTTGGAAATAGAAACTACGTATGTGGAGGCTGAGGGGTAGCTAACTCATTAAATTAAACAGGAAACAAAGGTCAAGCCAGTGCTCAAATTGGACAGGGTTATTAGAGACCTGTTCTGAAGCCCTGGCTCTACCCTTCTATAAATGCTCTGGAAAATATGCTAGACAGTGACAGAGCAGAGATTGCTGATGGCATTAAGCTATTCAGATTGATAAAGATGAAATGTAATTATGAAGAAAAGTAGATAAATGCACAAGACAGTGACTGAGAAAGAAAATGGCAGAAGAAATTAGATTTAAATGAATGGTAAGTGGAGAAGTTGTAATAAATCCTAAACTTCATACACTTGTTGATAGATGTTCTCATGCTCACAAAGAAAGTTAAAGGAGTTATAATAGGTAAATCTACGAAAGTGTTGGCCAAGAGTTTTATCACAGTCAAGCGAAATACCCATATGAAATTGCAAGAAAACTATGTCATGATAGACAGTAACACTGCCTTTACATTAATTGACAAAAAACCATTAATTTTGAATATTTGTGCAGTTGTGTAAGCACTTCTTTGTCCCTCACTCCAAATAAGAATGGAGCTGGTAAACGCAAATCATCCACCCCAGAACTCGTGAGAAACACTAGTACAGCTGAATATTTGTAATTACTTGTTTGCAATGTAATGAATATATTGTTATGTCAAGGTGATATTTTACTAAAACCATGTTCAACTTTTTGAAAGGTAGAGGGTATGAAGGGCATTATGTTATATTATGTGGCAAATATTTAGCAACACAACCTGGCAAATTCTAATGATTGTCCTAAATGAACAAACAAACGGAAAAGGTAAACTAAGTTTTACAACAGTCTGCAGGACCTGAAATAACCTATAAATATTTTGAACCCAAATCAGATACACATATTTTCTTATCCAGCTTAAAGCTACAAAAGTAGCACCCTGAGAGAGGTTTGATTAATTAGATAAAATGATCCACATCACAAAAATATCTAAAGTGCTACAAAGAGAAGTTCATTGATAGCTTAGTATTGTTTGCTAGCTTTTTCTCATAAGGTTTTAATTCTTTCATTTTGTTATTTATTAAAAAAATAGCTGGTTTTGCCAATGAATATAAATATAAGTTACTAAATTTTTGTACTTCTACAGTCTTCATAAACATACCATACATTGCATATATTATATAAAATATGTAATATTTCTATTACACAAAAATGTGGTTTTTTGAGATGTACCTACAAATAGGTCTTACAAAATAATCTTATATGTAGATATATTACATACTTGTATTAGATGTGAGGATCTTGAAAACGAAGCCAACCAATCTTTTAAATGCTTATTTTGTTTTCCAGAGTAGAAAAGTAATTTTTGTCTCTTTTAAGTAATCTTATAATTAGTTATGCTGTCAATTGTTCATCAGTATCTTGACTAAATTTTTCAAGATGTCAAAAAAAAAGATGTCAATTTAATTCTGAATATGGACAGGAAAAAGACAGAAACGTAGCCATTCAAATTATCTCCCTTTCAAAGCCACAAAGGCTGACAGCATAAAATAAAAAAAAATTGCCCAAATCCAAGAATTGTGGATGCAATACCTGGGAAGCTGCTGTCTTGCAGAAGCTGAGGTAATTTCTACACCACTTCCTTTAGACCTGCCCTTCTGCAAGCCAAAACCTGGACTTTCCAGCAGATTTCTCACACTCTTAATTCAGCTACTAACTGCAAAATGTCTATTTCCAAATGCTACAAAGTCAAGTAAACAGATGAAACATGTCCTGTGAAAAGTGATATGTGTATGTTTCAAGATTTTTCCTTAAATCCTGTTAATTTTTGCACACCGAAGAAAATAACTTTTAAAACATATCAGCGAAATACCCATGCAGAAAGAGTATTTCATATGTAACTTAAATAGTTGCCAAAAATACTTGACCAAATATCTAGACTAGATAGATTTGCAAACAAAAATTAAATGCAGGTATGTGCACGGATGTTCTAGTGTTCCGGCTGTTCCTAATTTTGTTAGACACCAAAGGACATATACAAACAATTTAAATACTATTATTTATAAAGCTGAAATATGTTTCTCTTACAGGACTCTACTATCCAAATAAATACCGTTGTTACAGTATTTTCTTTCTGCAAGTAACACTGGAGCTGTAGTTTATGATTTTGACTTAGTGAATCAATGATTAATAAATCCCTCCAAATTCTTCTGTATGCTTCTTACATTTTACATCAAAGCCTTCCATTTATGGAAAAAAAATTTTAACAGGTATTTACAGAAATGTTACTGGAAACTAAAGGTAAATACAAATACAGAACTACAAAGTTCATGCTCTGTCTGTCAGAATAATTCTAATTAGTAAAGCAGCACCCAATTTGTACTTAGTATAGAAAATGATATATTTAGCATAGATAAACTGGAAGACATTTTGCACACAAAGGTGTAGATCTTAAAGTTTAAGTTGATTTTAGTCCATAGATATCAGTAGATCTCTGTTTTGGGGAACAACACTAATTTTTCTCTCACCTAGTAAATATTTCTTTTAACACTCTTACAACCATGTCAGAAGGCAAAGCTAAAAGGGGTGTAAAATGAGGGCATAAGGCTTTAATATGTTTTATAAAAATTCCACTTGTTTGGAAACAGAAGAAAATATTGACTCTGTCATTAAAATAAGAACTATTAAAATTTACATTTTTTTAAATCCACTGAAAAGAAAAATAAACTTCAAAAGCCATAAAAAGTCCCTGTGATGAACAAGGAGAGATGAACTAAAGAAAAATACAGACCTTAAAAATAATTATTGCATGCATTCTGGTTTTATTCTTATGAGGAAATGGTTCAGTGCATATCTATTTGGTATATACTCTAGATATTTTTTGAGACATTTCTTATCTATGCACTTTATTTCAAAAAATGACAGGAGCTTCAGGCTGTTCTGAAAGGCCAAAATAGAAAGCTTGCAACTAAGATAGCATTTTACATAAGCTTTTAGCAAATAAATTATTCACAGGAACCTAAACCTCAAAAGTTACTGGTTTTTAAGTAACATAAAACCTGTATTTTATTAATTGTTAATGACAAATAGTATCTTTCCTCTGTTCTTCACAAACTGTTTCCCACAGAGAGACATCTTTAGACTGCACAATGCTACATCTGCTCTTCAATGCATACGGACAGTAATGTAGGCATGGGACTTGACACAAAAAACGAACGAATTCTTTTAAGAGTTTCAGACTTGTATTTGTGAGAACTATATGAATATTATCTGAATTTAGTTTGGATAAGAGTAAGCAAAAACATCTGATCCATTAAGTGGTGTATGAAAGGGGCAGATTTCACTCTGCTTCCCTCTCAATAACCATTTGTGTCAATAAGGCACTGGTGTGTCTGAACAGAGAATTAAAAAGTAAGATGAGCAAATGAGGAAAAGCTTTCTTTCATAGAAAGATGACAAGAATGCTGCCTTGGAAGGAAATTAAACTGGTTTGATAGATTTTGTTCATGACACGTCCACACCAGCTTGTTACTACTCATTTCTCTGTTATCTTATAAAAGCCTATAAATAGCTTATTTGTTCAGTCATATACTTGCCATTTCCTTGCTTCAATAATGAAAGAGATAAGAGGTGTACTAGAAGCAGACTTTAGGCGTTTTACATTTAAATTAATATATTAAAATGCTAAATTGCACATTGGGAAAAAAATTCACAGCTCTCCCAAAATAAATATAATCCAACTTTCAAAAAAAAAATTATCACAAAGCATATGTATAAAAGCAGTCGTCAACTACAGAGTCTAATGTTCTGTCTTTTACTTTTCATTCAGTGTAATGACAAAAATATATTCAACACAGAATCCAAGTTAGCCATTGATAATCACTGTACAGAATAGCATTCTTTCTTCACCCACCAGTGAGGAAACCTAGGTAGCTTTTGAAAGCTGAAGTTCACTTTACTGTATTCACTCCTTTTGCATCAGTGAAGTAGTGTGCATTTCAGTCACGTGGAATTTAAAAAAAAAAACCATAAAAATATCTGTTTCCCCTCAGTATTTCCCATTCCTCTCCCACTAAAAGGAATATCAGTGGACGGTAGATCTTAAACCAGCATTGACTGACTATTCCTTCATGAAATAGATATTGTCATGCACTAAGATGAGTTTAGGGGTCTATGAAGTGAGACGACACTGCCTGAGCACATAATACGAAACCTTTAAGTATGGCACAACATTTCCTGGTAAGTTTTGAAACAAAAAAGACTCTGATTTGAGATTATTTTGATGTAAAATTTTTCCTTCCAATTTTCCTTTTCTAAGGATTGGACATGCCTCAGCTAACAGTATCCTGCACAACAGCTACTCTAGAGGAAGGCTAACTTCAATTTGTTAAGTCTCATTGTGTTCTAAGACCTTGCCCACCTTTAATGAATACATTCAGAAATAATGAGAAGTAATTTAGACTAGATTAGTCTTTAAAAAGTTGGAAACTGGACACCAAATTTGAGTAAATGGTTCAGAAAGTGATGACACTTGTCTCCTTTTATAATGTAACCACAGTTCTCAAAAGACTAAAACTAAAATAAAAAACTCAAACATACACTCTTAGTGTATGTTTGAAATACCTGGAATCTCAGGAAACAGGTCAAGAAAAAATGTTCACAGTGTAGTGACAAATAGGTACACTTTTAACAGACATACAAACGAAATACTGCAAATGCACTGCAAATGGATTGGGACACAAATTTAAATTCTTTCTATTCATAAGTCAAAACATTAAAATTTAAGTACAAAAGACATTTAAGAATAGAAAGACAGGAAAATAATTTTTAGATGAAGAGTGAAAACTTGCAGAGAAAATAAAAATAGCATCAATACAATAAAGTTCAGGAAATAAGTAAAAGAAAACATGAATATCATAGACGTAGTAAGTATATCTGAAAGAGGGAAAGGGTCAAGAAAGATCTCAGGGTCACCATTTCTGCATCCATTTTGATTCTACAACACACGAAGTATTACATGAAAATATTTTTCGCCATAAGAACAAAAAAAAAAAATGAGCTCACAGGAGAACAGCTCGGGTTTAATTCTGAAGTGCTCTTCTTAAAACGCTTTAAATGCTAGAGGGTGGATAGAGAAAATATCTTATTTCTGATTAAAATTTGCCTTGCATTACTTATTGACTGTAGAAAAATTTTACTCCTACAAATAATGAAACCTATGAATGACCAGGCACATTTTCCAGAATAGTTAAAGAGAAAGAACATAGTGCACATTCCCCTATTGTAGCCTCCAGAAGTGGGTTTTAATGCCCTCTTATTGATATAGCTACACGTGGGATTGCCATCATTGTATTACCAAACTAATAAAAAATAAACCTCAATTAAAAAATAAATAGTGTAAAACTAACTTGGGTTTAAATGTATAGATTAGTAATGCATAATATTGTTCATTTTCTAAAACATACTTTATATCACATTTTTGTAAAATATCCCTTTTCTCCTTAATTTCTTATGAAATTGCCAGTGATGCAATTTTCAGAATTCTACTGTTTTGAATATCTTCTAATATGTCCTTATTACTGTAAAAAATAATCACCAACTCCCAAAAATACAACTGGAACCTTTTAACGATAATAGTAGACTGGAAGAAAGTAATAAAGATTTGGGAGGCAGATTTATTTTCTTATCATTCTAAACTTTTCTGTGGCTAAGCAGATGGAAATATTTTTTTCTGAAAATATGATAGCAATTAATGAAAGGTAATAAGATATTGTACTTTTCTCATCTATGAATTGAAATGAACAAATTGACAGAGATTGGTAGCTACTATTAAGTCTTAAGTAAATTAAAGCATTAGAGGAATAGTTCTCCCAGTAGAACCAAGAAGTACTAAATCCCTACTAAATACTTTTTTTTGGTCACAGTAAAAACTTCGTGCTTACTCTAGTTATTCTTCTGAATTTAAAATGTAAACAAAAAAAAAAAAAAAGAAAAAATAATAAAAAGTAAACCATAAAATATATCCATTCCAAAATCTTTTAGTGCTGAAAATGTCAAAGCAAGATTTACATTTTACATTTCCTGCTAAACAGACAGATTCAGTGGCATTCTATTTTTAGATAAAGAACATGATAAATTCGGTATACATTCATGAATGACTTTTGCTGACAAAAGCCTGATTTTTCTTTTCTATTCAAAATAAAATGACAACAAATGAAAATACTCCATCTTGACTTGTGATTGAGATTTCTAGCAATGCTTTTTTAAGTTTGCTTTTTCTATCTGTATGTGAATGATCTAGCTGTATATATATAATATACACATATATTATGATTCTAATGTACTACAATTTGATGATCTGTTGCAATTCATTATGTTTGATTGCTAATGTCCTCCCATTTGCAGGAAGTTAAAGGAAGTGACTAATAACACATTAACCAAGCACTTAAAAAATATCAAGGATTGATGACAAAATGATGGTAAAGTTAGCAGAGTATCATCTCCATCCCAATATTTGGAAACTAATTAACAAGTAAGATTTGTTTCTTTCCAAAACACACATAAATAAAATGTTAGAATCTTAAAGGAAGACCAAGACATATTATTACATTCTAACTGTTTGGTATATATTCAGTTAAAGACAAACATGACACAACTAGACTGAACTGGATTTGTCAAAGCTTGCAAGCCCCCTAAAGATTAGGTAAGGGGAAATGTACACAGGGGCATTTTTTTCATTTCTTGCTTGTTTGTTTCATCTGTTATGAACCCTTGGGGTGAATAAATAATAGTTTGTTTGAAGAAATTGTGAAATGTTTGGAATTGCTTTAATCAGTCTCTGTCACAGGCTCCCATGGGAAAAAATGTCTCATGTTCACAGAGTAAACAGGAGATTAGAGCCCTGATATGGAGTAAAATCTTGTGATTTCTCCTTAATGAGAGGTTAACAAAACCTATCTGCAGCAAAAGTTAAAGTAGGGAGTATAATAAGGTACCTAAAGGTGAAGCAGTCAGACATATAGAAAAAAAAAAAGATGAAATAACCAAAGTGAGCTGAAAAATTCATTATTCTATAGGCAGCTGTATTTACTGACAAAACAAACTAATCCTTTGCATAGCACATGAGTACAACATACTAGACACAAAGTTAATTTATTGAAGATTTAAGTAATGAAGAACAATATTTGGGACAGCAGATACTTTCCTGATTATCTAATTACAGAAACAACACTGCATCTGAGAATATTACAGGATTTTTTTTAAAAGCATTAGGGAGGAACAAAACAATTTTGGGTTCAGTAATACATAAAGGACCACAAATTAAATAAATTCAGCTTTCACTACAGTAAAACAAACAAAAAGCATTGCCCGACTGTCTGAATTCATACTGGTTTGGCAGAATGCATTCCTAAAAACGATTGCTGTTATCTATGCTTGTTTATATAGATAAAGGTAAGCATTCTTTATTATCAGATATTAGTTAGGAAAATTACTTTTGGCTCATCTGCAGACTCAGAAATCTCACGTTGTTCTTTGAACAAACCAGGACTGTGTTCATATGCTGAATAGAATACACTAGACTAACATATTTCAGTTTGCAGGGACATAAAACCAACATCTAGTCCAACTGCTGGACCACTTCAGACATTATTAAAATTAAAGCAAATCTTTAACAGGATTGTCCAAATACCTCTTAAACACTGACAGCCACAAGGCATTGACCACTTCTCTAGGAAGCCTGTTCCAGCATTTGACCACCCTCTCAGTAAAGAAATGTTTCCTAATGTCCAGTTTAACTCTCCTTCTGATGTAGCTTTGAACCATTCCCATGTCTCTTGTAACTGGATGCCAGGAAGAAGAGATCAACACCTCTGGTTCCACTTCCTCTCTTCAGGAGGCTACAGAGAGTAATGAGCTCAGCCATCAGCTTCCTTTTCTCAAAACTAGATGAACCCAGAGTCCTCAGCTCCTCCTCACAAGGCATACTTTCCAGCCCTTCCACTTACTTTGTTTACCTCCTCTGGATGCATTTCAGTACCGTCACAATTCTCTTAAATATTGGGGCTGAGAACTGTACACTGAACAGAAAGTGAGGCCTCAAGAATGCTAAATACAGCAGGATAATCACTTCCTTTGACCAGGTGGTTAAAAGCAACAAATCATATCTGGAAGAAGAACCACCATTCTCACAGAAACCTTGGCCTCTGACAGGTTTTCAGTTTACTTAAGTTCAACACAAGTATAATTTGGAATGAGACGTAGCACAGTAGTTTATGCAGTCAACTCCAACAACCTGTCCTTGCTTTAAGATGCAAGTGAAAAAAAAATGCAATGCTCTAAATTATACAAGAAAGGAGCTCAATTTTTTTTTACACTATGAGCCACTGCGTTTGGATTATTTAACTTGTCAGATGTAGAAAACACAGGAGCTGCAAAAGAATTAGACTGTGTAAAAATCATAGATGTCTGATTTCAACAGAGCAAATAATAACAAAAATGTGTATGCATTTTTCAGAACTACCTCACAAGACACTGAGTAAAGTAGTTTGAATTTAAATAGAAGGCTGTTTTAATGATAAATGTAAACAAGAATGAAGAAGAAATTCATATTATAGAATAAAATCTTTTCTGTAAGCTCCAGGAAAAGCCATCAGCTAGTAAAGATCTGTTGAGGACTGTGATGGGTTAAACTTGACTGGTTGTCAGGTGCCCACCAAGCTGCTCAATCACTGCCCCACCTCAACCAGAAGAAGAGAGAAGGCATGACAAAAGGCTCATGCCTCAAGACAAAGACAGGGAGATCATTCAACAATTAATATCCCAAGCAAAAGAGACTCAGCTTGGGGAAATTAATTTAATTTATTACAAATAAAATCAAAGTAGGATATTCAGTAATGAGAAATAAAAACTAATATTAAAACAACTTCCCCTCATCCCTCCCTTATTAGCAGGTTCAACTTTATTTCCAACTTTTCTACATCCTCCGTTCAAGTGGCACAAAGGGATGGAGAATGGGCATTGTGGTTAGCTCATAACACATCGTTGCTGTAGTGTCCTCCTCCTCAGGCTCTTCCCCTGATCCAGCCCGTTCGGTCGCATATACAGGAAACAGTCTTTCATAAACTTCTCTAACATGGGTCTTTCCCACGGACTGCACTTCTTCATGAAGTGCTGTAGAATGTATCCTTTCCTTGACGTGCAGTCTTTCTGGAACTATCTGCTCCAGTATGGGTCCCCTGCAGGGCCAAAGGTCCTGCCAAGAACCTGCTCCAACTCAGGCTCCCCATGGGGTTACAGCCTCCTTCAGGGCCTATACATCTACTTTGACACAGGTTGCAGATAAATATCTGCTTCTCCATGAAACCGCATGGGTTGAGTGGCAGTCATCATGGTATTCACCATGGGCAACCTCTGCTCTGGCACCAGCAGTAAATGTTCCTTTCCTTCCTTACTAATTGTTGTGTCTGCATCATTTTTTCTGTCACATATTCTCAGTCCTCTCTCCAGCTGCTGTTGAACAGCGTTTCTGTGGGGTTTTTTACCCTTTCTTAAGCATGTTATCACAGAAGCACTATCACAATTGCTGATGAGGTTAGCTTTGGCCAGCAGCAGGTCTGTCTTTGAATCTGCTGGAATTGGCCTTATTGCACATTGAATGCGTCTTCTGGGATCTTCTGACAGAAGCCACCCCTGTAGCCCACCCACTACAAAAACTTTGCCACGTAAACTCAGTAGAAGGACTACAAACAAAATACTGGGTATAACTCAATTCTGGAAAGCAGGATAAGAGGATAAGCCAAGAGGGTGTTAACACGTCTCAGAAAATTCCCATAAGATCTTCCCATAAATCTAGTATTTTTTAGAAATATTAAATCATTAAAAGCAAATTTAATTTTTCAATATGAAGGATTTTCCTACACAGATGAGAACATCTCTATAGCAAGTGTTATGCTTGATGAAAATAAGCTTCATTCCTTGTCTCACTTTTATTGAGTCCTTTCAAACTCTCAGAGAAATTTCAGCTGCTATAACCTGTAGCTTGAAAAAGCTTATCTGCAGAACAACATAATTTCAGATGTCTTTATCTCAGAAAACAGTCTCCAAGACTGATATAAAATACATTTTGAATGAATTGCTATCTTAACAATGCTAAATACACTTATTTACTCTTTCTCCCTGTATATATAATTAAAACAATTGATCTTACTTCTCCCAAAAAAATAAGAAAAGGCTGAAATCACACACTGTGGAACTGAGTACATTTTGGGCTAAAACTGTATTTGAAGTGAAGAAGTCAAGAAAGCCATGTAGCTTCTTCAGAAAGCAATCAGACAAAGAATGGAAGAGGAAGAGCTGCTGCAGTTTCCAAATCAAAGCCAAAGTGTTTTGACTACATAAATTATTTCACTTTTACCATTTATGAAATATTAAGAGCTTGAAACTTTCGGTGGAACTGTATTTGAAGTACTTTCAATCACATTCCCTTCAGGCCAAAAAATCCTGCTGCCTTTCAGAATTAGTCTTTCACACTTCTTTTACCTGAAAGATAGATCTCCAGAGTGCAGCTGCTACCTAAAGTTGATACACAAGACTGCAAGAGCCAAGCACTATCAGAACAGAGCAGATTTATAAGAAAAGGTTATCTATGTTGTAACAATTCCAGACCAACAATTTAGAGAACTGGTGGTTAATTCTCTTTGTGCTGATTATTCCTCTCTACGCAGTAAGTGCTTGCATTTAACCTGAATAGTGACAGCTGTATGTCTTTTTTCCTCCCCTTATGAAATCAAGAATGCATTTACAGACCTGGAATACATACTAATTTATATGGGGAAAGGTGCAATTCTGAAATGAGTTTCTTTTTCTTTTAGGCTTTCTTTTAGGGCACTAAAAAGCCTTCTGCTTCAGAATCTTGTCATAATTAAATTCTAAATGGACTTTGCTGTCAGTGAAGTTGGAGGCACAGTACTCAGCCAGCCAGAGACTTCTAAATATGATTTATTTCCATAATATAGAATTGAATACGACTTCTCTCCAGGCAACGTCTTCCAATGCTTGATTATTCTTACAGGGATTTTTCACCCTTACACCTTCTTGGAAACTCTGCTGTTCAATATATGAATATATATTCTCATCCTCTGTATCTCAGTACAAAGCCAATCTTCAACTTCTGAGTGACCTGTTAGGTGCCTATAAGCCTTCCTTTCTGTGGGATAAACAGGTCCAGTTCCCTTAGCTTCTCTTCAGAGCACACATACCTTAGACAATCATTGTTGCCCTCCACTGGACTTACTCCAATACATGAACACCTTTCTGGTTTGCAGGGTGAGGGAAGAGGAACTGCATGTGCTACTGCACATAAAGACTAATGAGTGTTCAGCAGAGCTGCTTCCCAGCCAGCCAGACCCAGCCTGTGCTATTGCATGGGATTAGCCTGTCCCCTACACAAGACTGCATTTTTCTGTTGAATTTCAGGAGGTTCTGACCTGTCTTAGCCTCTTTAGTAGCATCTCTGCCTTTCAGTGAATCTATTGATCATTTGCGGACTTAACAAAGTTTTTTCCACCACCATGCTCAGCTTAATCGTAAATACACAATACAGATAAGACCTTTAGAAAGATCCCTGAATTTGCCCAATTATAATCAACTTCCAGCTATGGTGTAGTCACTTAACAGCTACACCTTAAGCATTATACTTAATCAAGTTTTTGACTTCTCTAGTAGACTCTTCCACTGGTGACAATCTCTCTTCTTGAATACAAAGATACTGCGAAATGTAGTGTGGAAGGCCTTGCTAAAGCCAAGATGAATTACAAGCATGTTCTGCATTTGGCAGACTTACCCATCTATTGTGTGTAAGTAGTTGATATGTAAGCCGCATTAGAATGATATCAGCCAGTGTTCTCAACACCCTACACCCCCAAATGTGTATCATCTGGTCCTATTAACTTGAGTTTTCTCAAGAGATCCCCCACTCAATTCTTTTTTTAATACTGATATTTTCCCTTCTCTCTCCACCCAGTGCACGGGTTTGAGAGGTCCCTTAGCTCATGCACAATGTAATTTATTGATTTTAAATAAATGGGTGTGGCATTTTTTGTGTAGCTGAGTTTGTTGTGTTTGTGTTTGTTTTTTCTTCATTAAGTACATTTTTTATCAAGGATATTGTTTTGGTTTGTTAATTTGAACTACATTTTTAATCAAACTCTATTGTCACTGCAGAAATTATTGACATTGTTGAACAGGTTATACTGGAATATGAACTAGATTATGTTTTCATGTTCACACTAACGGTAGACAGGCAGAGTTACCTAGTAGAATAAAACACACTGTTTAAGCAGCCCTTGATCTGCAATTAAACATCTCTAGAAAAATAAACATTCATTATTTCCTTACACGTTGTTGTTATTTTTTATGTTTAAAATCTGGAACCGTGCTTTATCTTATTTCCTTATTCCTTCTTAGTTCTCCAGAAACAGACTAAGATTGTGGTTTGCTACTGACACAAAAAGGCCTATCTTTTCTTTCGGATTCTCCCACATAATATCGATAAAGACATTAGAGATTTGATTAAAGAGCAGAAAGTTTTATAATGTTATCTTGCTGTAGGTGAAAAGTCTTTGTTCATGAGTGCTCAAGACCAGAAAATTCAAAACCAGAAAAGCATCAAGAAGAAGGGACTGTTCTTGCAAAACAGGAAGTCTGAGCTAAGGTAAAAAGACTTCCACATCACTTCTGTTTATCATTAAAATACGCTAAACATTTTTGTTGATTTTAAACAGACTGTATTTCAATAGATTGCAAGTGCTACTTTTGTAAATAATTTATTTGAGAGGTTGTTGGACTGCTTAGAAAAATAGTTTTCTCTTTATAAATTCAGTTCTAAAAAAGAAGACTTTTCAGATAATGCTTTTCCTGTACCAAGTCTTGGGACTGCTACAGTCATAGTAGGAAGAAGGCATTGCTGATAAAGAGGAATTACTACTGAAACAGTTGCAAGGTTTATATTATGCTTTGATGCAAGATTCATAAATATAAAATATCTGTAGGTAACATTTATGATAAATAAGGAATGAAACTTTATGCAATGGTTGCCCTAAAGCCTGTCCCCGATGACCACATTTTCTGTTCTGCAGCTGCAGTAGAAAAAATGAATGAGGGTTACTACATGCATACGCCAGGTACAGATTCTGAATTATTTTCCTGAGTGATAAATTTTTACATATCATTATATTAAAAATGTATTGTTACAGGAGAATGAAAAGTAAAAATCTACACTATATATTAAAAAAGGACTTTTAGAGGATCAAGCAATATATTAAAAGAATCTGTGTTTCAGACTAGTTAATGAAATATTTTCTTCTTTTTAAATTGCAAGGAGTAAAGTGTGGAGAGAAGAAAAATGTATTTTTTTCTTCCATAAAGAAACCATGATATTTCATTACTGTGTGTTTCTCAGTGTACTTTAGTTTCTTTACCTGCAGCTACCTAAATGCCTTATGCACAACTTTCATAGACAGAAAAGTTAGTAGAGCTGTAGATGCTTCTTGCATGGCATTAGTTTTTCAATTACATTTTCTTACTGGGGTTTTAGTTTTTCAAATTGTGATTAATATGGGAATTCATATGCTAATTTCTGATTATAGTGTTAATATTCTTTTCTCTATAGCAAGTAAAATAATTTTTCGACACAACTTCTGTTGCAATCATGCTTTTATCCACTGAAACTGAGTTGAACCACAGCAGACAACTACAAACACAGACCTCCCCCTAGTTTCCAGCAATTTCCCTGCACTCTGTTATTTGTGGGGTTTTTGATGAGTTTTAGAAACAAACCTCCACCACTTCAATGAAAAGTTTTAAATCTTCCAAGCTAGCTACAGAACAGAGATCTTAAAAACCTCAAGCTCTCAAAAAGAAGGTCCACAGCATTTTGAACAATATACTCATTCTGTCCAAGCACTTTCTTTTTAACTGTAATGTCTAACCTATCTGTAAGTTTCAAGTACCTTTTCTCAGAGACATCCATTTCCAAAACTGTAACAGGTTTTCTTTTAGTTTAGTCTATTTGTCTCTGATTTGCAAAACAGATCACTCATGCAATCAAATTAACAATCACCCTCAGGAAAAGAAGTGAGACATTTAGTGGTTTGCTCCTCCTGAAGAACTGATGTCCTTATGCTGCCCTCTCTCCTACAGGCTGTGTTCTCACATGAATTTCCTTAACTAGAACCTCTGCTTCTCTGACTAGAAGAATGCATTCACTTATCTGGCAGAAAGCTAACCTGGGTAATGAAAAAGAAATAAGGAAAGACTACTTTTTCATCGGCTTAAAAATTAACAAGCTGATTCAGCAATATGATATACTGGAAGTATAATACAGGTAGAAGTTTAAACGATGTCACTGCCCTTCTTTGCAGCAATGAACCACTGAATTATCTCAGCTATCTGGTTGAACTGGAGGTAAAGAATATAATCAAAACGCCAAAAAAATATGAGAGGGGTACAAACAACTAAAACCAACTAATATTGGCAGCTGTCTTTAAAACTGCCCTCCTGGTATGCAGGAGGTACCCATAGGATCTCTAAAGCAGCTATCACTAACAGTGTTAGTATTTAGATGCATTAATTTAGGTGTACCAATTTGCATTTTAGCAAGACCTAGTGTGGCAAGGACAAATATTTCTTCCTGCTACATTCAGGTATTTCATTTTAATGACAGTCATCCCCCAAGACAGCTGCCAGTGCTTACCAAAGCAGTCTTTTGAACACACAGTTCAGCTAGTACTAAACATCCTCTAGGAGATAAAATATTATCAATACCAAAAAGAATTATTTTAAGGTGATATGCCTGCCTGCTGGTCACACAAAGCTTTCTTCAGTTAACAAAGAAATTTAAAAGATAATCAATGAACAGAGTTCAAATGGCTACATACAGTTCATGCATCACCTGTTGGACATCAGATTGTGCCTAGGCTACCTCTTTACCAAAACTATTCTCAATTACTCCAAATGCTTTTTTTTTTTTCCTGTGGGTTTTATTTTTCAGCTCTTTATTGTAGTCTTAAGTAGTTGGGAATAAAAGTTGTAATTCAACTGAAATTCATTTCATGTTGGTAAAGTGACCTCACAATGTTTATATTGGTTAGGAAGCCAGCCTGCCTTAAGAGGACACTTTAAAGTGAATGAGCAACTGAGATTTCAACACCAACAAACCACTTGGATAACCAGTAGCAGCTCATAGTCAGTCTGAGACAAGGTTCCTTTGTTTTCTCCTTGTGTAATTTTTTTTCTATTATTGTTAGTTAAAAAGAATTTGTTTCCCTATGCTTCAACTTTAATTGAAATACAACCAGCTATTTACAATAACTGGAGGAAACTGACATATCTGTATTGTCACGTTAACCATCCAGGATACTACCTAGACAATTTGTCTACATGTGTATCAGGACCACATTTTGAGCCTGAATCCCTTATTTGAGCAGCTATTATTCTGTACACATGAAAAAAGAAGGATAATTAAAGATTAAGCTACAAAACAGGCCAAAGCAGCATTCAACTCTTTGATGATTCTTAAAAATGGATGAAAAGGATCAGCTGAGACCCAGGAAAATGTTACTAAAATGTCAGCCAAAAGGCTGAAGTTTATCCAATAAAAATCAGCGCAGCTTAAAATTATCCCAAAGGATGAATCGTCATGAAGAAAGCAATATAGAAAAATGCCAAAAAAATCCAAAACCAAGACTAAAAAATACATAAGTACACTAACATGCAGTGCAAATCTGTTTGTGCCTGCATTACTTACATGAATCCTGCTATGAAACTCTTCAGATTATTGATTTGGTTTTATGTTCCTGTTCAGAACTCAGTCTTTGAAATAAATACACACAAGTACATCCAACCAACTACAAGAATCAATTGTATTGAATTATTTTATATTGTTTGTAGACGTGTAAACAAACAGAGTTCACAAAGCAGAAGAAATACTGATGCTAAAATCAAGCCTATAGTATTTCACTTTTTTCTCAAGTGTTCATCTCAATTTGAGTCTTAAAATTTTATTATATACGTTGCCCTATGCTGTATTTATTATCATTGCTATGACCTGGAAAACACGTCATATTTAAATTGTGGTCTTATCAGAAAAGTCATTTACATTTAAACTGTTTCAAGCAGGATACAAAAAGTTTTCAAAAGAAGGCAAAAACTTTTCAAAACATCTTTCTGAAATTAAGGTCACAAATGAAAAAAAATATATTTACCTGGGGGTGCTGGTTGACAGCCAACTGAACATGAGCCAGCAGTGTGCCCAGGTGGCCAAGAAGGCCAATGGCATCTTGGCTTGTATCAGAAATGGGGTCACCAGCAGGTCCAGGGAGGTTATTCTCCCTCTGTACTCAGCACTGGTGAGACCGCACCTCGAATACTGTGTTCAGTTCTGGACCCCTCACCACAAGAAGGATGTTGAGGCTCTGGAGCGTGTCCAGAGAAGAGCAACAAAGCTGGTGAGGGGGCTGGAGAACAAGTCTTATGAGGAGCGGCTGAGAGAGCTGGGGTTGTTTAGCCTGGAGAAGAGGAGGCTGAGGGGAGACCTTATTGCTCTCTACAACTACCTGAAAGGAGGTTGTGGAGAGGTGGGAGCTGGCTTTTTCTCCCAAGTGACAGGGGACAGGACAAGAGGGAATGGCCTGAAGCTCCGTCAGGGGAGGTTCAGGTTGGATATCAGAAAAAAATTCTTCACAGAAAGAGTCATTGGGCACTGGAACAGGCTGCCCAGGGAGGTGGTTGAGTCACTTTCCCTGGAGGTGTTTAAAGAACGGGTGGACGAAGTGCTGAGGGACATGGTTTAGGGAGTGTTAGGAATGGTTGGACTCGATGATCCAGTGGGTCCTTTCCAACCTGGTGATTCTGTGATTCTGTGAGTGGGTGAAAAAAAGATGAGGAAAGGAGGAGTAACTAATTTATAGTCCACCAGCATTTTCTTAGATCTTAATTAAAACCATGACAAACACTTCAGATAGAATTATGGAAAAGGAAGATACTTCAATAATGCAAAGATTATCCCCTAAATAATCTACACCTGATATTAATTGCTTAAGTATTGGAATATATGAAGCAATAAATGGTTTTAGAGGGTTATTATCCTACATGAATAGTGAAGATTATCTACATTTTATTCAATGTGGAAATTAGTGATTTCTACTTATTTGAATATGATTTGTGTCTAATTTGTTGATCAGTAAACCCCACATAAATATCTGCAAACCAAGAGTTTAAATCAGCATGTGCAGTTTACATAACACTTTGATACTTTATTTGGTTTGTTAATATTCAAGATGATGGAAATACCATAATGATATTTAATTCACATTACTCACTGAAGACTCTCAATTGCAAAAAACTTCTCTACTGAATCTAAAGAGTGCAGGGCAAGTTTAACCCATTATACCACAGAGTTCTAAGGAATGGTTTACACTACCAAGTACATAAGAAAACAAAGAAGTTTCATATTTTAAAAGAGATCATGATTGTCTAAAAGGTCGTGTATGTTATATGCAAGAACTTCAGAGAAGATTTTTCCTGTAATTGATGAACTTGGTAGGGTAAAACTTATGTAAAACTTATACACTCAAAATCAACGTATTTATTCTCTGCTCTTGTGAGACCCCATCTAGAGTATCGTGTCCAGTTCTGGAATCCTCAACATAATAAGGATACGGAAGTTTTGGAACAGGTCCAGAGGAGGGCTACAAAGATCATTAAGGGAATGTAGACCTCCTATATAAGGCCAGGCTGAGACAGCAGGGATTGCTCAACATGGAGAAGAGAAGGCTCCAGAGAGACCTTATAGTGACCTTCCAGTACCTGAAGAGTTCTTACAAGAAAACTGGAGAGGGACTTTATACAAGGACATGTAGTGACAGGATGAGGGGGAATCGCTATAAATTGGAAGGGAGATTTAGACTACACATTAGGAAGAATTTCTTCCCCATGAGAGTGGTGAGACACTGGAACAGGTTGCCCAGGGAGGTTGTGGCTGCCCCATTCCTGGGGGTGTTCAAGGCCAGGCTGGATGGGGCCTTGAGCAGCCTGGTCCAATGGGAGATGTCCTTGCCCGCAGCAGGGAGATCTGTTAAGGTCCCTTCCAACCCAAACCATTCTATTATTCTGTAAGCAACAGAGTGGCTAAGCACGCCCACCAGAGTAGTGAAGAATGGTTCTTATCCTTTTCCAAAGGCAAGAAGCATATGTCTGGGCACCTCAGGTGCATGTATGCCAATGAGCATAGTCTGGGCAATAAAGAGGAAGAACTGGAACATTGTACCCAGTTTGGGGGTTATAAATATCTGTTGGGAAAAAAATACAGTGTTGCACAAGCCATCCCTCAGTTTCCTGGCTTAACAATAAGGTCTTGAGTGTGGCAAAAAGAAAGCATATCAGCTATGGAAAGTTGGCCAAATGGCTATTGAGTATTACAAGAACCATGTTAGTACATGCAGAGATGCAGCTAGAAAGGCTAAGGGTCAGCTTGCACTGAAATTGGTCAGGAATATAAGTAAAGTGTTCTTCAGATAAGTGAATACACAGGCCTATTAATAAATATGACTAAATACTGGTTGTTAATAATGCTGACAAGAGGCAGGTTCTCAGTATCTTCCTTGCCTCTGTCTTCACGACTGTTGCTGGACTATAGATCACAGGACCAAGTACCTAGAACAATGCATGCATTGAGCCACTGGTAGTGGAGGAAGAGGTGGGCTGTGGCCTCTTGCTAGGGTTCAGCCCAAATAAATCTACGGGGCCAGACAAAATCCATTACAGGGTGCTGGAAGAAGTGGCTGACACAGCTGCAAGTGCGCTGTCTATAACATTTGAAAAGTTGTGAAGAGGAATGGATGTCCCTGATGACTAGGAGAAAGCAAATGTTACACCCATTGACGAGACGGGCCCAAAAGAAGACCCAGGACATTATTGGCCCATTAGCCTTAATTCAATCCCTTGGAAAGTAATGGAACGAGTCCTTCCATAAAGTGTGACAAAATGAAACAGCCACTGGGAAAAGCCAGCATGAATTTACCACGGTTAAGTCATGCCAGACCAATTTGATCACCTTCTACCACAATACGACATCTGTTGACATAGGGAGGCTAGTGGAAGTTTTTTGCCTGAACTTCAGAAAAGTGTTTCCCACAGTCTTCTCCTGGACAAACGGGCAAGATACAGATTGGATGAGTGGTCTGTGAGATATGTAGGAAGCTGGCTCACAGACTGTACTCATAGGGCAGTAATTTATGTTTCTTTAATCAGACTGGCAGCCTGTCAAAAGTTGAGTCCCCCAGGGACTGACAGTGGGCCCCACATCTGTTCAACATCTTCACAAATGACCTGGATGATGGGATTGAAATCACCTTCACCTAGCTTCTGGTGACACTTAACAGGGCGGTTAGGTGGACACTTCAGAAGGGAAGAGCTGCTTTACAGAAGGACATGAACAAGCTGGAAGAGTGGGATAGCAAGAACAGCATGGAGTTTAACAAAGATAAGTGTGACATCCTGCACCTGAGGTGACATATTGAAAAAGCTCAATACAGGCTTAGATCTGTATGGCTGGGGAGCACCCTTGCTGAAAGAGCCCTGATGATCTTGGTGGACAGACAAGGTATGACGTGGCAGTGCACGACTGCAGCAATAAAGGCAAATCAGATCCCAGGCAGAGGATCAGATCTGCAGCAACATTCTTAGGACAGACAGAAAAGTAGTCATCACACTTTACTCACTGCTCATCATGCTCAACCTGGAGTATGGTGTCTAGCTCTTGTCCCTGCAGTTTGAGAAAGAGGCAGACAGGCTGAAGAAGGACCAAAGGAAGAGCACAAAGATGATCACAGACTGAAGAGGTCCAGAGGAGAGCCACAAAAATGACCGAAGGGCTGGAGAGACTCTCCTATGAGGAAAGACTGAAGGAGTTAGGTCTTTTCTCTCTGCAGAATCAAGTGCTCACAGGGGACCAAATCACAGTATTTCAGTACATGAAAGGCTCTCTCTTCACAAGGATCCACTTGGAAAAGACTAGGGGCAAAGGATACAGGTTACACTGGAAGAGATTTCATCTTGGTGTAAGAAAGAATTTTTTCACAATGAGAACCATTGATCACTGTAACAACAATCCCAGGAATGCAGTGAAGCCATCACTGAAGATTTTCAAGATACAATTGGAAGTTGTGCTAGATAATCTCATTTAGGCTTCCTTTCCCTCAAAATGTTGAACAAGATGATCTTTAGAGCTCCTTCTAAACCTGGGCTGTTCTGTGGTTCTATGGTTCCATGGTATTTTTTCCTGTTTCAGTTCCAGTATAAAGATGCATTAGTTGTTGTGTAGAACAATCCCCTGCCTCACACCCTAAGCAGGAAAACAAACAAAAAACCAAACAAAAAAACATTCCAAAACTGCAGTGAAAATCTGTATTAAGATATAAAAATCTCTGCACGAACAAGAGGAAGTGATCTACTTACCTAGCCTGTTTTTGACATGACACTGCATCTTTAGTAGAGATATACTGGTATAAAAACAACATAGGTCCTGGGCTCAAAGAATCGGATTTCACTGCAAACGGGCCGCTGGCTCATTCATAAATCACTAAGGAAAAGATGTTGTTCCTATTTGCTGGTCAGAACTGTTGTAATTCATGATAGTACAAATGGTTGCCTGTATAACCCCAGAACACAAAGATATGAACACAGGTAGAAAAGCAAGGGAAGTATTTTTTTCAGCCAGAACAAGGACTGTAATATAGGCACATGGTTTTAAGATAAATACAGTTTTTCAAGAACAAGACAGATCTCCTGCACCAACAGACAGAAGCCAGGTTTTCCATGTTTTTTTTCTTAAAGATTTACGTAGCAGGGGAGTAGATATTAGTAAAGGAGACATTGGTTTTCAGAAAATATTCTGTTCGTACTAATTTAATAATGGAAATGGTATTTAGATGCTGTGATAATTTCACATGTAGATTAGGCAAGTTAGTGTGATTCAGAAACAGCTCCCAGGAAGATCCCCAGAAGGAAGAAACACCTGATCATTTCCAGCAGAGAACTTGCTAATGGAAATTTTAATGGTGTGTGCAGAGATGTGGGAACCTCCAACAGCAGGCAGTAGCTCAGCAGGACTTTAAAGCTAAATTATTTGGAATTTGTGTAGCACACATGGAACAGTTAAATGGCTACATTCCATCTTAGCTTCAAAGAAGTAATTTTCCTTTTTATTGTCTTATTCTGACTTTTTCACATGCGAGTTTGTCACACATTTACATTGACTAGTTTATTCTGTACTATAAAATTTCTGCATGTACCATAATAGTAAATGGATTCCTGCTTAACCTAGGAGTACTGTAGACCGCATGAAAATCTGCCAAGCTCCCTTTTCAGTAATTCAGTATACACACAGCGAATAACTGTTTTAACCACTTTATCTGCTCAATTATAAAATATCATAATCAAACCAACAAAAATGATTTATGTTTCTTTGTACACAGTCCAACAACATGTTGCAATTCTAGTTCTGTGTAACAAGAAGAATTAACCTTTCTCATCACAGAAGTAACCGCTTCAGTTTTATAGCAATTGTGTGCAAATCAGCATACAGGTAGCTCACCACATACTCATCACTCCAATCTAACAGATTGCTACAGAAATTAGAAGGTAGATATTTTGCATTTCCAAAATAAAACTAAACAGTGAAATATCTCTTCAGACAACTTAAGGCATACTTAAATATTTTTCTATTTAATAGAACAAATCATCATGTTTGCATTTAGGTGTTTCATATCTCATGTCTTCCCCATGACTTAGATAGGATATAAATAGTCATTGAATTGTTTTGCTAATTAAATACAGCCTGATTACTTGTGCCTATATATACAGTGCTTACTTTGGATTTGAAAGGACTTCATTAGTACTTTTTAATTCAGAAAAAGTATTTTAGCATTTCAGCCTGTGCAAAGCCTACAAGTGGCAAATACATAGTTGCTTATGCTGGGCGCTTCGCGTATGAGCTCAGGGCTCCAAGAGACCTCTCTGTAATGAGGTCTCTTGGCAACAACAAAAATCCCAACTCCACAGAATTATGTTTTATTTGGATAAAAAAAATCCCATCAGACTGAAATAACTTGGATTGTTTTTCCTTTTAGGAGATTTTACTGGACACATTTCAAGGTCAAGAAAAGAGGAAAAGAAGGCAAAATTAAATGTGGATTCTGCCTCCAAATATGTGAAGGCACACTTTTATAAGGAATGCACATTAACCTAAAAGTCACTTGTCATCTGTATTCCTTTCCGGTCTCGCTAGCAGATGTTCCAAAGGAACAGTGCTGTGAGAGATTTTCACAAGTGATCCCATCTTTATGTATTTATGTGGTCATTGGAGGGTGCATGCACATACGTGAACAGATGTGAACATAATTTTATTGTGAGAGTACACATTGCATGGAATTATTCCACTAACAAATTAATTCTATTAAAATTAAATTTTAGGCTGCTTCCAGAAAATGAGTAGTTAAGAGTACTGAGTGATTGCATTCAGGAACAATTTTATTCTTCATCCCCATTGAATGTTCATGAGTTTCAAGGAGGGTATCAACTCTATACCTAAAGAAATAAATGATTTGGTGGAGCTAGATATTGCCTAGCCTATTATCAGTCAGCTCACAACAACTATATAGTAAAGCAGACTTTGTAACAACCAAGAAAGTGACATCTGGCTTTGAACACCTCCAGAGATGGGACAGCCACAACTTCCCTGGAGAACCTGTTCTAGGGTCCCACCACTCTCATGGTGAAGAAATTCTTCCTTATGTCAAGCCTAAATCTGCCCCTCTCCAGTTTATACCCATTCACCCTAGTCCTATCACAAGAAGACTTTTTACAAAGTCCCTCCCCACCTTTCTTGTAGGCTGCTTTCAGATACTGGAAGGTCACTATAAGATCTCATAAGAACCTTCTTGTCTCCAGGCTGAACAACCCCAGCTCTCTCAGCCTGTCCTCCTATGGGAGGTCGTCCAGCCCTCTGATCATCTTTTTAGCCCTCCACTGGACCTGTTCCAACAGTTCCATATCCTTCTTATGTTGAGGATTCCAGAACTGGACACAGTACTCCAGATGAGGTCTCACAAAAGAGGAGTAGAAGGGCAGAATCACTTCCCTCGACCTGCTGGCCACGCGTCTTTTGATGCAGCCCAGGATACTGTTGGTCTTCTGGACTGTGAGCTCACATTGCCGGCTCATGTCAAACTTCTCATTTTAAGCTTTTTTTTTAATGGCATGAAACAAACAAAAAACAACACCAAAACCAAGTAAATACGTAAAAAACTTACAGAATTCATGTTCAGTAGGAAGCAGGTTAAAAAGACAAGTACTGTGGCTTTTTACACAAAATCTTTCCAAATCAAGCCTCAGCTTGTGTCATGGGAGTCATGGCCATAGCCAGCTCAGAGTCTTAATGATTATCCAGAATTTGCACTACAAAAAGAAAAATTATTTTTGTTCCCAGAGTCTGAGACATCTTCAAAGGCAGAAGTTTGCTTTTAATCCTGCCTGAAACTATTTGAAGAAAGGGAACCTGTACCATGACACCTATTCGGAGTCTGAGATACTCAAGATAATTCAATTCTGCCTCAAAACCAAGAGGATATTCAAATATGCAAAGACTTTGTCATAGAAGGAACAGAGACAAAATAATCTCAGAACAGTAAATCAACAATTAAGCTGTGTGCTGAAGCTATTAATTAATGTTTGCATAGATTTAAGCTGTTTGTTTAGAAAACCATTAGCTGAGAGAAAACTGATCCTGATGGACAGTATGTTCAGTCACACTGTTCACAGAAGTCAGTAGGGTTACAGCACATTCCATTTTTTAATTTAACTGTTTTGGTACATTATCTTCTGATGATTGCTTAACAAAAACATCTCCACCCTTCAGAACACCTAAACCACAAAGTAACAAAGCTGAACACAAGGGCTGCTGCCCTTCCTTCAATTACAGCAGGACTGTGCTAGTTGTCTGCCTCCTGGGGATGACAGTATAACAGCAATAGAAGCTGTTTGAAATTAATTCATTTATTCTCTCCTAGCCAAATCAATGCAACTGAAACAAAACGAGGTATAACTTACACTAAAACTAATAGCTGACTAGATTCTTTCCTTGAGAAAGGACAGAAAGAGGAGGAAAATAGGGTCAGGAAGTCGTTTCAATTTGTGACCTTGAACTTTACTGCTGTCCATAACCTGCAGCTAGGATCTAGGCCTTATGCAAGAGTAAACTATCCTACGTTTGTAGAAACACTAAAATTTAATCTCAGGTGACTCGTATCTATGGAAATGCTCCAAATTAACTCCCTTCTGCTTGTACGAACTAACCAGTAAATTGTCACAAGCTGGATTATCTGATCTGCAGTACTACTATTTATATCTTGCTCAACATAAAGAGATTTTTTGCTATTCTTCCAGACTTAAAAGTCATAACATGGAATATTAGCTGGTTATGTAACCAGATGAAGCAGAAACTATTATCATCACTGAATAATGATGAAAAAACATCTGGTTTTGTTGCCCTAAAACCAGACATGAAGTTAAGAAGTTATATTCTGAGGTAAATTAGAGTCAGTTTAGTGGCTAACACATTTGTAAGTAACTTCATTTTCTATGAGCAAACTACTATGAAATTCCTGACACCACTAAGGAAGTAGTCTGAATCAAGATAAGTAAGATTGTGTCATGGTGCTGTTTTAATAGTGCATATAAAGGGTCACTCCCTACTCCTTTCTCTTTTTTTAAATTAAATAAAACCCCCTCAGTTCTTACACTGCTTAGCCTAGTCTAGTTTTCAACCAACCAATTACACGTGTCCACACCTTAAAAAGTTTTGCTTTACTTCAAGATAGAGCAAAAGGTCAGTTAAAGAGACTCTAAAAGCAGTAAAAATCTTTTTGGCCACTAGGCAAGCAGAAGAACAGCTTAATTTCTCATCAGAGAAATAAACTGTCTCTTTTTTATTTCTGCTCCTGCAGAATCTTAACAGTCTAAGATAAATAACAGTTTTCATGTATGGTCTCTAGATCCTTATTCCAGTTTATTATCTTAACACCTTGAATTAAGCAAGTCTTTTCAAGGTGGTAAAACCACTATACTCAGATCAGGGATGGGAGGAACATGAGAAAATCTGGAAAAAAATGAAAGTCTTGTATATTTTCACACAAAACCAGAAACTAAGCAGTTTGCTGTGGAAATTTGCAACTGACAAGGTCAACGTAATTTCCCTTTTATAGTGATACAAGCAGCAAAAATTAATATGGAATCTGCATGTGGAACCAGACTGATCTGTAGTATAACATAATTGTCTGTAAAATTTTGCTGACACAAGTGAATAGTATGCAAATTAAAGCCAAATCCACTTTTTTACACAAAATGGAAAATATTAATAAAAAGGAATTGTTACCTACAGCACTAGGTCAGATAGTTTATTACTACTTGATATACTGGATTTTTTTTTTTTACGTTAGGTCTATTTATAGCAGTTATCATAGATGAATAGGGAGGGGGTTTTTAAACAAAAAGCTGTTCATATACCATGGAAGAGGAAGTTTTAAACAAGTTACAAGCAATCTCTGATCAAAGCTACAGCTGACTTGCTTGTAAGCAGTCATAGATACAATACGCAGAGTTCAGTATGTAGGCTACAAATTTAATCCCACAGAGTAAATACTGCACTCAAAAAGATGGCTGGTCAATGACCTGTGTCATCCACAAAAAAAAAAAAAAATCATGTGGTTCTTCAGCAGTGCATCTGAGCAGATTCCTGGATTCACTGCAACATTAATGTAACTTTTACTGTGTAAGAGCTCCTCATCTGTAAACTATTTCTGCCATGAAGAAGCCTCTGCAAGAAAGGAAATAATTTCTTACTAAACCTCTTCTTATCAAACTGGAGAAGGGACAACAAGCATCTCTTCACCACTACTCAAAATGAAAGTAATAACTTGTCCATTTAATCTTCTGCAAGGTTCTACTGCAAAGGCATAAACAGGAATTTCACAGTTTAATGATCTTATTTTCTCTCCTTTCTCCATGTTGTCCATAAATATATATATATTACCACGAGAAGCCACATACAGGTCTCATAAAGCTCCTGACAAAACTGACCTTAAGAATGCAATTAAATCACGAAACAAACTATTATTTTCTTTGTAGGAGGCTATGTTTTTCTCTTTTCTTTTACAGTGGAAAATATTCTAGTGAGTTCAAAAATACTGTATTCCATGGCAGGACATGTGCCAACAGGACTAAAACTTCTAACTCATTTTAGAATGTCTCTTCAATTCAAGAACTGAAAAGAGAAGGATAGGAATGCAGATTTTGTGCTGCATTACTAGGATTTAGTAATACTGTTTCCTTTTTTTTTTTTTTTTTAACCCAAAGCAGTGCTTTTCACAGTCCCAAAATATGTCTCATAAAGCATGGCAAAATGTCTTCCTGGACTCACCTAGCAAATACAGCCAATGCATCTTGTGTGGATTAAAAAAGAGGAACTTATCGGGACTATCAGGAGGGTGATACATTGAAAGTAAAGAAAAGCTGCAGCAGTTTATGTGAAGATATTTTACGAAGAGAGTTATTTATTGGCAAGCTTCAAAAATACTGTATAATTTGCATTTTTTTTACATTTTCTTTAAAAAATTAATTTAAGCATCACATCACTCTTAAATTGTTACATGAACTAAATAATTCCTGCAACTTATTGTCTTAAAGACACTTACTAAATATACAGAAATGCTCTGCATCACAACTATCTCTGCTTTATACTGGATACTCATTCACCTCCAGTACAGTAAATCCCAACTGTCCTATATTTTTCACTGTAAACATAATGATGTATAGCATACACTAGCTTCAGGCTAGTATCCTGTGTAGCCAGCAGTGCTTTTAAACGCCAGACAGGGGATCATCTAAAACCAACCAAGTCACTATAAGCATGTTTCTATCAATTTCATTTGTAGCTTAATTTTCACCCAAAAAGTAGAGACGATTTCAAAAAACTTTCGAAAAAGCCAGAAAATAGGAGACCTCTTGTGTCCTTTGTCTAATTTCTCAAGCAACACACATGGAATCAACATCAGAAATATGCACAGCCAAGATCCATACCAACAGACCAATTCTTCTCTTCCAGAAACAATTTCCAGTGTGTATAGCTGGCAATATAGTCTTTTCTCTCAGTAGGTACCTTCTGAAAATATTCCTTCCAAACTATTTTTTTTTTTTATTATGAATCTGTTAGAACATTAAGGTTGCATTTGCTCCTTTTCTCACGAAACAGATTGTACCAACTTATCCCTGAAGTAATGGGTGATAACATCATTCTTGTTTTATTATAAAAAGGCAAAAAAGTAAAATGTTCCTCTGATTCCAGATTTTCAGAGCACCGTGAAGGGCTAGGAGAAAAAAAATAACTCAAAGCAGCTCACTATTCTTTCATGAGAAGAAAAAGAAAAAGACAGCAGCTTTAAAGGCTACGTTTTTGACACATCAATTTTACAGGTCAGCTGTGGCTTCTTGCTCTAGTAGAAAAATATTGGGTCAGAAAGGATAAGAAATCTTATGGAAAAAATAAAAATTTAGACATGGATGCGCTAATTTTCCTTGTCCTCGTATTGCGTAATACTGGACATACTTTATAAACATACACAGAAATACATCTACAAGACATTAATGCATCTTCTCCCAGACAGTAGTATGCTATTTTGTAGAGAATTTGGCAGAGAAAATGCAACGAGCATGAAAATTGGTTGTATTTTTTTAATGTTTAAATACATACACTTGTATGAAACCCTTGTATGCTTTCCATCAGCCTGGGGAGCATATCTTTGAAGATAAGAGTATAATATACTGCCTGCAGTTCGAAGTGCTTACACAATATGAAATTTTAAATTATGCTATACAGTCATTAATACCCAGGCAATAACTATTAGTTTTACATAAGTTTTTTTACTGGTAATATAGGTGGAGCCAACTACAGATTGTGTATGAAAGTCTGAATGAAAATTACAGTCGCCCTTACTTCAGAATCTGGTATGTGGGATTCAGTGCAGTATTCTGTGTGGCTATGTACTGAAATGTAATTTTACTATCACAGCAGGGACTACCACTGTTATCTGATGTAATGCCCTTCATTTGAGGTTCAGTTGTAACCTGGATGCAAAGACTTCAGTACCACAGCTACAAAAGAATTTGAAGGTGTCCTATTCAGCTACTTTTGCTGCAACAGTCCATTTAATTTTATCCTCTTTAGTTGCCTATTTTTGATGCTGAGCTTGAAATGTTACATAATATTAACTGAAACAGCCAAAGAATGTAAAACATATTCAAAACAAGGCAACCCATTGTGTGCATCTTATACTTGAATACCAACTAATTATATGTTTTGTCTTCTATTTCAGGGTGAAAATACATGTGATCTACTTTGCATTCTAAAAATTTCATCAGTCTAATTTGTCCACTACTATGCATCTTGAATAGTTTTTAAAAATCCATTTATGCTTTGCAAAATCAATACTCCTGACATGCATTAATTTCCATTCATATTCAGATTTGAATTTGAATTTCATACATCAGTCCTAACATTCAGATACCATGGATATCAAACAACACACAGCTGCTGCATCACCAGCACTGCCTAACTTACTTGGCATATTTTGCATAAGACATACAATGATGAAAAGTCATCCTCAGTTTTTAAGTTCACCCTGAAGATAGAAAGCCTTTTTAAAATTTCTGTAAGTGTTTTCTTTTTTGGCAAGCATCTTTTCAAATTAAAGAGACAACTGAGGCACAGTTTTCTCAAAGATCACTTTCATGGCCAAAGAAGTTTTAAGAAGACAGCCTATAACTGACAATACAGTCATTGATGTTTTTACCAGTATTATTCTATCCATTTCAAATATAACAGCTTAGAATTGGTGTGGCAAATTAAGCCGTCTGGAAACTATGTTATATGGAGTTATTTCCTTATCTCTGCTTTCCCCTGTACTTACATGACTGATATTTTTGGGTAACCTTAACTTTCATATCTGTCAGTGAGAGGTTCAGGACCTAAAGCAAGAGGACTCAACTCATACATTCAATATTTTTTTTAAAATGACAGTCTTCTGATAATGAAATCTATAGCTTCATTATTTTCTCCATTTCCCTCAAGGACCACTCAAAACTTGCATGTAACTAAGAAGAAATTATTTGAAAGATGGTGGTGTTTTGATTTTTTTTCCCTTAAGGACAATTCCTGCCAGTGATTTCCAGTTAAGTGTTGTCAAAGTTATCTAGCATTATGGATATTGGTACTGCATGAATAATTGTTGCCAGGCTATTTTATTGTTAGTTACAAGTACTAATACTATCTGATCGTATATAGACATGGCTAATTTTCTCATTCAGGGCATGAACCTCTGTAACTTACTTATCTGTGATAAATGTAAGCTTGAATAGCTTGTATTCATCCTGAAAATGTCCTAAAGCGCTACTAGTTAAGCATACACATTTCACATGAAAGGAATCTGAACTATGTGTCATAATTAACCTGGAAACGAGGGCCATGAATACTTCAGACAACTTAATAATTGCTTATTTAAATTAGATTCAGAAAAAAATAAAGATATATTACACATAGTCATCTTGGCATTACTTGAGAAATAACATCTTGCAAAAGTAATAGTATATATCATGACGTTAAATCTCGCTTTCCTTTCTCGGTGTGTTTTTTTTCTTTTCATTGTATTACTTATCGCAAAGGAAGACAATTACACTTTCATTCTAATTGGAAAAAAAATTCCAACTAATGTACCAAATAATAAATTTGGCAAATGACAGTAAATTTTCTTGCCCACAACTTTATTTCACCTCCTTCAGAAAAGCACAGAAAGTTATTCATGGAGGTTACAAGATGTGGTGAAGGGAGGAAAATAGTGAATTCCTTGACACCTGCAGAAACTATTTATTTGTCCACTTGTTATTTTGTTTCTTTGGAAAGTATTATGACTAGTATTGAAATGAATGTTACTTCAAATTTAGTAACAAACTGCAGAAGAAAGAAAAATATATTACAGCTTCCTGTTTAACATTTTGTTCCACATTAGGCTTACATGACATAAGTATACTTATAAATTAAGAACATGTGCCTCACAGACAATTACTAGCAGTATAGGCTGTGCTATTTTTAACCCTTTAGAAGGTAAATCTAGGATTTACCTAAAAGTTAGTTTTCACCTGGTTTCCCATCAAGGAAGACATTTCAGGTTCTTTCACAGGAGACATTCTCACTGGAAACTGGAACTATGTGTTTCTACCAGCTTGAACACTAAGTCTGAGGTGCTTTGGGTGGAATACACAGCAGACATCATTTATATTTTATTTTCAAAAAAAAATTTATTGCTTCCTGCTTCAACTTACAAAAATACATCTTCTATTAAGTAACAGAACAAATCTTGCATTATCGAAGACATGTTAAGGAATTTCACTAGTAAGATGTAACAAGTATCAGTGCAGGTTTTGGCTTCAGAGCAGCAGGCTGCAAAATACAATCAAGACTCCTGCATAGATGCACGTCCCACTTGCAAAGGGGCGCCCTCCATCTTTAGAACCTGAACTTCACAAATAATGCTTAGAACAAACCTTGTTGTTCCATCTGATGGGCTTTTGAGGGGCATGTAACCTTGACAAAGGCATTGCTAGTATCATGCCTGCTGTTTACAGATGTGTTGGTGTATTTCTGATGATAACTAATTACTTGATTTTGCCACTGACAAGAAGTCATATCAATGCCCTGCTTATCCAATAAAACTCAACGCAGAAAAAAGGGAGAAATTAGATTCTAATAGCTAGGGGGTTTTTTAGTACTGCAGGGCCGGGTGCTAAATAATATGTGTTAGGTTTGACCGGCATGACAGGTAGACTAGCACATCTGTTACTGGTATCCTATGGAAAGTAGAAATCATTATGAGATACGAAGTCACATTCCTTGTCGAAACATTTCTTTCGTCTCATAGTTCTCTTTCATTGTTCTGTATGAAAATGTAAAATTGACCTATGCAAACAGCTGAGACAAGGCCCAGATAGACTGCAACTTGCTACTCTTACCTTATGCCATGCTTCCCACTCATTCTACCTGCCAAGTCTTGACTACATTGTCATGCATGTAAATGCTTTTGAAATGCGCTCTACAAAGACACAGAACTGAAGATTACATACCCACAGCTGCAGTATGTCCCACAATATTCATAAACAATGTCAAGTTCACTCCCACATTTGTGACAAGAGCAGGACCTACTTTTATATGTTGCGCATTCATTCATACCTGTGTAATAAGTCTGGCCAATCCAGAAAAAATAGTTTACTGCTCAAAGACGAAACACCTGTACAAATGAAACAACAAAAATTTCATGATTTTCAAATGTTTTATGGCCTCTGTACATGTTCTTTTAGAATGGCTACACATGAGGATTGAAGAGGCCCAAGTGTTTTTTAGACTGCTCAAAGCCCCAACCCCTGCTTGGCCCTGAGAATCTGAAATCTTCAAAAAAACCCACTACTTTAAAAGAAATTAGATCTGAATGAAACAGAAGTGTTGATGAAGAGGCTGAAAATGAAAAATAAATCTTGAAAAAAATTAAACTTGTCAAGTCCTATTTTCAGAGATCAAAAACCTACATTTTCGTTACATCTATGATTCAGTCAAACAATAAGTAGAGTCTTTGCATTTCCGTGTTATCCACCAACTCCTCTAAACAGGCAAAGAAGAAGAGGAAAATAAGGCAAAAAAAGAAATTGATAAACAAAGACCAATGTTTTAGATGAATCTTAGTTCTGGCTGTCTTTAATGTTGAATATCCATATGCGATAAACTCTATTGACAAAAAATCTGCCCCTCAAAGAAAATTTTGATTTCCATAAGAAATTTGAGGCAGAGGTAGGAACAAATCTCTGTCTCATAAGCCAACCCTCAACTGTAAGCTGTTCCTCCTTCTGGGAGGCTTAGGACTGTATCATAATGATACTTCAGTTTTCCTATTCAAACTTCTGTACCTGTTCTTGGGGACATCAACCTGAAATCAGCTATTTTATTAAGTATCAACTTCTTACGCGTCTTTTGAGAAGTCAGTGTGCAGTTCACCTTTACTTCTGCTTCACTTACAAGTTTCTCCCTCTATTCTGCCTGGCTTTTCTTAAAGAGATTGATTAGACCTGTTTTTTAACCTGTATGCATTATCAAATCAAGTGAAAAAGTATCTCCTTAAAAACTCTTCCAGAAAAAAGTACAGAATGAAATCTAAATATCTTGTTTGCACACAGCCACATGCAGACAGCTTCTGCTACCCTCAGTATTAGTATCTCTTATTAAGACTATTATTGTTGTTGCTCACAGTAGTGTATGAGTGATTTAAATCAAGGAAAAGAGCCCTTCATTTCATACGATAAATTTATTTAAAGATTATTTACTACTGTGCTTTCCAAAATTTCTGTACAATTCATGCAAAAGTAAGAATTATTTTCTGATACTTCTGACTTTAGAAACTGAGAAAAGTAGTTCAATATATCATATCAAAAGTACAGAACATTTTTAAGTATTTAAAATTCTTTTATATTCTACTATATATAAAATATATACTAGTTCTTTTTGCATATAGCAAAACATAGTGTATACACTATATGTCAAAATACAGTACATGTCAAAATATTTCAGTATATATTTTTTCTATATAATTTTTCTCTCATGGTCCCTGTTCTGTCTTTCATCACCTTAGCAGACTAACTTTTAAGCTTTTCAGTTCTTCTTTCTCTGCAGTGCTACCTGTAAAATAAAAGTAATATCACATTCTTCCTAAATGTTTAATCTATTAATTTTATTATAGACTACATGGACTGGAATTCCTGGCAACAGATCATGGCATATTAACATATGGTGTGACAGTAACTTATATGCCATAGCATGCTTATACTTAAAATTTAAACAATTTGAAATATTGTGAGTAATCTAAACCCTCAGAGAAGTCCTGTCAAAAAACTGATTGCACCCACAGCCCTGGCCAGACATTGATCAGGCCCAAGTTACAGCATATCAAGAGCAAAAAGGTATAGCAATGAATGAAGAAATTGATGAAGAAATTTCCCTGGATGAGGGAAAGGCTGTGGATGTAGTCTTCTTGGACTTCAGTAAAGCCTTTGACAGAGTTTCTCACAGCATTCTGCTTCAGAAACTGTCAGCCTCTGGCCTGGACAGGTGCACACTCTCCTGGGTTGAAAACTGGTTGGATGGCCGGGCCCAGAGAGTGGTGGTCAATGGAGCTAACTCCAGCTGGAGGCCAGTCATAAGTGGGGTTCCTCAGGGCTCGGTACTGGGTCCAGCTCTGTTCAATGTCTTTATCAATGACCTGGATGAAGGCATTGAGTGCACCCTCAGCAAGTTTGCAGATGACACTAAGCTGGGAGGAAGTGTCGATCTGCTGGAGGGTAGAGAGGCTCTGCAAAGGGATCTGAACAGGCTGGACTGCTGGGCTGAGAGCAACGGTGTGAGGTTCAACAAGGCCAAATGCCGGGTCCTGCATTTCGGGCAAAACAACCCTATGCAGTGCTATAGACTGGGGGAAGTCCGGCTAGAAAGCTGCCTAGAGGAGAAGGACCTGGGTGTGTTGGTTGACAGCCAACTGAACATGAGCCAGCAGTGTGCCCAGGTGGCCAAAAAGGCCAATGGCATCTTGGCTTGTATCAGAAATGGGGTCACCAGCAGGTCCAGGGAGGTTATTCTCCCTCTGTACTCAGCACTGGTGAGACCGCACCTCGAATACTGTGTTCAGTTGTGGGCCCCTCACCACAAAAAGGATGTTGAGGCTCTGGAGCGTGTCCAGAGAAGAGCAACGAAGCTGGTGAGGGAGCTGGAGAACAAATCTTATGAGGAGCGGCTGGGAGCGCTGGCGTTGTTTAGCCTGGAGAAGAGGAGGCTGAAGGGAGACCTTATTACTCTCTACAACTACCTGAAAGGGGGTTGTGGAGGGGAGGGAGCTGGCCTCTTCTCCCAAGTGACAGGGGACAGGACAAGGGGGAATGGCCTCAAGCTCCACCAGGGGAGGCTCAAGCTGGACATCAGGAAAATTTTTTCACGGAAAGGGTCATTGGGCACTGGAACAGGCTGCCCAGGGAGGTGGTTGAGTCACCTTCCCTGAAGGTGTTAAGGGACGGGTAGATGAGGTGCTGAGGGGTATGGTTTAGGGATTGTTAGGAATGGTTGGACTCGATGACCCACTGAGTCCCTTCCAACCTAGTGGTTCTATGATTCTATGAAATATTTGCAGCAAGGCATGAGAGTGTAGACAAGATGACTTCTGTAGATTTTCAGCCGAGGATAAGTTTGGCTGAGAAAGTTTCCTGAGCTCAGTTTCTGACCAAAAGCTGTCAGGCAGAGCTGAGGAGGGCAGCGGTTGCTAGGACATGTTGAAGTGAAAAGATCTTTCAAGACTGCTACAGTGAAGTTTTACCATAGAATCATAGAATGGAAAAGGTTGGGAAAGACCTTTGAGATCATCGAGAACAATTGTATATCCCTAAGCACTTAATCTACAAATCTTTTAAATACGCCCATCGGTGGTCACTCAACCACCTCCCTGGGCAACCTGTCTCGGTGCCTGATAACCCTTTCAGAGAAGAAATCTTTCCTACTGTCCAATCTTGGCACAACTTGAGGCCATTCCCTCTCTTCCTATCACCTATCAGCTGGCAGAAGAAACCAACACCCACCTCTCTACAACATCCTTTCAGAAGGTTGCAGACAGAGATAAGGTCTCGCCTCAGCCTCCTTTCTCCAGGCTAAACAACTCCAGTTCCCTCAGCCACTCCTCTTAAGACAGTAGTGTCTAAGAACATTCATGTTAATTGTTTTAACCACAGTTGCAAGGTCTGACTCCGGTAGTACAGGATTATGTGGTATAAATATTTGTAGACACTCCCAACAACATGAAAATCCACCACATGTTGAAGCAGAGCTGGTGACCTGCACTGATGCTTTAAACAAGCAGTTAAAAAACCATTTGGTTTCAGGCAGTGTTAGCAGTTCTGTAAGTATGCAATGTCTTTGAAGCAGACAGTCTGACATCAGAATGAATAGCTTGATAACGTTTTGTGTACACAGATTTAATGTTCTTGCAGTGTTATTCTCATGTGTTTTTACCTGCACAATATGTATTAATCAGTATGTTCGTTTGATTTCTTTTAGCCATTACAGAAATTCCAGTAACATCAACACCATCTAGGAGATAAAGCAAGCTATGAAACAGTTCTGTTGTCACTTGCCAGTGAAATTCTCACACTTGTTTTACCCCTTTATTTAATGCTAGAAGGCAAAAAACCCAACCAAATAAAAATCAAAGTAGCGTACATATTTCTCAAGAGCTCAGTTCCTGCTAGAAAATCTTCCACACTAAAAGATACAGATGGATGTCAGCTATTACATTTCCTCCCAAAAAATCAATGCACAAATCCAGCTCAAGCAGCGTGCCAAGTCAGCTGCAGCATAATGCTGTGTCAAGAACACGGGCAGCTCTCAAGTTCATTCAGTGGTCTGAGCAGGCCAGAGTTTGGCCAGAATTCCTAGCTAAATTATATTTAGGGTTTCTCTAACAATAAATCAGTCAACCTAGGAGAATGCTTTTGTCTATTTAAACATACAGTTATGTGCATTAATTTTTCAGTTGCCTCCACTTCCTACTTTAATTCATTATATGAGAAGTCCGAGTAGTACCTTAAGCTCTTATTTACTAGGCTGCAGCAAAGAAACTCAGCTACAGTTTTTTATTATTTTTAAGGCCTCTAGATTTTATTTGCATAGCCTATTGTTTTATCAGTACATTAACAAAGATTTTTTTCAAAACAAGATATTTCCATTCAATCTTTTCCCAACTATCAATTAGTCTATGAATGTTTTGAGAAGAGTAACACAGGTGCTAATATTAAAAACTGAGTTAATTTTGATAACTACAAGATTTATTTCATTTGAACACCTGACAAAATAATTGCTGACAGGTGATTTTGCCAACTTCACAATAAGACCCACAAGACAGAAAGGATTATCGCTATTTTACATGCGTCTTTTAGAATGTAAATATATAACGAAACACATGCACACAAATATACTATATTGTCTTCTGCCTCGTGACTTAAACAACAAACAACATCGGCTTGAGCCCAGTAGGGATGTCAGGGGAAGATGGAAAGAGCCAGCTTATGGAATTACCAGAACTACTGATGAATTTAGCGTAAAGAAAAGCATGATCTTGATTTAAAGTGGCCACTGGGAAAAATCATTGAGCCAATGAATTTCAAAAGACATGTGGACTTTCTCTCCCCCTGGGGTAATCAGGAAGTCACTTGCTGGAAAACAGCTTTAATTTAACTAGCAAACACTGCAGAGATAATTTTCATCTTCCAATAATATTACTTTTTAAAATTAATTTATAACCAATATAAGTTCTCTAATTTCAGGGCATTCTCAAGCATTATGGTGTTCTGTAAAATATCCAGTGGATTTTAACAGCAAGAGAGGGTATATCAGTTTAAAATAACATGTGTACTATTGTCAAAGCTGTGAATTCAACCAAAGTTCAAATTAAATTATTTGGAATTAAGACTATGTCGTTTGTATTGTAATAACAATAGCTAATTTGCAAAAATCAGGCAGCGGTAACCCATATGTGCATTAACTTAGATCAAATAAAACTTTCTAGAGGGGAAGAGGAAGAAGAGGACTGGTGGATAACAGTGATGGGCAATAAACTGAAAGTCACTGCCCTTTATTCAGTGATGTAGAAGCTACATAAGTGCTTTCCTAGAACTTATTAGACAAGAGAATGTGTAGAGTTTAAACTCTGCAAAAATAATACAAACCCAAATCTGCCCTACTAGATTAATACGATACATAAAAACATTCAGACCATTCTGAAACTGCATTCCCTCAGCTGGATCTGCTCTGACGTAGTTAGTACAGTCATCTAGAGGTTAAGGTGCTGTGCAGATGAGTATTTTACTTGCAGACCTGTAAATTCTTCCATAGGAAGAGCACAGATACTAAGTGCTGTCCCTAGTCAAAACTGAAAATGAACCAAACATGAAATTATGTAGAAAAGATGTAGTTAATATATATATATACATATGAATTACACAGATACATTATGTGGGAGCCACTGGCATGGAACTGCTTTTAGTAGCTAATAAATCATAACAACGAAGAAAGCAGAGATGAAGGGCATAACCTGAGGTGTAGGTATTTCCTGAGAACTCATTCACAAGCCCCTTTACTAGTATAGTCTAACATTTGCTTGTAAAAAAACTTGTTAAGTAATCTACTTCAGAACTATATTTTAGGAGTTATGCAATTAACTATTAACCTGCATCTCATGAGAAGGAATATTCCCGCCTCTCTGGTTGGGTATCTTCTAAAACAAACTATTGTCAATTTTCCTCTTAGAAAAGTTACATGGTAAAACTTCCCTCTCAGTAAAGTCAGGGTTGAATAGTCCTTTTATTTGGCTATTAATCTGGCTTTTTGAAAAGATGGTTTGTATCTAGGCCATTAAACTAATCTAATCAGTAGTTAGTAAGATATGGCTTTTCATTGGCAACCTCTTAATTTGGCTTTGTACCTTCTGGCAGACTAATACATTGAGATGCAGAGAGTAATATTACCACCGTATTTCACATATGTTTTATGTGATAGGAACATTTATATCCTTGTTTATGGCACAGCATGTGTCCAAAGTTTTGTCTAAGTATTGCCTGCCTTTGTAAGCTATAAAAAGCAGTTGATCTTTTTCCATCTGAACAGCAGTCTAAATGTTTTCCTCTCCTCATAAATCCTGCACTTCATAACACTTATCCCTTAGTGTTAAGAAGGTCAATTAATCTCAGGATTATGAAAAAGATTTTTTCAAAGGTGTTTGGTTTAATTTGATCTCACTGGGAGTTAAGTCCTTAAATACAACAAAACCTGACTCGACTTAGATCAGGAAGACCATAGCAGAGCAGGAGTAGTAATTTCTTACATGAAACTTCTGCCTTTCTATGCCTCTTGAAGGTAACAACTTCCATTATCTTGTTTTGAAAAGAAAGAGACTCAAACACAATATCAGCAACAATATTCAATTGATTTTTTCTAACTTTTCAGAAATGGTCTCTAATACTACTGATCAAAAGAATTAATGAAATTTGCCAGTTTATATTCCCACTGTTTAATAAACACACTGACAGAATAATCATTCTTCTCAAAAACTGTTTTCTTTATAAATTCAGAGACTCAGCAGCTCTTAGCTAAGGAAAACCTCCTATGAGATCCGTGTGGTAAACAAATGACTGTGCTTTTCTGTACGGACCGTTGCACAGAGTCTGCTTATAGACACCTAATGTTCTTAAAGCCCTCAGCATTAAGAAAAATTACTTGCAAGCCTACTGACACTAGTCAGTCCTGATCTGATTATGCAAGAGGGACAGAAGGAGAGATTAAAGCTGCTAGATGCAACCTCATTAGTCTCTGTTTCTAGTATTACCTGCTATAGCAGAGGTGCAGCTGAGTTTATCACGGATTTACCGAATTCTCACTATGCAGCCAATAGCTCTCAGAAAATCCCTCCAGTCTTTTCCTACAGCCCATTCCCCAGTCTCTCTCCATGGCTAGAACTGTATTTCATGCATACATGAGTGATTAAATAACGAGGTCTTTTTTATATTTCTACAAATTTTCCCTTTTATTCTTTGCCCAAGTTTCCCTTGCAGGAATTACAGGAAACCAAATCTTCCCAGCTACTTAACTAATTCAAAGGAGTAAAAAAATTGTTTTGGTAACAAAACAAATAGTGATCCTTTATTAAAAACAGACTCTTCAAAAAAACCCACTATAGACAAAAGAAAAAGTACTGTAGCATCTAATTACCTGAAGAATTATAGAACAGAAAAGGGCTGAGATACCACCTAGATCCTTTACTTCTCTTTATCAAGTCTACCAAAATGAAAAGCCATTTCCTTTGTGTCATAAATGGAAAGCATAGGGATGTGCAATATGATAGCAGAGTTACAGACTCTGCCGGCCAAGCATTTGCTTTCCATCACCTCAGATGAACAGCCTTTCACACTAAGTTAGGGATAGGCACCTTCTTTCCAAATTCCAAGAACTCCCACATGCAAGTATGATAAAACTGAGTTTTACAGCTCTCTGAAAAAAAAAAAAAGTATCTTACTCATATTAAAAATGTCACATATCTCTTTTATCTCTCTTACCCCCACATTCAGGCTGTTGTTCGGGCTAATGACAATGCACTTTTGTCAGTTATGTCTTCAAAATATGCACAACTAAGAGCTTTTCCCTCAACTCTAGAATTTCAGCAGTAAAACTAAGAACTGGTCTGATTAGTCTTCTTCAGAGGTCTGCCCACAACTTCATCAATTTAAACCTGATAAGAGCAAAATACGATCACCTGTAAAAATTTCTGACTCTTGCTTGGGAGGTTTCAACATCTGCATGATGAGCAGAAAGGGAAATTATGTGAAGCCAGTGTCATTGACCATCTACATTAAATATAAGAGTTAAATTTATTAGAGAAACAAAAAAGATAAGGTAATCTGGCATGATTTGTCAAATCACAAAACATAGTAGTTTACTTCTGGAAAGCCTGTGTTCAGCAGCCATCACTGGTTTAAATCAAGAACATTTCTTCAGCATTTTCAGACACCAGAAATATTCATAGTATACAATACAGGAATGCAGGATAAAAAATTAAGTAACAAATAAAACCAAACCCAAATCCTCAGAATCTGATGCCTTTTTATCCAGTGCCCCCAAAGTATGAACATTTTTGTACCACTTCTGTTTCTCCTGTTATGAAGATACAGTTTAACACTTGAGTTCAAAGATGAAATTAGATGCAAGTCTTGAGACTAAGAGCTCTTCCTATTCAGAAAAATACCTATTAATTCCTGAAACTTTATGGACTGCAGTAACATATTTGGTATACCCATAACATTCCACTGAATATTTTTCTGCAGTTCCACGGTATTTCTGAATATATCTTGATTTTAAGTGTAGCGTGTGAAATATACTCCAGTTCTTAATATTTCCCAGGCATGCCACACGCACAAGAACTGAGAGGCATCCCAGTTCTGCGAGCAGGGATAAAATGACTGGAAGAATTTCAGTATGTTTTTCTGTTGAATTCTTCATGTTTTTCATGCAATCTTTGAAGCTTATGATTAGTATGAAAAGAAATATGCTACTTAGTAAGCCCTGTGCTATCATATTGGATATTATTTAGGAAAGTTTTAATTTTTCATAGCTAGATGATACTGTCCATTTTATCCAGGAATTTCAGCTGTTTCCATTTTGCATATGTAAATGAACAAGATAAGCATTCAGCTGCACCTTCCTGCTTTCTGAAATAAGGGCAAGATGATACAGATTCCTGAATCTCCTTTAATAGAAACAACCATCAAAAATTGCTATTCAGCTTGCAATCAAGTAAATTCACACTGGATTCAAATAAACAAAACTGTTCATCCTAGAAATTAGTAAATTGAAGTTTTCCATTTACATTTTGTTCTCATACAGGAGTCTCATTCCCCTGTGTGTGCTGATCAATATGCACTTTCACTTGCATGCACAACCAGCAAAAGTCTGAACACCACCATCTTCTTACTACATGAAACACTGGCAAACTTCACATTTCAGCAGAGGTTTTATTTTCCTAGCTAAGCTTGGAAATAATCCACTGAACCTGAGAGGACTACTCTCCTGCACAGACCGATGAACAGATAACATGAAAAAATGTAGCTGCTAATAAAAGAAATAAATTTATATGTTTGTAAAGATAATTCCTTGGGAGAGCTCATGGAAAAAAAAAAACAAGTATCAATATCATAATGCGTACATTTGCAAGTCACACAAAACAATGGCACTTGAAAAGACTCAGCCCATGTATAAACTTGATGTATTCCTACCTGTACTGACAAGCTTGCCAAAAAGTAATTACAGACCGAGAAACCAAGAAAAAAAATTACAAAAAGCAAACCACAGTGACAGAGTGCGTATAAGAGGGGAAATCTGGCAAATGAAACAGACCCTAAAATGTGACAATACGTTAATCCAAACAATTGGTGTCTGTATTGCGGTAGGTAGGATTTATCACACAATATTACCAATGAAGACAGAGGAGATATGTCTTCAGTTACTGTTCTTAAATTTAGAATCTGCAAATATAACAACACCTTTTCTTTTCAACTTGCAAATAGAACAGTGTTTATCCAGTACTGCATGATGTCTTTTATATGAAGGCTGCCATGTAGGCTTCAGCAGTCACCTCATTCAAATTTAGCTGTATTTCAGACTTTTCCTACCTCAGTATCACGTTACCCTTTTAGTTCCATCTTCCATGATCCTCTGTTAGGCACCATAAACACTTTTACAGCAATATAACAGACAATATAACAAAGCAATAGGCCTGAAAAACACCATGCAACTTCTATTCCTTTCACTCTTTCCCCGCCCCACAATTACTTCTGGCTCAGATCAATTTATCTAGTCTAGCTTTTCACATGGTCACACAAAAAACTGTGCTAGCACACACATAGAGATATTTGAGAATGAACAGCCAAATTTCCTAAGGACCAGTAATGACCTTGCTACCAATATATTGTTCATTCTTGTCAGAAAAAACTCGCTGTGGCAGCTTTCATATTAATAAGGTGAAATTATGTATTGATACCAAATATTTCTGATCCCAGGTGATCTGTAGAAAATAATCAATCACCTATAACAAAAAATGGTGGTTTATTTGTTCTTATAAAAGCGTTTTCAAACATTCTGTAGGACTTTCACTATTCAAAAGACAAATACAAACCTAACAGCAAGAACTGCTGCTTACAAGTATAAGTTGCTGTATTTTTTTTTTAATTATAAGTTATTGTTACAAATATTGTGCATTTTGTTATTATAATCCAGAATGAGTGATTATTCTGAACTTGGAGCTAGCCAGGCAGGTTCTCAGAACAAAATTAAGCAACTTCCAGCAGACAGCATTCAGAATGTACTAGAGGAAAAATTTCCCAGCTTAATCTGTTAGCTGAAGGCTAGATCCAAATTTTGATCTCATTTATACTAAAGGTCTCTTGGGTGTCATTTACAATAATATCTCGGTTTTCCTCTGTCATCTGAAGAAATGGTTTTGTTTTGCTGCTAGGATGGAAAACCTGTTTCTGTATTTATGTAGAATACATTCCATGTCTAAAAGGGGTCTTTACAAATAATCACATAAGAAATGCAAACACTTGCAAATGGGGACAGAACACATGACATTTTTGATTAGGAACATGGGAGATACACTAGTATCCATGGTAACTCACTGCTTCAGAGACTGCAAGGCAGCTAAAAACCTATGAGTAAGAAACACTATGCTGTATTTCACTTGCATAAAACAAGGAGATAGATGAACAAAAATTCTACTTTCAGTTATTAAACAAGTGTGCAAAGCGGAGTTCACCTTGTTTATTCAGTTATGGCTTATCACTTCAAGTTCCTGTACATGATTTATCCCATTTCCTAGCTAGTTGAGGATATCAGCAAGACCATTAATATGTGTTGATATTCAGCCATTACAGCCCCGTCTCATAACGGGCATAAAGCTGAAATTCTAGGCATGCTGAAAAGGCACAGGCAGTACCATATTTATGTGATTAAATTTAATGCTGATTTACCAAATGAATATTGACTGACATATGTAGATATTTGCTGGAACAACAATATGCAGCAGACAGATGACTTTGCACATGGTTTAGAAACATAGAAGGATCCTAGAAAAACTGAACTATTCAAATGGAAGACATTCTTGCTAATTTTGATATTATGACTTTGTATTGCGTTTTCCAAATTAAAATTCACTTTTTTTACTTATGAGGAGGCTGGATACCATCAAACTTAAAGATCATGCTCTGAGACTACAAGTAGCTTCATTCTATAAGCAGACAGAAAACATTACTGCCTCATCAACCTCCAGGAAATAAAAATGTCATGGATAGCAAGACAGTTCTTCAGTCATCTTCATGGTGAGAACTTCCATTGACCTCAAAGAAAGTTTTGCTCAACAAAGCATTACGCCTGTTCAAAGCATGGGGGAGGGAAAAGGAATGGAACACTGGGGAGCTGTTATAACAAAACAGAAGTAAAAGCTTCAGATTTTGTTATAAGTGCTTGTTCTTAGCTGTTAACAATACTGCTTATTTTGCTGAGTTGTCTGTTATAATTAAAGGATTTTGTGATTTAATTAAGTTCAGCTAGAGACTGTTTTTCTCCTCATCAGCTTTTATACACACATTTAGCTGAAAGAACAATTCAAGCAAAAGACCACATGGGTCCATGCTGTCCAAATACATGATCTATGATATTGTGTTTTTTCAAGAGCACAGACATATGCAGATATAAATACTTATTATCAGTTTGTAATATTACACAAACTTACCTCTTTACCTACATACTGTTGTATCACAGCATGACACAAAGCTTACTTTCATGCTGACTCTAAGCACACATTTATACCCACTCGTAACAATGCAGTTGGCAACCTACCCTAGTGACACCCTGACACACAGGGATATCGCTTTTGCTAATTATCAAGGATCTATGTTTCCAGTTTACAAATAGGCAAATATTGAATAACTTTTGACACTGAAAAGTGACATACTAAATGTATGTATGTAACTGAGCATGCTGCTGTGATGTGATGCATACTGCTTTACCAAAAATATTAACTAGAAAGAGAATGCATACATTTTTCACCCATGAAAAGAAAGGTGTACGCTGCCTCAAGATAGCTGTTGTACACTGCATCTACTGAGAGATACAAGCCAGTGATAGTTGTTTGACTGATCTTTTATTACAAACCCTACTGTTAAAGAGCTATGTGCTAGAAGTTCAGCTGCATGCTGAATGCAATTTATGGATTATATGTAACCACTTATATTAAGAGCTTTTAGTGAACATTCCTCATTATAATTAATTTCCCTGAAGAAATTTTGTTCTCAAATAAATATTTAAACATAGGTTTACTTTTTGTTTCCTTTTCACAGGGTTTTTTTTTTTTTTCCAGTAAGCTTTGGAATGAGAAGAAACGCTAACAGGCCATTACAAAACATAAAATAAAACAGAAATAGAAACTGTTCTGCAGTATAAAGTAGTGAATCCACAAACTAATCCAACACTTGCTAACTCTGCTATACCTCACATTGTCAGTGCTGCTATTTCAGGGCCTTATAACTAGGTTACTTATAATGCATTGAATTAATCCTTAGTAACTCCATATATGATTATTTTTGTTGACAACCTCAGCACCAATAAGCTCCAGAAATCAGCAAATTTGTTATTTGAACTACCCACCCTGTAACAAGAGATGCCTTGTGCAGAGTTCAGGCATTCAGTGTAATTTCTAAAGTCATTTAGTATAGATATCAATATTGAAAAACAAGTTCTTTCACATTCATCATAATGCAAAATAAAGTATACTCAGTGCATGATTAGCCTTCTTAGGCTGAACCACTCAGTTCTGTTTTTCTCTAACGTTGTGGGGGGTTTGACATTCAGGAAAGAAAACCAAACGTTTGTATTACTTGGACTGTTCAGGACTATCACAAGTGTTGCTCTGGAAGATAGACAGATAGATCTTTGTACTGCTCATAATCAAGTTAGAATTCTTTAGATGGAAGCTCTGGAGAAGTTCCAAATTATTTATATTTGTAGGTCACCTTGCCACATATCCATAGAACTTGCAAGGAGCACTGATATAAAATTATGAATCTCATATTTTGGTCAAGATCATCTGAAGGGTTAGCAAAGCCTGTAAAAATAAAATACAACCATGTGAAGTGTTCAAATATTTTGACATTAGCTTTGGCTCTAATTTGGAATATATGTTCTGTCAGAGTTTTTCTTGCTGTTCAAAATGTTATTGCCTTATTTGGCCTTTTCAGATTACTGATCTTTTATTTCCTTATTTCAGGTGTAAATATAGAAGCCAAAATGGGGTAAAATGGACCACATTTCTCAGAGAAATTTTGACCCTGGTAGACAAAAGCACAGCGTTTCAGTCCAGTACCCAGACTGGAACATTTTGCTAAGAACAGAGACTAAAGAAGACTTCAGGTTAGCATTATTCTTTAAAAGAAGTTGTTCTACAGTGTGACAAAAGAGGTAGATGACAAAGGCTTAAAAAGAGGAGATCGGTCCAAGGTTGTAGTTATCCACTGTCAAAAGTTTATGCAAAGAAGCATCATAAGAAAATGTGTGGAAAGTCAGATTCCTGAACTGGTTTAAAGAAACAAAAAATAGAGATCATTGATACAGATCAACATTGGGAAGATATGCCTCAGGACTATGGAAGGCAAATTAACAAATTTACAGTTTGAAAAATAAGAAATCTCAATAAATTATCATCTTGACATCTTTATTTTCACAGCTACTTTTTGGTTTTGGCCTTAACAATAATGCAAAATCAGCACTGTCATGTATGCTAGGATAATGTATTTTAGTGTGTTCAAAGAGTTCTGCAGCATAAAATAACTGAATAAAAGCCATGGGAGCATTCACAAATTGGGCAAAAATACTTGAATAAACACAATATGACCCAAGTGAACAGATACAGGCATACTTAGCTTTGTAAATATGGGAGTTTCCATTAAAAATGAGGAATCAGACTATAGTGGGCTTACAGTCTGTACTATTTAAAGTAATTTTTTAAAATTGAAACACTGTCCTGCTCATTTAACTTAAATATCAGTATATTTAAAACACTTTCCGCTGACCCATCCCAGAGTCTGTAAAACTCTAAAGTAGAGCTTAAGAACTATCATTTGTCTCAAACTCACTAAAGTGTCAGATTGGACTGTGTTTAAAGCACATGTACCATGTCTAAGCATATCTAAGATAATTAAGTTTATACCCCAAGTTTGGCACAAGACAAAGAATTATGATTTTTATTAAAAGAAATTAAGCAGTCTGAAAGAGTGTTTGACATTGGAAAACACAGTAAAAAGAACCTGATTCACTGTCCTTTTCAACTGTCTTGGATCCAACTGTGATTAGAAAACAGAAGGGTTTTTTTTAAAGCTCCTTTACTGCTTCAAGAGGCAACTACTGAGATGGAAAGCAAGAGTGATCTTGTCTTGTCAGTCTGGAACAATATTAAGCGAATGTCTGCCGAAGCAAAAAGTATTTTTAGACTGAAGAGAATAAATATTTTTCTAGTTTTGTTCTGATCTTTCTTTTATTTAAGAGTAAAGAGACACATAAACAACAGTGAAGTCTGAAGGATTTCCACGTCACCTCAAATCCTCAATGAAGAGAATAGACTATTTTGTCTGTAAATTGACTATGTATAAAACTACAGTGGCATTGGCCTTGTTGATGTTAATTGAACTGCATTCACTGGCAGTATCAAAGACATCAGAGAGGAAAGAGTAAACAAGAGATAAATTTGAATGCCAGGCCAGAATACTGCAGTGCAGGGAACCCACTGAAAAGGATATGAAATCATTGCGTTCTGTCTTGAAAGATTGTTTCAGATACTTCCTTTAATCTGCATGAGATGAGGATAATTTTATTTGTTCATTTTCCTCTTCATGACTAACTCTGGTTGAGGTTATTTTATTTTTAATTAGCAGCGAAATATTTTTAAAGTAATCAGAATAAAATCTGCTTGAGAAACTTAGGTTTTATTGCTATGATTTATACCCTGAAAACCTCAGGTCCTTCCAAATTTTCTCATGACTCACAAAGAAAACTCATTTAGTCAATGACTATCTAGACTTTCATCAAGTGTGGGCCATAGAAATGGAGTCCTTCTGCTTTCCCCAGGTTTTTGAAGATTTTTTTTGTCCTACAAGATACCTTGGGACAAGCAGCTTCCAATCTCATCACAAAGTTTTGATTTGTATTTTGCAGGAATTGGAAACATCCAGACTTTTGTGCCGTCCATGTCCTTGTGCACTGTATTACTGGAGCTTTCCCTGATATAAAAACCAAGTATTCACAAACATTCCTCAAGAAACCCCTAATTGTGGTGAAGCAGGATGCAGGTGATGTCTTCACCCTTTTTTTGTATGCCCTACCAATCTTATTTTCACCAGTCAACATCGTATTTGGACAAAGGGAAATCTATGTTACATTCCTCTGTCCAATACACAATAAAACATTAGATGCTGAAATCTAAAACTGAAATCCAAACCTGAAATCCAAAACAGCTCTACACTCTTGATACACAGGATCAAAACTGTAAAGCCATCATATTTTCTTGCATTGAACTTCCTCAAATAAATGAAGCAGAGCCTCTATGTGTATCTGGAGGACTGCAGTTCTTAAGTCTGAAGAGCAGCTAGATTGCACAGAAGCCAGCTGGGTTCCAATGAAGCTGACTTTAATCAGCTAGGAATTCTTACAGCAAACACATTGGCCCTTGGCTAGCAGTGATTCATAGTTCAGCACTATGATAGCAAATAACTGAACTCAAAAACACAAGTAAAATTATGTCTGCAGTTCTATCTCCCTCTGTATTGGGCTGTGATTTTGTGAGTCTAGGGTTTGTTCTAACTAGGACTCATGGGACAACATTAAGATGTCACAAAAGTTCCATTACTTCTCTTGATTTCCACCTTCTAGGCCTAAGACAATTAAAATTAAATTCCAAATAAGGAGCTTGGAGGTGCGGGTCAAGAAGGGTTTGGGAAAATTACTCTCTGGAGGAAAGAGAGGCAAGATGATTAAATAGTTTTCCCTCAGCTCTTGTTGCTATTATTCTGTACTCTGGAGACTAAATAACTTGAAAAAGAAAATCACTATCTTCCAGTGATTCTTCAGACTGAAAGTTCATGACCAGCTCAGGTTTCTCCTCCTTATAGATTTTTGTGCATACTTCCTGAGCATATAATTTCACAATTTGCTGAGATGATTAAAATCAGGTTTTTTTGCATCCCCTGAGTTCTTAGGAAATATCTAGAAAAAACATTATGTAATATAGCACAAGCTTTTCTCTTATAAAAGGATATCTACCCAGGTAGTGATTTTTTCTCAAAGCATGTTGATAGATAGATAGATAGATAGATAGATAGATAGATAGATAAAAGTAGTAATTTGCAGACATTTTAAACACCTATCAATCCCACGGACCCTCACAATAGGGAAAAAAACAAGAATTATGTTCTTTGAGTATATATGAGAAAACATTTGACAGGACAAAATCCTAAAAAATAACATCTGAATTCAGCATAGTGCTGAGTTCACCAGCCTGAATGATTCTGTGGTTTTGGCTTTGCATTTAGCTTTCTCTTTATAGGGAAGATGGAAATGTGTCGTATGATATAGATATTACAGATCCTGAAAAGGACTGTACACTTAGAACAGTTTGAAACTTATCTCTGCATCAGTGTCTTCTTTGCACGTGCATGTAGAAATAATCTTCCAGGAAAAACATATATTTCTGTATGGAAGCAATTTTTATTTTTTTTTTTCAAAATAGACCAAAAATATCCATTCAGGAAACTTTAAAGAAAAGAGCAGTGTAACTGCTCAATAGTGTTTTTCTTGGTTATCTATATAAGAAACAAGTCTATTTTTAATTTTTACAATACCTTCTTACAAAGCTTAAGAACCAAAGAAATTGCAGAAGCATGTACTTTAAATTCCTGCCAGTCAAGATATTGATTTCTTTGCATTTATTATATGTTTCACACAGACAAGCAAGTCTAGTACGTAAATCATTTAAAAAAAAATATATTAAAGATTTTTGAACGGTTGTATTGAGCATGAAGGAGGGGAGTCAATAAAATTCATTGTAATATCCATAGTGATTTGGTATGACAGCTGTTTCCTTTGCTGCCACAAGAACTTTGTTTTGACTACAGCTAAATAGCAGATGTTTATGAACAAAAAGATGTTTGTAAATTTATCACCTGTTTCTACGGGCAACGTGAGTCTTCAATAGCTGAATTTTCTTCAGTATTTGTTACTTAGATCACAAAGTGAATGCTGAACTGATACTAAAAAGGATATCTAAGAAGTTTTCAAAAGTAATTTTTTGTCTTTTATTACCTAATTCCTTTACCCGAAGCTTCATGAAATTATTGACTCTTACTGAAGAGAGGCGTTTTCTATTGTCTGCACCCAAGATACTATTTCCTTGAAGGCAGAACAATGGTATTTTTCAAAAACGTACTTGAAGGTGGATTTTTAATAATACAGATGGAAAGGAGGGCAGTTTGTCATGCTGTAATACAATTCATCTCTACTCCTCTCTGCCCAAGCCTGCTGAGCTTGACATCTTCAGTTACATATTCAGAATATACTTTCTACAGTACGGTTTGAAATTGTTGCCCTTGTTTTAATCAGCTGAGCTATAGGGCAAGCAGAAAGAGAGAAGGAGACCTATAATTGAGAGAGATTTTTATAAAGGCCTGGAGGACTTGGATGGATGTCTTAGCCTCTGGGGTGATGGATGTCACCTTTGTGAATGATCTGAAAAACTTCACAGGGGAGGAAAAATTTACCTTGACCTCCACACTCCATGGAGAGATGAAATCAAACAACATGGAGCAGAAAGGACTACAAGGACCAAAAATTAAAAAGTCCAATTAAAATTAAAGCATGTTACTAATCCGAGCTCCCTAAATCACCTCAACTTCCCTCACTGAAATAAAACATTATCTAGATAACCAAATTTAGTGAGCAATGGAATTCAAAGCTTTTGCAAACCTACAAACAAGTGATAATGTAAAGCAGAGTTGGTATTGGGCTGCAGAAGAGATTTCTGGCTGAAAGAAGAGACATACTGTTCGTTTGACCATATATTTCAATAATCTTTCCTCCGTATAAACTAATTCCCTATAAAAATAACCATCATGTTCCATTTATTCTTTCCTTTTATTCAAGAATGAAAAATGTGATGTAGCAAGCATACCAGACAAAAGAATACTGTAGAACCATAGAATCACTAGGTTGGAAAAGAGATCATTAAGTCCAATCATACCTGTCCACTACTAAATCATATCCTTAAGCACTTCATCTACACGTCTTTTAAATTACTTCCAGAAATGGTGACTCAACCACATCCCTGGGCAGTCTGTTCCAGCACTTGATAACTCTTTTGGAGAAGAAATCTTTCCTAATGTCTAATCTGAACTTCCCCTGGCTCAACTTGAGGCCATTCCTTCTCGTACAATTACCTGTCAGTTGGGAGAAGAGAGCAGCACACACCTCTCTACAATCTCCTTTCAGATGAAGACAATGATAAGGTCTCCCCTCAGCCTACTTTTCTCTAGGCTAAACAAGCCCGGTTCCCTCAGATGCTCCTGGTAAGACTTGTTGTCCATCTTCTCTATCAGGTTCACTGTTCTCTGGACGTGCTGCAGACCCTCAATATCTTTCTTGTAATGAGAGGCCTAAAACTGAACACAGTATTTGAGGTGTGGCCTCACCAATGCTGAGTAGAGGGGTACAATCTCTTGCCTGGTTCTACCTGCCACACTGTTTCTGCTTCAGGCCAAGATACCATTGACCTTCTTGGCTACTTGGGCAGACTGCTGACTCATACTCAGCTGGTTGTTAATCAACACAGCCAACCTGGTAGATTCTCCTTACCCTTAAGCAGATTGACACTTCCTCACAGCTTAATGTCATCCACAAACTTTAACTGTTAATATATACAGACCGATGGCTTTCATGCTTCTGTGCAACAATGATGATCTCTCCTTGCCACCTGCAAAGGCCTCTTCTATCCTTAAGACCTCTGCAGTAAAGATATAGAAGGGTTAAGCTGGTGGTAATGTGTAAACCTAATTGATCAGGGAAAATAGAAGCCAGGGAATGTGCATCACTGTCTTTTCAGTATTGTTTGTTGTTTAGAGGTTAATTATTTTACCCTAAAAATTAAAGCAAAAGCTAAACACCAAAATGAGGATGGCAGAGAAGAAAGGGCTTTATTTCAGACACTCCCTGTAGGTAGATTTTTAATCATAAAGAACTGACATTTTAATTTAAACAAAATAATTACTAGCAAGAGGTGGATGAACCCTTTTGCATAAAGTACACAGTCAAAATTTTTGTAGTTGTAAAGAAGAAAAATTTAAACTATTTAGAATTAATTAGTCCAGTCCATAAATGCTGCTATAGTTCTTTTTCTTCAGGAAACCTGAAGTAATTCCACCTTTATTAAGAACCAGCTTTTCCTCTGGAAGGATTTTCTCTTGGGAAGTAATGAGAGAGTCAATTCTCCATATAGACAAGCATGCAAAACCTTGTACGTCACGTGAGCAAATAAAATGTTCCATCTGTTGTACATAGCAAGGCAGTAAATCTGCCTTTAGAATTGCATTACCTGTAGAAATATGCAGGTAGATAACAGCAGGGACAGGCCAACAACATCCCAGTGACCGCATCGGTCATGCTTAGGTGTAGTAAAACTGGGACTGTTGGGGAAAACATTATTTAAGGTAGGGTGTTCTATGGGAAAGGAAAAAGAATCAAAGTGGATAGGGGAAAAGCAAGCAAAGAAAAATGGAGACAAAGGCTCTTAAAAGGTGCCGGTCATGCCTAACCAGGGTCCTAGTGAGTATTGCTTGTCTGACTGACATCTGTGCTTGAAAAACACAGCCTGTTCTATCCTTTTATTAGACTTTGTTTCAAAGAATCATAGAATCTGTAACTCTGCCACGTCCATTAAACTATGTCCTGAAGCACCACATCTACACGTCTTTTCAATACCTCTAGGGATAGCCACTCCATCACTTCCCTGGGCAGCCTGTTCCAATGCTTGACCACAATTGTGGTGAAGAAATATTTCTTAATACCTAATCTAAGCCTCCCCTGGCATGACTTGGGCTCATATCTTCTGATTCTATCACTCAATACTTGGGAAAGGAGACTGACCCACCTCACTACAACCTCCTTTTTGAGGTAGTTGAAGAGAGCAATACGGTCTCCCCTCAGCCTCCTTGTCTCTAGACTAAACAAGGAAAACTCCCACCAGCTGCACTAAATTCACCTAACCTTAACCAGAACAAGATGTTAAAAGATGCTAACAGTGTTTCCATATAGATCTGCTTTGTAGGTTCAAATCTATTGTAAAACTTCTGAGAGTGGGACACAACTGCTGTACTAGTAGCTATAGTCAGTCCTACCACAGTAAGCACAGATTCGTCATTAAGTAAACTAGCTAATTTATCAAACATGTATTTGTTCTAATTTGTAACCCAACAACTTTGTTCTACTGAATATACACGATACTAACAAATATGAAAAATGGTTGCAAAGTGTGGTAGATCAGAACAGCAGCACTTTACAAATTGCAAGATTCAACAATAAGTTGCAATTAACAAAAAACCAAAAAGGTTGGGGGAAATTTACTGTAATTTTACCTTTGCTGAATAAGAAATCTCTACATGTCACTAGACAATAGTATTAGAAAAAGTAGTCAACCCATTCCGGCAGCTGATCTGCTGTTACTAAGGCAGAACTTTCCACCAGCTAGCTCCTGCTTAGTCTCTGAATGTCCATATTTTAAACTTCAGACTTTGCTTTATTACACATTATATGAAACATAGCAGAATAGGAACCAACACTGGTTGAAAACTGTGACAATAATCAGAAAGCATCTAACCATGTAGATGAAAATGAGTGATGTAATGTTGCTATTGATAGAATTTTTTTTCACCTTATCCTGAAATGGCCTGCATCTCAGGCATCAGTTTATAAAAGAAGAAGGGCAGTGTGTTCTGCTCTCAATAGACAGCCACTAGCTGGCATTGCACAGCTCATACCAGGACACTGTAAAATTATGATGTTATGCTGTATTTCCCAAACTTACCCTTCAACAGAAGTGTCAGTGTTATCTGATATGACTGCTCAGCTACTATCAAATAGAACCCTGAGTAACATCCTGAGAATAAAGTGAAACTTTATTGCCTGTTGCCAGGATAAGATTAAGAAAGCATTGTATTTTCTGTTCATTGCACTTTTTTGCTAAGGTGGTTTGTCATCTGCTAGTGTACAAAAGGAATACAGTTATAGACATCTTACTATGGGTCATAATGAGCTTTGGATTGTGTTTTTCCGTTGAAGATTTTTCATATTTCCTTATTCTCATTCTTCAATTGTTGAGTATGATCCTACTGTAAAATAAGTTTTTCATTCATTTTATGCTGGACAGCCTTACTTCCAACAAATAAGGCACAGAATGAATAGTAAAAGTTACCAGCTTAAGCAATTGACTACTACTTTAAACATGTTAGTGAAGCCACCACCAGGTAGTATCAGGTTGTGACCTTCCTGACAGCTCTAAGCCAAGAGGAAACCTTGTTCTTCTCAAGGTTTATGCTGAGCTCAAATCAGCATGAAGCTACAGAAAAAGTTATAACTGTCATCTTTTATTGGCACATGGATATTGCTCTTATGGTCATGTGGCTGATGTCCTCATGAATTGTCAGCTGTTGTGATGCATCACATTATAGCAAGAACTACAGCATTTAGGGAAAGAAGGGCACATGTCTGTTTACACAAGAAATTGTTTGTCTCTTTTAAAAAATGCCCTATACAACATCCGTTGTCTTCCTGTACATGATCCTGACATTGCAAGCAACACTTTTTTCAGAAAGTAAGCCATATTTAGTTTTGAATGAGGACAGAAAACACACAATTACTAGAAGATCTTTCTGTGTGGTTAATGTAATGCAAAGGACTGACTAGTTTGACTCAGTTATTCTAATGTTTCTGAGATAATGAATGGTCTTGGTGACAGACTTATTAGCTTCACAGTAGCAATAATTTTTTTAAAAATGAGGTTCCAGTCTGAATTTTATAACATCTTGATTAACACAGAAATGCAACTTCACTAGGTCAGGATTCCTTTAGTATTACAATATACTTGTACAAATCTTACACTTACATTTGTAGCAACTATCCAAAAATGATTCAAATTCAGCAAAAACTTCAAAAATTAAGGGATGCGATATATTATGTCTGAACCTCTGTAAGTTTCTCAGGCAAAGAGATGAAGATTTATACTTTCAGAGCATCACACTAGCTTCGTATTGTTATAGAAAAGGAAAAAGACCCCTCATGAACTGTAGCATAGCTGGAATTCAGCGGCATCATAACTATATTTTAGTAAAAAACAATAATTTATAATTATGATAATAATAAAAATATCAATATTTACAGTTTATCAAATCGATATAAATGTCTCAAATAGTTACTACATGCAAGCAGAAAACAAACGTCTTTGTTAATGAGAAAAAATTGAATATGTGACAATTTAATTTGGTTTCACAAGTTTATCTGAAGAGTGTGCCTGAGTAGTTCTTCAATATCATATTCTGTTTTCCTCTCTTAATATTCTATTTAAAATTATCTTTTCATTCTAAGATCACTATTACATTAATGCCAGCTTATGTGCTTCTTCAGTTTAATATGAATGTGCTTGAATCAACTTACCTTTGAGTTGCTCCAAATAACCTTGCAAATCTCCAGTTGCATTGGTCATCCTTGTCTGTTCTCTTTCTTGTTGAAGATCTGAGCAAGTAACTCTCAGTAACTCTTATGTTATTCAGAATTTAAGCTGTGACTGGTAATTTAATCACATTCGGATCACATTAAATGTCCTTCTCTAGCTTGAATTAATGTAATCTTGAAATTAGTTTCCAGTGCTCAGGTACAAGTCTGCATTATTTCTCTTCATAAATAATTTTGGGTGATCAATTACATCCAAGCTACCAGATACTCCTAGTCATCTGATGCTTCTCTAATTCCCCCATTATAATAAAATAAATTTTCCATTCCTGCATATCCCATTTGTTCAAAGGGAACATTTATAATATACTAGGTGAACTTAACTAAATTTAGATCTTTACCTGTTGAGCATGAAATAAGTCATCTCTCTTCAATTATCCTTTTCAGTAATTGATTTTAAAATTGCATTGAAATATAAAGTACAAAGGAATATTTTGCAATACTTACTTTCCTCCACTTTTACAAACATGATTGTTGATTGTATTACTTCAGAGTCAAAAGCATTCGAGTAAATTTATTTATTTAGAATGGTTACTTGTGACTATGTTCATATAGGTGGTTCTACCGAAGAAAACGAAACAAAACTAGGGAGTAATATAACAGCTTAAGTCACACCAACAATCCTAGAAAATAAACAGAAAAGTTCAGAACTTTATGAATCAGAGGTTGTTTGATGATAGAAATTTAGTATGCAGAGTTTCAGTAGAATTAACTTCAGATTTAAACCTCTTACTACAATGATTTGGCTGCAATAAGTTAAAAAGAAAAGCCTTGAAGTTGTATGGATCTGTTTGAAGTGTTAATTACTTACTTATTTTAAACTATTTACTTTATGGAATATTTAAAGAAATACCATTGAAAGGCTGAGAATGGATGGAGTTGTTTTAATCTTTAAATCATTAAATAGATTTGTTTAAAGAAGAGCTGAGAAATTGAAGCGTAATTTGCAACTTTTTATCAAACCATAAACATTGCATATTTTATTCTCTAGCTTTTCAGGTAAAGATATGTTTAGAGTACATACATACATATATACAGACATAGCTATTCAGTCTAATACAATAGTATTAAACACTTAAAAAACAAAATACCAAAGTAATTAGACACCAAGCTCGGATAATAATATCACAGAAATCTCAGCTTTGTTGAAATTGAGATAGGTACCCTCTCCCTCATCCACTGGGCACTCACCAGGCATGTGGAGGTCAGCCAGGGGATCAGGCCCAGCCAGCATGGGTTCATGAAGTGCAAGTTCTGTTTGACCAGTCTGACCTCCTTGTATGACCAAGTGACCTGACTAGTGGATGAGGGAAAAGTTACCTACTTCGACTTGGCACTGTCTCCCACAGCATTATCCCAGAGATGTTGGAATCTCATGGCTTAGACAGGTGTACTTTTTACTGGGTAAATAAAGGCTGGGTGGCCAAGTCCAGAGAGTTGCAATGAGTGTTGATGACCTTAGAGGTCTTTCCAACATTAACCATTTTATTATTATACTTCTCTGTTTAAGAATAAATTCTCTGGCAAATGCAGAGAAAAACAACACCAGTGAGAGCAGGAGGACATGCAGGAGAACCAAGAGAAACACCAGAACAGGAGAGACGCTGAGGAACAGAGGGAGTACAAGCCACAGTGCAAGAACAGGAGAGGTGTGCAGGCAGGAGCAGGGGAGAAATGAGAAATACATGAGGGAAGGAGGAACTGCAGAAATAGCGTGAGAAATACTGGAACAAAACAAGCTACCCAGAGCAGGACAAGAACCTCAAGCATGGAAGGAGCAAATAGATGCCCAAGCAGGGACCAAGAAGCAACCAAGGGAGAGATATAACTGTGGTGAGAGGACATCACACTGGATCCACTGAGTAGAAAGCCCAGTGGGAGAGCTCAACCTTTTGTTCTGATCAGTCCCTTCTCAAAAAGACTGAGTGTAAACTGTGGTGAGGGGACCAAGAGGGGATAGAGGAGGTGTCTGGGGACTGAGGTGTTTTCCATAGTTGTGTTTGTTTGTTTACTTTCTTTTCAATACAATTTTCAATACAAGAATTAACAATCAAATTTCATTAATTTGCAGTAAATGAAATTGATTGAAATTCACAAGCCTGAAAATGCTTTTCCTTCCCACAACAAATGTTTACCTCTCTTCTGGGAAAAATTCTCCAAAACTCCCTAAAAAGATATCAAAGCTTTCAGTGGTTTCACCAGTCGAAATTGGTGTTTGTTAAAAATATCTTGATGATTTTCTAAAATTTCAAACACATTCTAGGCTGCTGATCTTAACATTGGTTTCAAAGTTAAAATGGATGGATGGTTTCTTCTTACCACCTCCAAAAGTTTAGAAAGATTATTTTCCCTCTAGCTAAACTGAGGTTTTGTGTGACTTGTCTCCGTCCTCACCTAGTACCTCTTTCAGGGCAGATACTGAACCAGACTTCTTTGTTGAGTTCATGTGTTGGAGCACATGAGAGACAGGTGTCGGAAGCATCATAACATCTGTCTTGCTCCTTCTGTCCTGCTTGGTCTCCCACCTCCAGGCCAATCTCCATCTATAACTGCAGAATCATGGAAGTCATTAAGTAGGCCAATCAAGGATAAAAATGTGGCATGGATAAGTTGAAACGAATTATCTAACAACACACAACAAGCTTTATTAGCTAAGTGCTTTCCAGACTGAAGAATAGTTGAGATAGTAGATTGCAAACCATTTAAATATATTTCCTCGCAATTCTGATGATGTTACTTCTTTATTCGTTATCCCACTCAGTCACCATGTAAATATCTCTGTTTATGTAGAAGTGAGGAAAAAAAAGATCTAAAAGGTCTTTCCTGTTGTGAGCTTTTTTTAGACAAGCCTTCTTGAACAGAAGCACCGGTCCATCTATGGGAAAGCTAGACATATAGAAGAAAATAGGGAAATATCTTCATTAGAAAGCCATACGCTGACATGTTCTGCCTGTCACATGCGAACTACATCTAGTGTTAACCACTGTAACCTTCGATGTTCACTGTTTCCAACTTGAAGAAGTAGTCCTTTTAAATACCAAGTGTGATGAGGAGCCTGATATGGGATGAAGCGCAAAGTGATTAATCACTGAATTTTTTAAAATATTTTATATAATATCCATGAAACCACATGAAGAACAAAAAAAATCTATGCTGTCTAAAACTTCCATGTTGCAAAGAAATGAAGTGGAATTAATAGGCATAGTTGCAACACTTTTTCTTCTCTTCCTGTATGCCATAACTAGTACTGACCACTTTGTATAACAGAAATGAAACCTAAAGATTTTACATTTTCAATTATGTGCACATGCTAGTATGAATTGTCTTCTGCCTTACAGAAATCGAGGAACGTATTAGAAATAACTCAAAATTGTAAAGCAGATATTCTGAAAACCCTATTAAATAAAAAGATATTCAGGTAAGTTATCCAGCTTCTTTTTCTCTTAATAATCTGTCTTGTCGATATTACTTTCAGCCAGCTTTTAGATGTTCACAAAAGACAAAAATTAATAGAGCAGGGAAAAACCTTACTCAAGTGTCAATATTTAAAAGGAAAAATAGGATGACCAAGGTAATTACAGAGTGACATTAAACCTGAAAAACAGAATGACTAGCAAGGGTTGGATTCAGACTTAGATGACCTTAATATAAATAATGCAAATCAGCACAAGTTTGGGGTGAGGCAGACTTTCTCAAATTAAGCAGATGATTTATTCTTTTTTTTTTTTCTGATGCAAATATAAGCTTTGCTGATATAACAGGGCTTATAAAATAAGTTTCCATAAAATATTTTTACCTGGTACTGCATAACCTATTTATCACTACAAGTGATACACAGTGATCACATTGTAGAATAAAGACTAAAATAGCAAGTTCACGCATCTTAAAAATGCAACTGCACATTAGAAAATAATAAAAAATTCTTCAGTTTCTCCAGCGACTGTTACTTGGCCCTGTACTATGAAAAACTTTTCTCTACTGAATGCAACATAAACTTAATGATTTCAGTAATGAAATAAGACAAGTGACAGATCTAAATCTCTCTTTATTCACATTGTACCAAACTGCCATTCCACAGAATCAGAATTAAAAACACAATCCACACATAAGATAGTTGACTTAATTGGAAAGAATGATCTGGGTGGAAAAGGCTCAAAGGCAGTCACATGAATGTTATACTCAAGCAGTATACATTTTCCTGTGACAGATATATATTATACTTATAAGGAAAACAAAATTGCAGAATATTCTACCCATACATTTTACACTATTGTACTGCAGCTACACTCCCAGTTCTAGCATTCACAATGTAAAAAATTTATTTACATTTTTATGGAGCGAATTCAGAACAGTCACAAATCACAACAGAAATGAAAGTGGTTTTGAAGTGCTGTGGTCGAGCAACTAATGGAAACACAAAGTAATCAAATAAGAACTTAATAAACTGGAAATGAGACTGGGATAACAGTGCCTTTCTTCTAAACAGGTTTTAAGTTTACAGTGTTCCTAGAAAAGCCCTTCTTCAGGTTTCCTAGGAGCACTACAAGCATTATTTTTGTTTAAAGTTATTAAAATATTTTCCAAGAAATAAAAGCTAGGAAAACAAATCCTTAAAGCAAATATCAAAAAAATAAGACAAACAGCTGCTTAAATACATCCACCACAACCGTAGTAACTATTTCATAAAACAACTAATGCTTTGGTAATGGGTGCTTTAAGTGGAACAATCCAAACACAAATTTCAAAAGATAGTTCTACATAAAGTCAAACTTTATCACAATGATTCTATCTTAGGAATCCATATGAAAACTAGTTTAGATGAAAAGATACTTGAAGAATAATTTCAAAAATTAGTGGCAAACAACTCTAAAACCTCTCATGTTACCAAAGTTCACTAAGTATTCTATAGAAATCCTAAGAAAAGTCAAAAAACTTACGTAGGTATTTTAATAGCTTGTTATTCATCCAGAATAGTAAAAGACTCAAGTATTGACAACACTTAAAATGATAGTAAAAAAATTAATATATAATTATATATTTAATATTTAAATACTTAAACCAGTACAAAGTATACAGGGAGAAAAAAATGCATGCTCATTTTCCTGCAGAGTTAAGTTTTTCTACAAGTTACTGTTGTCTAGGTAACTTTACTTGGCTGATAACAATGAGAAATAGGGTAGCAAATATGCCATATGAAATAAAAGATGCCTGCATCCATGCAAACACAGCTGACCACTTCCAAGAAGCAAACAAAAACAGTAAGGGATTTTATTTTACTCAGTATAATGAAAATATGTGTGTATATACATATATATAGATTGCTTTATTTGGGTCATGGAACTCTGGCTGGGGATAGGACAAAGTAGGGGAAAAAAGTGTCATTTCTCCCACTAAATCCCATTTCACATTGTGTAGTGCTTTCTCAGAATCTTTTAATTCCACTTGGAAGGTGAAAGCACATGAGGTGTTCTCAGGCTCCTAAATATCATCTCTACTATACTATGTCAATGGCCTTGAATGAAACAATAGTTAAGTGATTGCTGCAAACTCAGTTACACAGTTCAACAAGAGATGTTTCTATCTTGGAATATGGGAGGAGATACCTTTCAACTAACACACATTCTATCATATCATGCCACCTTTAGAAATTCCTTTAATAGCATAGACCTGAACCTCTAATCACAAAACACATTACCAACACTGCGTTTAATGCAGAAGAAAGAACTTTTTTTTTTTAAAGAATTGCATCTATGAATTGAGATATGTTCTTAAAAGGTGATATGTACAATAAGTTGTAGTGCAATTTCTTCCCTCCTTCTATTGATAGAATAAAAGTCTGTTAATAAGAAAACTGATCATTCATCTTATGTGTCAATATGATATTCATGTTACTCCCATATATGGTTAACCATAACCAGCTTATCTTACTGAGATACATAAATGGATTAATATTTGTTATTTCAGGATACTGAGGAGTAGAGAATTTAAAGCTCATGACCAGTTTATTTAATCTCATCTGAAGAGGGTCCATTTTTCTTGGAACAAAATTATACTCCCTTCTTTGCCTCAAACTCTGGCAAACAGAAGATCCTAGGGTAGTTCAGAATTTTTAAATGCTAGTTTAAGGCCTTTAATGGTTTTGTTTTTATTCAGCCTTTATTTGGTATCACTGGTTGAACTAACTTGCTGGAACATTCTTTTAGCAACATTTTCTTTCAGCTCAAAAATCACAAAAGATAAAGGAAACTCCAAACCACTTTGCTGTAAAAAAAGTAAGCTTTTTATTCTTTATTAAGATCCAGCTTTTCTGGTTCTGAACAATGCGTGAACCATGTGGAAGTATCTAGTTTCCCAGTCATCAGTATTTTATAGACTTTACGCAGAATCTATATTTTCTTCTCTTATCTTTATAGGTATTACAAGGTCTTTTTACATACAGAGGTCAAATTGGATTCTGGAACTCAACTGACCTCATTTTATTAAATATACGGTCGAGATCAGGCCCACTCAGCATGAGTTTATGAAAGGCAGGTCCTGCCAAACTAACCTGATTGCTTTCTGTGACAAGGTGACCTGCTTGATGGATGAGGGAAAGGCCGCGAATGTAGTGTACCTGGACTTTAGTAAAGCGTTTGACCTCATTTCAAACAATATTCTACTTAAGAAACTGGCCACCAGTGGCCTGAATGGGGAACCCTTCTGCTGGGTAAAAAACTGAATGTATGGCCAGGCTCAAAGAGCTGTGGTAAATGGAGTCAGATTCAGCTGGAGGCCAGTCAGAAGTGATGTTCCCGGGGCTTGGTGCTGGGTCCGGTTCTGTTCAATATCTTTATCAATGACCTGGATAAAGGGATTAAGCACTTCCTTAGAAAGTTTGCGGATGGCACTAAACTGGGAGGAAGTGTTGATCTGTTGGTAGGTAGGGCAGCTGTACAGTGGGATCTTAACAGGCTGGATCAAAGGGCTGAGGCAAATGGGATGAGGCCAACTGCAGACTCCAGTACTTTGGGCACAACAACCCTGTGCAGCACCACATGCTTGAGGAAGAGTGGCTGGAAAGGTGCCTGGCAGAGAAAGACCTTGGGGTATTGGTTGACAGCTGACTGAACATGAGCCAGCAGTGTGTCCAGGTGGCCAATCCAATAACATCTTAGTTTGTATCAGAAATGGTGTGGCCAGCAGGACGAGGGCAGTGATTCTCGCACTGTACTCTGCACTGGTGAGGCTGCACCTTGAGTATTGTGTTAAGTTTTGGACCCCTCACTACAAAAAAGACATTGAGGTCCTGGAGTGTGTCCAGAGAAGAGCAACAAAACTGGTGAAGGGGCTGGAAAACAAGTCTTACAAGGAGCGGCTGATGGAAGTGGGCTTATTTAGCCTGGGAAAGAGGAGGCTGAGGGGAGACCCTATTGCTCTCTACAACTACCTAAAAGAAGGTTGTAGAGAGGTGTGTGTTGGTCTCTTCTCACAAGTGATAGGCAATAGGACAAGAGAGAATGGCCTTAAGCTGCATCAGGGGAAGCTTAGATTGGAAATACGGAAGAATTTATTCACTGAAAGGGCTACTAAGCACTGGCACAGACTGCCCAGGGAGGTAGTTGAGTCACCATCCCTGGAAGTATTTAAAAGGTGGGTGGATGAGATGCTTGGGGATATGATTTAGTAGTGGACAGATGTGGTTGGAACTGATGATCTCAAAGGTCTTTTCCAACCTAATGATTCTACGAAAAGTACTAATATTAAAAAAAAATAAATCTAAATTTAATGGCCCTAGAAGAAGAAACTGATTTTTTTTTCCAGATACTCTGAAGCAGTAAACCTTGTAGTAAGTTGTGGCTTAAACTGAAATCAAAGGAGAAGTCCTAGTTTTTAACTAGTCACTATTGTTCATGTAGGAGACCTAAGTAGTAAGTCAAAATATCTTATGAGAAATGCTCACCTAGAAAACTTATAGATTCTTCAGTTATGCAGAATAAATATATTGACATCTTAAGCCAGTCTAAATTCCATTTCTAATGCCTTAACTCCTGTCCTTTGCTACTCTATCCCCAGCTGATGGAGACAAAAAATTTGCTGAACAATTTAGGAATCATTGAGACAGATCACTCGTGATCAGCTTATGTACATACTTGAAATTTAAAGCAAAACTCAAGTCAATATTGTAAATCTCAATGCAGACAAACCTCTGAGAAGTAAAAATAGGAAATTTAAACTATATTCAAATATACAGCATTAAAGGAAGATCAACTGGCTTTGAAAAGCAAAGTAAGATAGATACAATGTTCATGTATCTGTCTACTGACCTACCTGATAAACAGGAAGTCAAAAGTAGCTTTGTTTTCCAGTATAGAGCACACAAGGTCCCACACAAAAACTAAAAAAAAAAAAGGGAACAAAGAAGAAAGAAACAAAGAGATGGTTATAAGACATGCTCTAACCTGTCACAGTAAGACAAGGCTCAGCTCAATTTCTTCACGCAGTAGCAGTGGGCATTATGTTCAAATATAGATGTTTTCTTACCTTAGGTTGGAAAATATTGGTGTACAGGAGTCAGCAGTGAGTTAACATCAAATTTTTGTGAAACTGAAGAAATATGTGATGGACATTTTTTAATTATTAACTGAGGCTTATGGTGAAGAGGTCCCAAAGGTCAAGTTGGTGCTCAAAGGAGCCCATTTATTGTTGGTAGAAGGTGTGAAAGCAAAAGTGACAGAAATCCTCAAGAGAATTTCAGAAAATGATCTGTGGAATTGCTTTGGATGTCAGCAGCATCATATACATCTGTGTGTCAACTTGGAAGGGAACTATTTTGAAAGTGATCATAGCTGGTTTTTTTTAATTAGTTAAATAAAAAGAGCTACAGACACCATCTTGTCTCTTTTTTTTGTGGTGGACCTTGTAAGCAAAAAGATAATAAGAACAAGAAGTGGTAGATGGAAGACACTTCTCCTTGATGCTGCCATATGCTGACATCCAGCATGTGTAGCCAGACAAAGACAATGAAGGCATGTTACTTTATTTGTATTGTAAATGAATGTTACTACAAGTGTTCATTAGGTATACTTAATAAGATGTTACTAAAGTGTGAAACAATTGTGCAAACTAGATAAAATGCTAATATTAGTAACAGTTATCTCTGAGGATATTCATGCTGTCATCTTTTGCAGAAAGTATGACACAGAATGAAACAAGAAAATTGAATAAGTCATAGAAACCATGCCATTAATTTCAAGCAATGAATATTATGAGAACATAAATGCTTTATATGTAATGGCAAAATTATTGTTGCTATGAGAGCACACACAAAAGAAACTAAATTGGTCTCCAGATACCTATTCTTTAAATGCATGGAAGATAACTTTGAACCATGGAAAGCCTGAGTGGGGAGTTCTGTAAGTCACAGGTCTTCATAGGACTTAATGAGGCCAGAGAAGAGAAAGCAGATCCTGTGTGTTAGGTAACATCCTATCTTTGCCAATAGAAAAAAAAGAAACAAAGCATAAACATTGCTGAGTGAGTTAACAAGCAAGTAATTAGGAAAGAGAGAACAATGCAAACCCAAAACAGGTATTTGCTTCACAGTCACAGAGGGACATGACAAGCTGACAGGACACTACAGAGCACCAGCACCTAGTACAGCAGGGAAACAGTAGTAGCAAGAATAGTGTAGCCACTAGAAAAGAGTCTTTCTACTTGCAGTGGTTTAAAACCTGTGTCATGGATTAATAGTTCACCATTTTAGGAAACTTCAGCTGCAGTAGCTTTACAGAGCTCTTTTCTTATGCCTGTAACAGCTACAGATTTTCCAGAATAGGAGTATTTCTACATATCTGACCTACTAGTACCACTTAGCAAAAAGGGCTGAAAGTCCATAAAGTTATAAAGTAGATACTGTATATAGGTAGAAATTGTTTCGGTGTCTATTTATTCTGTTCAACAGCATTTCCATCCTATCAGTTAAGTTTCAGATTCGGTAATGAAGGAAAGCATTACAGTGAACAGACAGACAGCTATGCCTGAGGTTTAGCGAACTGCACAGCATGAGGAAATATTGGACATGACATGAGAAATTACTGCATGTAAAAAATGAGGCTGGGAAGCTGATAAGGCTTACTGAGAGAACTGTGAGAAGTGAGTGGATTTCACAGATGTTTAAAGGGAGTTAAAAAAGAGTTCTAGGCCTTTTTAGAGGACAGAACTATGAGATGATCTTGCGCCAGAATTCCTTGACCCAATCTGCTTCACATTCCCATTTCACTTAAAAATATATGAGTAGTGCATTGTAGCAGCCAGGCTGAATTCTGTTATCAGAAAAAGAAAACTCATTTTATCTCCTAAAATGCACTGGCTTGTTCAGATTTAAAATGAACTCGTTTTATTTAAAAGGACATCTGGCTACTGGAGCTTGTGCCCATTGATACTCTTCAGTTGATTCACCACATTCAATGAGAAAAAACATCCCTTTCCATGCGTAATTGTGAGGATGAAATATAACAACAGTTGAGACCAAATTCGTGGAAAAACTGTAGGGTTTAAAGTCTCTAAGAAAAGTTCTTACCCATGCCTGATTCACATTCAGAATTACAATAAGCCTTAACCACCAACCTTCACTGTCTGAGAACTACAGCTCCAACTCATAACTTATAGCTCCAGGATATGGTGGAACAGTGTTTCTAAAATCAGATTTTGAAAGAGCTTTATTAAGTTATTGACTCCAACTTGCTTGCAACAGCAGTGAGGGATCACTAGGCCTCAAAAAGTGCTGCAGAGTCCTAAGAAAGATTAAACCAAAAAAAGCTGGTCAATTTAGATAATTCTTATATCTTTAATTGCTTCAGTTATTAATATATCAAAACACATTTTTCCATTTCTAGTGCTTTGAGTGCAGGACCCTTTGAATAATATTATTATCTAACAATATAGGAGCAGTTCTTTGAACAGAACAGTTACCCCAAGGTTCAACCTCTGCTAGGAATGCCTTCCAAGCACTGTTCACATCCAATATTAATCACTTTTGATAATCTTTTTAATGAAATAATCTTACAACACTGTATATACAAGAAATAGACATGAGTGAGGCAGTATTTTGACAGTCAGACTTAGCCACCATCTATTATTACAACAGCAGTGGAATAAATTTTATATTGTACTCTACTGAAAAAAAAAAAAGTAGCTATATACTGTATTCTACTAGTGTTCTTTATTGGAATGTTTCAAACTCTGGATATAGCTGAAAAATACTGATGTGTTTTCCTGCTCTGCTGCGCTTTGGATCTGTAAGTAGTACTACAAAGCAACCATTCATTTGAGCAAGTAAGGATAATCAGATTTGAAAACTTATAAACAACATAACACGATTATTGAGAATTCATTTCTGCAAGTACTTCTTGTCAGTTTGATATCAGTACTAAGATATTTTCTATGGAGTTCGTAGCTATTATTAGTGTTCCAAGGCTATCAGCTGATATATGCAAGAAGAACAGCACTATTCACTGAAGTATTGGACATAAAATACTAAGCTTAATATTCAAGAAATTGTGTGAATTCAGAGTTTGTATTTCTTTAGAAACAAAAAGAGATGACAGAAGACAAATTTTGCACCTATCTGGCTCAATATGTGTTGCATAGACTTCATTAATTCATAGTCAGTTAGCACGTAACCCACAACTTCTAGTCACTATAACAAATCTGAGACATCATTGTATTTGCTCATCAGAACCACCTGGAAATATTATTGGTTAGCTGGAATATTTCTTGAAGAAATCCTCAAATTCTAAATGGGATTCAGACTTTGT